>NC_084995.1:18785237-18802737 GCF_963854185.1 Sardina pilchardus | reverse complement strand
GGGCGGTTTTCGCCGAGACTGAATGGCCACATCTGGTGCTCGATCAATGGCGCGTTCACCGACGTCGCTGCCCACTCACAGGGGCTCTGTTCAATGCCCCTCCGCCCGCCCACTCAGCGCACGCACGCACGCACGCACGCACGCGTCGCTCGCTTACTCAGCCCCGCGGTTTGTCCTCGGAGGAGGAAGTTGGCTCCTGGGTTCATCAGTGTCCTTTCATGCTTGCACACAAGAGGCTGATTGGTGGGTAGAGCTGGGTGGAAGAGAGCGCGGCGGCACGCCGAGCAGCAACGCCAGAGTCTCACAAGAGCTCTCGGCTCTCTCAGACGCCCCGTCACGTTCAGGTGTTTCTCAGCTGTGAACGCTGGGGATGAGGCGACATGTCGGAGCGTTCTTCTTTTTTATTTTCCTCTGATAAGGAAGTCTTTTTGAAGCAGTCTGCCTGGTGGGTGCGGTGGTGGAAAGTTGCTAACGAACTGAGACAATGCGGTGAATCACAAACAGGCTTGTCAGCGAGGAGGGATTTGCAAAGAAACTGTGAAACTAATGCACATGTGTGAAGTGAAATGTGCATTCGGTGAAGAGAAAAGAAGGGTTAGCAGCCCGACTAACGAGCCATTTTGGTTTCTCTTTTATTAATAGTCCTCTAAATCAGAAGTGCTGTGTTTTGGTGAGACGTGAGGTAGCCAGAGGCAAGCTTGTGTGTTACTCAGCTTAGCTCTCGGGTCAGTGGACTGGGGATCTCCATGGCGTGAGGAATACAAGCTGACCTGCTCGTTTGGACTAATCTCAGCCTGTCTAGGGCAATTAGTGCACACCTAACCAACACATACACATACAGACACACACACACACACACATGCACATGCACATGCAATTACAGTACTCACCTACTAACACACATACTGTACACATAGATACACATACATATGCAGACACTTACTAACACACATTCACAAACAATTAGCATACACCTCACCTACTAAGACACATAAATACACATACACATACACAAGATAGAGAGAGAGAGAGAGAGAAATAGGGAGAGAGACAGACAGAGAAAGAGAAATAGAGAGAGGGAATTACAGTAGGGAGAGAGACAAAGAGAGAAAGAGAAATAGAGAGAGAGGGAATTAGGGGGAGAGACAGAGAGAGAAAGAGAAATAGAGAGAGATGGGGGGAAAACTGAAAGATGTGGACATGAATTGGTTATTTTGAGTGACTCATCACTGATATTCTAATAATAGAATGTTGATTCTCATGAAGTGAATGAGTCAGTGCATTTCCAACAATCGTTCAGACGCCACAATAAACACTGACGCCACACTCTCATTACGTACCTCTGATTCGATTTGTGTCTGAAGAGCTGGCAAAGTTAGATTTGTTGAAGTGTAAAACGCACTCTTAAAAAAAGGTGCTATGTAGAACTATGTTGCATGCTTCATATATGGCACCCCTTCATGGTTCTTTAACCCTCATGTTGTCCTAAAATCTTACGACGTTCGTTGTCCTTGGGGTCAATTTGACCCCAGCTACAAAAAACTCTCAAAAATGATTAAAATTATTTTTTTTACCCAATTTTTTTTTGTGGTAGGTACTTAACAAGAGTGTAATAACCACTATCAAAAGCCCTACAAAACAATCCAACCCCCCCACACCCCTTTATGAACCCTGGAACCCTGACTGGCAATATGGCCAATCCAGTGTCAACAGCCCAAAGGCTGACTTTTTGGACTTTTTCAGACCTGCCAAAATAACTTATATGTAATATGTACTTGTATATGAAATAATGATAATAGCTACATGTTCTCATACTATTACAATAATAATATCCATAATTTGTCAAATATTCATTTTCATCATGTTTCATAAAAATGGGGTCAAATTGACCCCAATACCACCAACGTAACTATTTTTTTTACAGGACATTGGAAACATATTTTTGTGCAAATTTCATGTTTACTCTGTTGTACCCTTCAAATAAGGAAAAGTCATGAAACTTGAAGCAAAACAAAAAAAGTGAACCATATATTTTATGATGTTAAACACTGCTTGGGGTCAAATTGACCCCAAGGACAACATAAGGGTTAAAGCATTTTGAAGGTCCATCAAAGGAACTGCTAAGGGTTCTTTAAAGCCTGCATGGTTCTATACAGCACTAGTCTGGCTATCACCATACTAAGATCAATCTTTTAAGATTGAACATTAGTCTGGGGAGTCTGCGCTTTATTTCTACTGCACAAGAGCTGGGATCAATGGGCATACACATGACTCTGTACACTTTTGTATAGTCCTTCAACCAGTCAGACCAATGACCCAGGTACGCCTTTTGGATAAGCTAGTTTGTGATTGGACCCAGCAGATGTGGACATTGAGCAGGAGAGATAGATGTGCAGGTTTCCAGCCTGAGCTGCAGGGCGAAATCCAAATCGCCGGCAGATCAAGTAGAGTTTACCCAGCCTAATATAGCACCTCAAGAACCCTTTTTGAAATAGTGCAGCTTCAGGAAGAGCAGTAAGTTGTCTGTCTCCATTAGGTCTGGTTTATGTGAGTTTGAATAGACAGACTTTATCTTCCCGTCCGTTTCCAGGTTTTCTTTACACTCTTAAAACAAATGTGTTGTCCCTATCGGGACACAAGTTGTGTTGTTTTCAACACATGTTGAAGAGTGTACAGTAGGCAGATGGTGTTGATAAGTACTGTAACTTTAGTCGTATAGAAAAGACATATCACACGTTGCGAGAAGGAGATAGGTTGAGAGATTGAATCTTGTTTTTCGGGATTAATGTCTTATTTCTGAGAATTGTGGAGATTGCAGTGGGGATGAAAAGATGGCTTTTGAGATGGGGCTAGGGCACACTCACACACACACAAACACGGAGCTTAATCATCTTATCAAGTTCAGAGAGCACACCTGCAGATATTTCAGTAAGAAATTAGACTCTACAGCTCTCTCTCTCTCTCTCTCCTCTCTTTCTCGCTTTCTTGTAAAATACAAAAGAGTGTGTGTGTGTGTGTGTGTGTGTGTGTGTGTGTGTGTGTGTGTGTGTGTGTGTGTGTGTGTGTGTGTGCGCGCGTGTGTGTGTGTGTGTGTGTGTGTGTGTGTGTGTGTGAGCGAGTGTGTGTGCGTGTCTGTATGGAACAGAGCATAGTAGCAGTTAGTTGACACTGATCTTCCCTTCTCCGCCATGAGAAAGTTGCTCTGTGAATGAGGTGTTGACTGCAGCATATTTCATCTTTCATCTTGTATTCTGTGTCTTCCTGGCTCCTGTGCTGCATCTGTTGAAGCCTGTACTCTTCTCCTGTTCACCGGCTGCTCTCTGAGATTATTATAAATCTTCTGATGGGGATAGCAGAGAGCAGGGGACTTGCTGGGCCACAAAGACCATCTTGTTATTAATAGGAGAAAGGGTGTGTGTGTGTGTATGTGTGTGTGTGTGTGTGTATGTGTATGTGTGTGCGTGCGTGCGTGCGTGCATGCGCGTGCGTGCGTGTGTGTGTGTGTGTGTGTCTGTGTCTATGTAAGTAGGTATTAAAGTATCATTATCAGGTAAATTAATACACAATGACCAATACGAATAATTGTACATGTTGCTGGCAACTGGTTTGACTGTGTTTCAGCACATTAACCAGAATGTATCCCCTTCCTCCACAAACACACACACACACAAACACACACACACATACTGAGAGACCAGTTACCTATGCCATCAGGCTGTTTTATCGCTAATTCTCAAGTTACAGCTTTATTAAATTGTGGCAGCACTCAAGTGTGTGTGTGTGTGTGTGTGTGTGTGTGTGTGTGTGTGAGAGAGAGAATATGGAGAAGGGAAAAGTCTGTAATCTGTAATCAAATCCAGCGATTTTCAGGGTAATGTGAAGGCATTTAATCAAATGTGTGTGAGTGTATGTGAGATCGAGTGAAGGGGTACATTTCTCTGTGTGTAAATGTGTGAGTTAGTTTCATCCCAGTGTGCCATCCTCTTTCTAAAGCTGCACCTGTTCTTTGCACAACACACACTTAAAATATCCTTTTACCAAATTCATATACAGTCCCTCGCCAGTGTTCATTCATGCTCAGAGCTGCCCCTCTTGTGTACTGGGCCTGTGTGCCTATGGATAAGGCATTTACTGTGTGTGGGCATCAGCTATACTGTAAATGGACTGCAGTTTGGGTTACAGTACAGTTACAGTAGATTGTTCATGAACTAACACATGAAGAGACAGAGAGCGAGAGAGAGAGAGAGAGAGACAGACAGAGACAGAGAAAGAGATGGAGCACATTGGATCACGGAGGTGGGGTGCATCTTGTCCATGATGTTGAATAAACAGTGGCACTAATTTATCCCACTCTGATTAAACAACAGTGTGAACACACAAACCATCGCACATGAAGTCTGTCACAAACTACACAAATAGGCTTTAGGATTCCACAGCGATCCCTTTAACGTTGCTATTCTTAGGACAGGGATGGCGTGGGGAGGGGGAGGCGACGGATTCGAGGAAACTACAAAAGCTCGGAAGGAGAGCGTCTCCCATCTTCAGAGAGAGAATAAGCTTACTGAGGTCATGGGTTCTTCATATGAGTCAGTTTGTACTCATTGTACTGAATAACATGTGGCCCAGTTTAGTGACTCACACAGGGCACTGGACGATAATCATGTCTGGGTGGTGAGCAGTGCCCTTACAATGCCCCCTGCTGGTGAAGAGTTGTAATTGCGTATCCCCTACACAGCAGGGTGGAATGGTAAATGGTTTCAGCAGGATGTTTGTGTAGTGATGCTGATCAGGTTGAGTCTGTGACCTATATCGATGAGAGTGTGTGTGTTGTTTGTGTGTTGCAGTGGTGGAGTGTTGATTGCATATTCAGCCAACCACAACCTGAGTTCCCACATCAAAAGCACCAGGAGACTGGTCAACACCAACATCAGGGACCTCAAGTCCTTTGCCAACACCACACCAGCGGTAAGGCTCCATTGCATACAGTATCAACACACATATAAAACATATATTTCTTTGTTTCCGATTTGTTTGCTAGCACTTCAGTCTATTCCCCTAAGCGTCATGCTAGCTGAAAAGAACCTAGAGGGGGTTTGAAGGGTTTTGGCTGACACTTCTGTTTGTTTGTTTGTTTTTTTGCAGCAAATAGACTTCCTGACAGCGCAGTACACCACAGCCAAAAACAAGGTCCTCTCCGACCTGGATAGTGAGTATCAGAACTCATGCATGGGTGTGGACAGCATGTTCTATATGTACTAGGCCTATACTGTACAGTAATTTCCTGTGTATTAGCCGCATTGTGTATAGCCACAGGACAGTGTTTTATGCTAGTTAAAAGAAGCAAAACCATTAATACCATATTAACTGCCCCGTGTATTAGTAGTTGAAGAAAATGTGCAAAATAGATGTATAAGCTGCGGCTAATAGTTGGAAAATTACGCTATTATGTATGTATGTATGTATGTATGTATGTATGTATCTAACCATCTAAATAGCTATTTAACTAGTATATATGGCAAAGTGTTTTGACCAAAATATTTATTCCAGACATTGGGACGATACTTGGTGGCCGGATTCAAAGCCAGTTAGAGAAAGACGTTGTTCCCGCTCTGGATAATGCCCTACGCATGACTGGAGGTAGAGACTATAAACTTCTCTCTGACTCTCACTCTCTCTCTCCCTCTCCCTCTCCCTCTCCCTCTCCTCTCTCTCTCTCTCTCTCTCTCTCTCTCTCTCTCTCTCTCTCTCTTTCAAACACACACACACACACACACACACACTGAGACACAACACACAAACATGCACACACACACACACACACACACACATACACACAATCCAAAAATAAGCCCAGTCACTCACTGCATACCTGTGCCCACCATGCATATAATATCTATCTACATTAGTTCTAACAATGATGCATATCTCTTCTCACTGTGCTTTGTTCCACGATGATTGGCCCGTAGTCAAAGTGGAGAGTGCTATCAAAGGTAACAGAGCCAGTAGACGGACCCTGTAGTCACTGACCCGCTGCTGTCTGTGGCCGTCCCGTGCTGTGCTGTGTTTGTTGTCGTTGTGGTGGCATCCCAAAACCTTACCTGAAATTAGCGATGTTTTTTTTAAGTGTGTACCTGACCAGATTCCAGATTCTCCCTCTGTTCGGAAGATGTACTACTTCTATATTAAACTGGTGACAGCGTTTTTGTAGGCAAATTTAGATCTTGATCTTCACAATTCTATTACGTGTGAATGGTAATGTGTTTACAACAGATTATGTGGAGAACGCCGTGTTATGAGTTATTTCTGCCCTGGACAGACAGCTCTCAGTATTCAGTTTGAGAGCACATCAGATCCACAGCGTGCCTTTCCGGGGGTGTCTTAATCTAATCACGAGAGTCAACAGGCTGTATCTGTCCTGCTTTATGTAAGTCCAGCGTAAATGAAGAGCCGAGTCTTCAAACGCTGGATCGTCCTGCACAGGGCAGCCCTGCCTGCCGCGCTCAGCCAACAATGCTCGCTCATGCCAGAAAACTGTGGCCAAGCCCCGGTCGCCTGACCAGTGGCGGGTCGATCCTTCTAGAATATTCCTTAAAGGTCCAGTGTGGTGGACAGATGCAGCTTTGTCCTGTGTGAGTGTTTTTTCGATTACGAGAGATGACCATGAGGAAGGGGGTTGGGGGAAGGAGGAGGAGGAGGATGGCTACTGAGACGGAGGGTGGAAGATGAACCACTGCGGTGCGTCTATGTAAAGAGATGCAGTATAAACAGGGTGGGCCAGAGGCGATGTGGTCTGCGGTGGCATCCTGCTGTCAGAGGGGGTCGGGGGGGGGGGGGGGGGGATTAGGTGGAGGAAGTTGATGGTGGAGGAGGGGGGCTTATTGGCCAATCCACAGCACCAGTGGGCAGAGCCACCTGCCACCACGTAACTGTTTGTTTTAGAGGTGTTTTATTTAGGCCATGCCCACATGGACCGCTGAGATCTAGACTTACATTATGAGATCCATTTGGCCTGGTTAGTGCTCAGACACCACAGCACCTCACAGTTTGTTAACACATTAGGGTCAGCACAAGGGCCATATTTCAACCTGGGAGCTACAGTATACTGTATGTAGACATTTGAAGGTCCAAACTAGGAGGAATTACTATGAGAATTGGTGCAGTATTGATAAACCATGTTTTTACCACAATGGTAATCTTCAGTTGAGCTAAGCAACCAAAGGCTGTGAAGTGATGCTGAATGTTCCACTCAGTGAAAGCATGGCATGGCCAGGTGTTCGTCATGATTACTAGTTCAAATCAGTACCACCTGTGCCAGTGACATCTTGTGGTGGATTTATCAGGTCAGACAGGAAAATTCTCTTCATAGATTTTATTGAAGTTTCACAAGTTCGTTAGAGAACAATTGTTATAGTCCATTTGAACAAAGCGCTGAAGGCGTGACGTTTGTCTCGTGCTGAGTATGAGCAGTCTCACACACCGCTGTCTCAAGCACTTTCGCCCATTTGCGCAGGTCCGCTCAGAGGAGTCAGAGAGGTCAGATAGGTCAGAGATGTCAGAGAGTGACGCGCAGGTTGAAGGCCACTTTTATGCCCAGCTCGGGTTGCCGGGAATTGCAGTCCTGCGCGATGTCTATCAGGCAATCAGTGTCCGGGCCTGCTTAAAGCGACAACACAGTAAAAAGACACAACACACTCCGGCCCGATGAACCAGGTCGGAGAGCTATGTTCATCATTTACAGCTCCAGGTTATACAATAACTGTATGGGTCTTCTTAAAACATTTGTTGAAGTTCTTACTTGACATGATCTTACATGACCGTCTCTTCCAATAAACAACTCTTCAACTTGTCCTAATTTCCACATGTGTCTTGGGATTTTATCCTCTTGAATTAATACAATGTCTCCAACTTTGAATTGAGATGTATTAGCATGTTTTACTGTATGCGCTGACCTTAATTGTAGTAGATATTCATTTCTCCAGCGTTTCCAAAACGATTCAATGATCCGCTGTCTGTATCTCCACCTTTTGGTCAATGCTTCGGCGTTCGCTCCTTGCACATCTGTCGGACTTGGCTGAGGGGGTAAGGTTGTCAGTCTTTTTCCTACTAAAAAGTGTGCAGGGGTTAGAGGCAACAATTCTTCACTGTCTGGGTACAGATAGGTCAATGGACGTGAATTAATTACTGCTTCGACTTCAATGATTATTGTTTGCAGTTCTTCAAACGTCAGGCATGCTCTACCCAGTATTTTGCGAACACAGGTCTTCACAGTGCGTACCAATCGTTCCCAAAATCCTCCCCACCAGGCCGCTCTCTCAACGATGTATCTCCATGTTATCTGTTTTCCTGCGAACAAAACTTGCAAATCCTTGCTCTTCATTACTTGCCACATCTCTTTAAGATCTTTGTCAGCTCTTTTAAAAGTCTTCGCATTATCAGAATAAATTGTGTTACATATTCCTCTTCTAGCGATAAATCGCTTAAATGCCATTAAAAAAGCTTCTGTGGTCAAGTCTGAAACTAGTTCCAAATGCACAGCTCTTGTTACAGCACATGTAAATAAGGCTATGTATGTCTTCTTGTGATTAGGTTTGATATATAATGGACCAGCAAAGTCAATACCCGTTACCTCAAATGGTTGAGCTTCTGTAATTCGTTCTTTGGGTAGCGGAGCTTCGTGCTGTTGGCTCGGCTTGACTTTTGACTTGCGGCACACCAAACATCTCAGCACCACCTTCTTGCACAGTTGTCGTCCGCGTAAAATCCAGCTGGCTTCTCTTACTTGCGTAAGCGTGTCTCTTACTCCAGAATGCAGTACCTCTTCGTGCGCTTTTCTCACAATCAATTCTGAGAATCTGTGGTTAGTTGGAAGAATCCATGGGTGTTTCACCTCATGCGGCAAAGCGCTCTTCTGCAAGCGTCCTCCAACTCGCAAGATTCCTGCATCGTCAAGAAAGGGGTTAAGATTTAACAGTTTAGATGTTCGTAAAAGTTCCTTTCCAGCACGCAAGTTGTCCATATCTGCAGGGAAGCTTTGATTTTGCGTGTTTAAAATCCAATATGATTGAGCATTTCTTATTTCTTCTGCACTCAATTCTCCGTTCAACTTTTCTGCATGTCTCGTATTATGAATGAATCTTTTAATCCATGACGTTATTCTCAATACCTTTTGCAAATCACTATACTTGTTCAAATCAAACAATGGTTCTTTAATGTCGTTTTCGTTTACCTTGTTTGCTGTGACTTGATTTTGAGAAATACCTTCAGCGATCTCCGTTGGTTCTGTTGACTCCATCTCCAGCTCCTGCGCTTCGAGCTCATGTAGCCACTGCGGCCCTTGCCACCATAGGTCGGCTTCAATCATGGAATCTACAGATATCCCTCTTGTACCGAGATCTGCTGGGTTGTCCTGGCCTTTACAATGTTTCCAATTTTCTGGCATTGTCAACTTTTGGATTTCTGACACACGGTTGGCTACAAATGGTTTCCATTCTTTTGCGTTGCTCTTTATCCAATGTAGCGTTATCATGGAATCTGTCCAAAGTTTCAGATTGCTTTTATCCAACTTCAAATGTGTGACGACATACGTTCCTAGTCTTGCTCCAATCACTGCTCCTAAGAGCTCAAGTCTGGGTAAAGTAGTTGGCTTTAATGGGGCTACTCTTGTTTTTGCTGCGATTAAACTACTGCTGCAATAACCGTCTGCATTGGCTATGCGCATATACGCTGCTGCGCAATATGCATTTGGACTAGCATCGCAGAACACATGCACTTCTTTAACTTGAATGGGCTCACCTTCTGGCAGTGAATCATATCTCCGTTGCACAGATAGCTGTTGTAAAGTTGGTATCTCTGTACACCACTGTTCCCATTTTTCACTCAGATCTTCTGGAAGTTCTTCATCCCACTCGATTCCTCTTTGCCATAACTCCTGAAAAAGGCATTTTATCCTAATAGTGAATGGGGATAAAAATCCGATTGGATCAAACAGTCTAGCAGCTGATTGTAACACTCCACGTTTTGAATTGACTTTCTTTGCCAAAAACTGTACTAAGTCGTCCACTTCAAATGTAAATTCATCGTTGTCTGTTTTCCATGTAATTCCAAGCACTTTCAATGTTGATTGGCCTTTGATTTCTGCTTTTTCTATGAACTCTGTATGCAGCCATTTTTCTTGCAATTCTTTTGCGTTCGTTTTCCACTTGCAAAGCACCATTCCGGCGGTAGACATTATTTCTTTCGCTTTTAGCGCTAGGTTTTCCGCTGATTTCACATCTGCAGCTCCAGTAATCAAATCATCAACATAAAGATTTTCTCATAATGTTGACCACTTCTGGATAGATGGTTTCGTACCTTTCAAGATGATGTCTGATTGTCGCTGCCAGCAGAAAAGGGCTTGATGTCACTCCGAATGGGACTCGAGTCATTCTCAAGGTTATGAGATTGGCTTCTTCACGGTTACTTGGCTTGTCCTTAGTCCATAAAAACCTCAAAGCATCTCGATCTTGTTCATTTAATAAAATTTGTAAAAATGCCTTGGTAATATCTGCCATCAGTGCCACTTTGTGTTCACGGAATCTTAAAAGTATACTCAAAAGTTCAGGATTCAGATTTGGGCCTGCAAAGAGACATTGATTTAGAGATGGACTATTATTCTCATGAGAAGACGCATCAAACACTACACGCACTTTGGTTGTAGCTCTGTCTTCCTTCACCACAGCATGATGGGGCATATAGTAAATAGGACTTACTGTGTTGGCTGAATTTTCACTGGTCACTTCTTCAATTATTCCTTCCCGCAAGTAGTCTTGCATCACTGCGTCATACCTCTCATAAAGAGACTGTTCCTTGCTAAATTTCTTGGTCAGATTGGTGAATCTGCGTTTAGCTACAGTCCAATTCGATGCCAATTCACAGTGATTTTCCTTCCAAGGCAAACTCACTTCGTATCTGCCTCCCTTATTGATCACTGTTCTTTTAAACTTCTGAATGGCCTCGTTTTCAATGACACGTGATTCCTTTTCTGGGTATATTCCTATGGACTCAGTTTCCCAAAAACAGCGCAGCTGATTGGATAGTGAAACGTCTTCGGCTACACTGACATGTAGCACGTCAATGTCCACAGGTTCTGTAGTGACTTTCAGCACTGTCACTGTCCCTTGTAGCAACCATCCAAACTTGCTTTCTATTGCTACCAGCGAGTCACTTAAGCGCTCCATTTGTCCGGTCACAATTTTCCAGTAGTAGTCCCCTCCTATGAGAATTCCAAGCTCCTCGTTCTCCATGCCTCGAATAGGCACGTCCGCCACTTGACGTCCTTTTTCTTCCAGTATCTTTCGGATGTTCTGATCTGCAATTTGCAATTTAGAAGTACAAACATGCGGGGTTTCTAGTAACTCTAGAACGACATTTTGTTCTGTTTTAATATTTCTCAGTCGTACTTGTACCTTTCTGCATTTGATCAATTTTGAAGTTGCTGATGCAAATGTGTGCAGATTGAGTGTTTCTTCACCAATAACTGGCAGATTTAGTGCTCTTGATAGGTTCTCCTGTATGAAACTTCTTTGACTTCCTCCATCCAGTAGACATCTGACAAGCTGGTCTTGCATTGGCGTTTCAATCCAGACTATTGCTGTCTGCAAGAATGTTGTGCCACTATGACTTGACTGTACTGGGGATACTGACACTACTGTATCTGATAAGCCTACTTCAGGTGTATGTGAAGTTACAGTGCTTAAGGCATGTTGGAAACAAACAGTTTTGTGATGTCTTCTACCGCAACCTTCGCATTGTATTCCTTGCGCTCTACAGTTGCGCGCGATATGTTTCGCACCTAAGCATACAAAACATCGGCCTTGTTTGCGCAGTTTGTCTCTCCTTGCTTCAACAGTGTGTACATTACATTCTCTTGACTTATGTGTTTTTTCGTTGCAGAATAAACAGTGTGATTCTTCTCTAGCGGACACATGAAACGTAGCTGATGTTGGAGCATAACTCTTTCTTCTCTCAAACACTCTTTTATCGCGGTCTCGTAAGGAGTCTTTTTCTAACACAGGGCCTGTTTGTCGCTGGGCTACACAGGCAGTTCGCTCTCGACTAACAACTTCCTTCTGTAAGAAATCCATTAAGTCCTTTACATTCAGAGCTTCTTCTTCCTTCAGTTGTTTCGTGAATTCGAGAGTTATTTCTTCAGGAATCATTTTCATCAAGATAGGGCAGAGTAAACAGCCGTAGGCATCTGATACCACTCCCATTGCGTCTAAGCTACGTACTTGAACTTCGCATTCATCATATAAGTTGCGTAGCGCTACAATGTCTGTTGCCTTTCTAACTGGAGTCAAATTGAGCAACTTGTTCATATGCGCATTAATAACCAAATCTTTTCTTCCAAATCTTTTCAGCAGCATTTTGATTGCATGATCATAATTTGCTTCGGTCAATGATAAGCCTGCTACAACTTTCGCTGCATTACCATTAAGAAATGATTTGAGATAATTAAACTTATCAACTTTTCTTAAATGCTCGTTGTCATGAATTGCACTCGTAAACTGGCTCCAAAAGTTTTGCCACTTACTTATGTCTCCACTGAAGTGTTCAATCGACAGCTTTGGTAGTTTCATCACTGGAATTCTATTCGTCTGGTTTGTCGTCTGCGAAGATGTATCGCTTTCATCATCTCTGATTTTTTCCAAAAACTTCTTTGTGCGCAGATAAGCAATTTTTATTTCATCCACATATTGCATGGCTCCATTTACCTCATCTTCCAACTCATCCGTTGGCGTATTTCTCTCTATTTCTAGATCCAATTCTTGCAGTGAACTTTCTCTATGACTTAATTGCTCGTTCCATTCTTCAAGAGTCTCTGGATTTGGCTCTTCTTTCCGTAATTCTTCGGCAATTCTATTAACTAACTTTGTCACTGCGGTTCTAATTGTTCCTCGCACTTTCTTCAATCTTGGAAGCTTATCCATTGTTCTCTTCTTCGGTGCTCACCTGTCCACACCTGTAGTCACTCACGTAATCCACGTCTCAGGTAGGGAATCTTCTTCTCGTCTTTTTCCCTCCAGATCCTTCTTTTCCCTCTTCTCCCGGGTTTCGGCACCAAAAATGTGGTGGATTTATCAGGTCAGACAGGAAAATTCTCTTCATAGATTTTATTGAAGTTTCACAAGTTCGTTAGAGAACAATTGTTATAGTCCATTTGAACAAAGCGCTGAAGGCGTGACGTTTGTCTCGTGCTGAGTATGAGCAGTCTCACACACCGCTGTCTCAAGCACTTTCGCCCATTTGCGCAGGTCCGCTCAGAGGAGTCAGAGAGGTCAGATAGGTCAGAGATGTCAGAGAGTGACGCGCAGGTTGAAGGCCACTTTTATGCCCAGCTCGGGTTGCCGGGAATTGCAGTCCTGCGCGATGTCTATCAGGCAATCAGTGTCCGGGCCTGCTTAAAGCGACAACACAGTAAAAAGACACAACACATCTGTGTTCGAATAGTGCGGTAATGACACTGACATCGGCATACTCAAACAGTTCCATATCTTCTCAGTAGAGAGTGGTCCATATTGAGCTGTTCCCCTGTCCCCTGTGACTTTAGCCAATTCAATAGCAACCCTGTGTTGAAGTTACCCTGTGTTGAAGTGGGTGTCCCCCTCGATCTGACATATCTCCATAGACACCTCCCTTTACTAGAAGGAGGGGATAAATCACACTGACCCCTATCTCTTCACCACTCCCCCCCCCACCCCCCCCCCCCCCAGCCATGCGGGAGACCAAGGAGGCCCTGGAGAACGTCAGCACGTCGCTGGAGATGCTGCAGGAGGCCACGGGCCGTCTGCAGAACAGCCTGCAGAACGAGCGCACGTCCCTGAGCAACACGCTCAACGACCCGGCCTGCTCCAACGGAGACGTCTCGCACACCTGCAACACCGTCAGGGGCACGCTCAGCCAGCTGGCCCTCAGCGCCAACTTCAACAGGGTAAGGGCGGCACGCCACCTCTCAGACACGTGGTATGCACTCTCGCCCGTTGTTCACACAATAGCATCTGGTTATAGATGTATCCCAAACCAAGGCAGGTGAGTTCCTTAGTCAATATGGAACTCACCACCAGGGAAATCACAGGGGATGTGTTGCTTTTCAGTATCTCAGTCCATATGCAGTCATGGGTCTCTCCCTGTGCCTTGTTATTCTCCCAGTGACTATCAGATATACACTAGCATAGCATGTACATACATACTGTATTAAGTGCTGTTTGGTCTGTCCTTTGTGTGCCCTATCGTCCTCAATGATGATCAGATATATGCTAGCGTAACGTGCACATACTGTATTAAGCTCTGTGTGGTCTGTCTTCTGTGTGTTCCAGCTCCCTGATGTAAATGCCCAGCTGGCCAATGTGGACGATGTCCTTAAAACTGACCTCAGCAATATAGTCCAGAAGGTAATGCATCAAGTACATGTTAGAGTGTGTGTGTGTGTGTGTGTGTGTGTGTGTATGTGTGTGTGTGTGTGTGTGTGTGTGTGTGTGTGTGATGTTTTCCAATAAAGTGAACATTATCTGTGTCCCTCCCCTGCTCTAGGGTTACTCAGCCTTCAATAACACTCCAAAGCTGGTTACAGAGCAGACCCAGAATATAGTCTCAAGTAAGTGGGTGCTTTCTCGGATGACTTTGGAGATATTCATATTAACATCATACTGTATAATGCACAGCATATTCTCTGCATTGCCTTATTTCTCGTCAAAGTTGTTTTCCTCCATTGAAAACGTATTGAAAATGTTGTAACTACTGTAGTAACTTTACAGCTTTTCTTCTCACACCAATGGTTTAATCTGTGATAACAGATGCTCACCATGACTGTTTCTTATTGTTTTTTTTCTTTTGTTCTTCCTTTTTGGAAACGCATTTCTCTTGTAAAACAGCTCTGCCTCGTAAGTGTCAGTGACGTGTATCGTGTCCTTCCATCCTTGCCGTAGTCATTTGCAAGTGCAGCCTTAGAGTGGCTCACATACCTGCACTGACTCACTGTAAACTATTACCTGTAGTATTGGATGGACCTAGAACGTGGCATATTTGTGAATCAAAGACTAAAACCCCAGTAGAATTCATTTGCCCCATTTATTTGTTTGATGAGTCGTTGAGATTGTTATGTTGAGACTGTTGAGTTACAGTATTTGTTTAGGATCCAGTCTGCTAACCCTTTACATCATATACTGAGTTCACTATATGATACGACTTCATGTGTCAATCGTCGTCACTCACATCTTCCCGTCTGGATGTCCTGCAGGGGTGAAGGGCATGCTGGATAAGGTCGGAGGAGAGGTCATCGGCTTCACAAAAATGTTTCCACTGGAGCCGGCTCTGGTCAACTTCACCCTGTTCCTGACAGACGGCCAGAAGAACATTGAGTCCTATTACCCTCAGATCGACCAGCTCGACTTCTACAGGTGCAGTACCATATCATTTCAGTCAGGTGTTCAGAGGAATTACTGTAGGCCTACCTGTAATTTCCCAAAGTATTAGCCATGGCTTATACATTGATTTTTCAAAATTTCTTCAGCTATGAGGTTAATATACAGGGGCAGTTGATATGCCATTTATATGGTCTTGTTTTTTTTAACTTGCCGAAAACACTGTCCAGGAAATTACTGTAGCTTTTCTAGGTGTCTAGATGTTCTAGGTGTTAGTGTGTTTCAGTCAGAAGACAGAATGGAGACTGCTATGGAGACTTTCAACAGCTCTCTCTCTCCACATTATTTACCCCCCTCTCTCTCTCTGTGTCTCTCTCTCAGGTGGATCGGCTGTGTAGCCATCTGCTGCATGGTGGTTCTCATCCTGGCCTTTAACTTTCTGGGCCTGCTGTGTGGAACCTGCGGCTTTGACAAGAACGCCTCCCCCACCACACGGGGCTGCCTGTCCAACACCGGTGGCAACCTCCTCATGGCGTGAGTCAACACCCCCGCCAACACTTCACCCCAGCAGACACCATAGGCCCTTTAAATCTGAGGGCCCAGCCGGCTGGCTGGGGCACCTACAGTACACTGTAGTCCGGTGACCCGGGTTTGATTCCCGCCCCGTGGTCCTTTCCAGATACCACCCCATCTCTCTCTCCCACTTGTTTCCTGTCATTCTCCACTATCTACATCTGTTTACATCTGTTTCTAGATGGTTTCAGATCGTTTGAAATTAATGTAGATACTTTGAAATGAAAATGAGTCAGAATATAGAATAACGTTCTACAAAATGTTGACATTTAAAATGTAATTTTTACATTTTTTTTTGTTTATCTCCAAGTTGCCATAAGCTCACTGTTGTTTTCTAAGCCACTGGAAATACCTTGGGAATGCTCATGTTTATTTATGCAGTTGAAAGGGTCTAAATCAGCAGATGAAATGCATGTGTAACTTCAAATGCTTCCTTTTCATTCATTTTCCTTCTCCCCCCTCTCTCTCCCTCTCCTCTCTCTCTCTCTCTCTCTCTCTCTCTCTCTCTCTCTCTCTCTCTCTCTCTCTCTCTCTCCACCCCTCCCTTCCCCTCTCTCTCTCTATAGTGGTGTGGGTTTCAGCTTCATCTTCTCATGGGCACTCATGGCGATCGTGGTGTCCACGTTTGTCGTCGGGGGCAACGTGGAGAAACTGATCTGTGAGCCGCTGGCCAATAGAGAGCTGTTCAAGGTCAGTGCCTCAGAATTCAAGGGCAAGGGGAAAAGAGGGCAGCACACTGCAACTAAAACCCAAGGAGCCATTGCCTTGAACATTCCAGCACTATCTATCTTTTGTGTGTCTACGTTTTTTTTTTTTTTTTTAAGTAGGAGCTACAGGAACTGTACGTACTGTAACTATGTCAATGCTAATGCGGGATAGCGGTCCTGAGAGAGGCAATTGATGAGCGCTGATGCGAAAATCAGTGGCTCCGTGGCCAGGCCTGTATCCTGCAGGTGTTGGTTTTGGCCGTGGGGCGAGCGCAGCGCTGTGTAATATTGCATAACTGGCAGCCTAACACTGGGGCGGCTGTGTGTCCTTACTCCGCCGCCCACTTCTGGAGGGGTTGGGGATGTCGGTTGGCCGGAGTTCCAAACGGACACGAAGGAATGTGCTCGGTGATCCAGAGCAGAGTAGTAGAATGCTTCGCACATTTACACATGCACACACACACACACACACACACACACACACACACACACACACACACACACACACACACACACACACACACACACACACACACACACACACACACACACACACACACACACACACACACACACACACACAGAGACACACACACATACACACAAGGAAGCATAAGGAGTAAGGAGCATGTAGTGAAGTGGGTGATGCATATGGTGCCTTATCCAGGTGACAGACAGCTGTTTAGCTCCTGGAGGCACATGGCACATTATGCATTATGTCTGTGGCTTATGAAGCATGCATTGCAAACAGTGATCATCATAAAGCTCAAATAATACATAATAATGACACATGATAAATCCTTCTCTCTGAGCAGATCATTG
>NC_084995.1:18770237-18780237 GCF_963854185.1 Sardina pilchardus | reverse complement strand
GGCCAGCGCCTGTGTGCTGGCCGAACGTGCCCTCCTGCTTCTTGGATGCACATTGCTCAAACATTTGCTCACCTGTAATAATGAATGCTGAGTGATATGATCACCCTAGTCCACTTGCACATGCCCACAAGCATGGTTAGCTCACTGGAATATTTAAACTAAACTTGAACACCACTTAGACTTCCAGTGTTGCACATAGCATGGCGCCTCTCTCTCTCTCGGCCCTGACATGATGAGAGGAGAGCGGTATGGCCATGCGAGTCATGCACACGTGAGGCGCTAACACACGCTAACATGCTAACGGTGATTTTCCACAGCTCGACGCCGAGGTGGCCCAGTGCAAGCCCATCAGTAACCTGGTGGACTCCCTGGAGATCGTAGCCTGCAGCTTCATAGTGGATTCTGTGGTAAGACACAACGCTGCCTTTCAGTCCTGGTGGAGTGTGACTGTATATGATAGGGTAGGGTAGGGTAGGGCTGGCTACCAAAAGGTGTGGAGGTGCGTGTGTGTGTTTGCGGGGGGTGCGGGGGGGTTAGCATGTCCTGGTACACCATGTCCACGAAACGTCTTCGAACACGCACACGTGCAAACACACAGCCTCAGTGCATATATATAGTATGTAATATTGTATGTATACACACACACACACACACACACACACACACACACACACACACTGACACACACACACTGACACACTCACACACACACACACACACACACACCCCTTCACTTGACAGCATGTCAGGCCTAGAACAGGATTCCCACTGTTTACTCCCAGAGCTCCCCAGGTGCTGTGAAACGGAAGCTTTTTTTTAATGTGTGTGTGTGGAGGGTGAGAGCAGGGGGCGGGGGGTGAATATGCATATATGCCTGTGTGCTGTGTATGTGTGTGTGTATGTGTGTGTGTGTGTGTGTGTGTGTCTGTGTGTGTGTGTGTGTGTGTGTGTGTGTGTGTGTGCATGCCTCCTGCATCCATGCATCGTATTGCTGTGAATATGTGGAGGGTTTTACGAAGTGTGCTTGACAAATTTAATTGCGTATTGATTAGTTATGTGTGTTTGTGCATGCATGTTTCAGTCTATCTGCAAGCTACTCAATGTGTGTGTGCTCCTTTGTATGTGTGTGTGTGTCTGTGTATGTGTGTGTGTGTATGTACAGTGAAGTCCTGCTCAGTGAGTGTGTGTCTGAGTCTATTCTGGCTGGCCCACTCAGCATGCACCCTGTGGTCTGCTTGAATTAGCCGAGAATGGTGGAATGTGTGTGGTCTATATATTTATGTGTGTGTGTAGTATACTATTGCATGTTCCCCTTCAAGTGTGTGTGTGTGTGTGTGTGTGTGTGTCTGTGCCTGTGCCTGTGTCTGTGTCTGTGCATGTGTGCATGTGTGCATGTGTCTGTGTGTGTGTGTGTGTGTGTGTGTGTGTGTGTGTGTGTGTGTGTGTGTGTGTGTGTGTGTGTGTGTGTGTGTGTGTGTATGTGTCCGTGTGTGTGTATGTGTGTGTGTGTGTGTGTGTGTGTGTGTGTGTGTGTGTGTGAGGCATGTGTAAAGAGGGCAGTGGACAGTGTGTGTACTCACGACGAGCTCGTACAAAATGTACATGTCTGCTGGATAGTACTGGTGTTTGGCACGTAAGCCAAAGCACAGGAAAAGGGGTCTCTGGCTCCCTCTAACTCCCCCCAACAAACAGCACACACACACACACACACACACACACACACACACACACACACACCAATTAGCCCTTTAGCTCCCACAACACTGGCAGCATCTCACAAGAGGCTCCCAGAACATATGGAATCAAGCAGGGGACAGCAGCTCTAAGTGTGTTGGAGCTAAACTGCTCTGGGCACAAGATTACTGCAGCACACACAACACACAGGCTGCAAGATCACTGTAGCACACACAACACACAGGCCGCAAGCACACATCGTGTGCAGTCTATAGTCTAGTACTGTGACGCCTGTGGCAGAGGCAGCTTGTGCGATATTATATGAAATGGTATAGTTTGTATGATAGTAAATGCCAGTATGAGTGGTTGAAATCATCTGGTCTACGTTTCTGCCCCTGGCATGTGTCAAGACGCTTAGAGATGTATCTCTGGGATGACAGTTCAGAGGTCCTCAAAGAGGCCATCAACTTTTTGTCACCACACAATTATGAAGAATTTGACAGAATGAAGGGTCATTTTTTTCACATGTTTGTGTGTGTGTGTTTTTTTTTTTTGCAGAACACTTTCTGGTTTGGACTCGGTGGGTGCTGTTTGTTCTTAATCCCAAGCATCATTCTGTCTATAAAACTGGCCAAATACTACAGGAGAATGGAGACAGAGGATGTTTTTGATGAGTGAGTAACCAACAAACAAACAAACAAACACACACATACAGTACACACACACTCATGCACACACACACACACACACACACACACATGGATGTACACACACACACACACACACACACACACACACACACACACACACACACACACACACACACACACACACACACACACACACACACACACACACACACACACACACAAGCTCTGCTTGCCAAAGTTCTAGTGGTTTACAATGTCTCTCTCACACTGGGGTCTTAATGAATCCATATATTATGTGAAAGTTCCAGCTCAGCAATATCTCATTCTAATAGGAACAAGAACAACCTTTTCACAACAGAGAACCGGCAACCACAGCTCTGCTAGACCTCCCCCTCTCTCTCACGTCCACTACAAAAAGCTCTTGTTTTATCCAACATGAGTTCCTGTAGCGTTCAAGTAATGAGTCTCTTTCTTTCTCTATTTCTTTCTTTATTTATTTGCTTCTTCCTTTCTTTTTTCTTTCTTTCTTTCTTTCTTTCTTTCTTTCTTTCTTTCTTTCCGTTTCCTACAGTTCTTCTGTTTCGGGGACGTGGCATTTCACTCTCTGAGATTTGTGTCTTTTTATCTATATCATATTCTTTCCTCTTTCATGTCAGTCTTCATATCTGTCCATCTTGCCATCTTTTCATTTTACACACTCTCTTCTGATCTCGTCTTTTTCGGCTGCACTCATGCCAATGTTCTTCCATTCTTCTTCTATGGATTTATTTGGCACCATCTTTTCCTCAGTTAACAAACTTCATGTTCTATCTAAAGAAATCCGAAATGATTTCCTTACTCCTCATTCACATTCTCCATGCGTTGTGTCTCTCTCTTGCTAATACACTCTACTGTCACTTCATCCAAGCAAAGCGCCGTCATTTCAAATATCAACTGAACTAGCATTTCCCAATATCCGTAAATGAATGTTGCCATTAAAGAAAAGAAACAGTGGAAATTACAAAAAAGACCCTGGAATGATGAAGCATTTTTTTTTCCATTTCAGTCATTTCATGTGTCATGTGATCATATGCTATAGCCATATCATTCATACCCATACCATTATGCCACAACTCTGTGATCATATGCTATAGCCATATCATTCATACCCATACCATTATGCCACAACTCTGTTGTCATGCCTTGGTGTACTTCGCTCTCTCCTTTCAGTTTGGATTTTGCTAATAATGGTTTTCATAATGAACAATTGCAAGGCATTCACAATCCAGTCATGTTCAGGTATGGTATACAGTATGTATATATTATATATGTTCATGTATGCTGCATGCCCGCTCTCTTAAGGCCAACACCCACTGGCGTCTATATATTTGTGTCTATGGATTTGACCCTCAAGAGACAGAACAATCTTCTAAACGTTGGCATCGACGCACGTCGACCAGTGGGCTCTGCTCAAACTCTGGCATCACCCGAGGGGTCAGATGCCACCAGTGGGCGTTGGCCTTCATGCTCAATAGGCACTAGATTATTCTGGTGATGGGCACCGTGAGCCTTCCTTTCTCACCCGCCCACGCCCCACGGCATAAGCATGGCATGGTTTGGAGACATGCATGGCATGTGCGATACGTGATGAAAAGACGCATCTCTTCTTCTCCTCACATTCTCTCTTCTTCCTCCCTCGCGCGAGGTGGCATGGATGCATCTCTGGATTGCTTTTGGTCAAATGGCAGATGAATGTCTAATGTCCTCTAATGCAGCTCTTTTCTTGCTTTAATGCTAAGAGTCCATTTTCACTCATCAGCGGTCATGAAAGCTGGCCTGGACCTACTGAAAAGCCTGGCATGTTCTCTCTCTCTCTCTCTCTCTCTCTCTCTGTGCCTTCACTCATTCGTGCTCCTTCTGCTATTGCTCCAGCTTGAATGACGCTCCGCAACTCGGCCGTATCTCAGCCGTAACTCGGACTCGTTTAATTTGCCCGCTGTTTTTGTGGCGTGCCTTATTGACGTTATATCATTTATATCTCCTGTGCTCCAGCATGCCGTCTTATGACACTATGTGTCGGTACCCTCGAGCCTCGGCCCCTCCTCAGCAGCCCGACTGGTGACCCACACCCACACAGGTCAATACCGCGCGCAGTTTGACCACCGAGAGGTACAGTGGCGTGGCGGTGACCTCCGCCACCTGCAGCACCCGCCTCGTCTCATCCGCTCATCCGAATCGTCTCCTCCCACTTCCTGTCTGTCTGTCTGTCTCTAACGGTCATTCACTCATCTCTTCTATGTGCATGACATGACGGCCATCACTTTGTTCAGATAGTGTGAAATGAATAAGTGATTGTCGGATTGCACAGAAACTTTCACTTCCTCTTCATCTATTGGCTTGTGATGGCTCTTCATTCGTTCTTTATGAGTAAAATATTCTGTAAAAAAAAATGTGGTATGGATTGACAGAGATTTATCTGTCAGATACCATCTATTATCCCTCACCCTTAATCCCAAATCCCAAATCCCAAATTCCAAATCTCAAATCCCATTTCTGTTTCCATACTGATTAACAGCAGTATCATCAGTCATTTATTCATTTCTTGACAGGAAATGTAATGTTGCTATGAATGAATATTGTTAATCATTGATATGTGATATGTGTGACATTAGCCTTAAATTGAGTTAATGTATTGATTGTTAAAGTGCTGTTGCTGTTAACACAGACACTATCTGATATCCCCTATTATTGGACCTTGTCATCATCATAATCTCAACACTAATGGTGTTCCTGTCTCTTGTCTTATTTACAGTGGTAATGAGAACTGGAGCTAATCTGTCCTCCCTGGTGAGTTGCCCATACTCTTCTCTCAGGAATATTCTAGAAATATCCATGTTTGTTGGTGGCCAGCTGTGTTTGTTCCTTCCCTGTTGTAAAGACACATGTCTCTGTCACACAGTGAGTGGCGGTGGAGGAATCACATTCCAGACAAAAGAAGAAGAGTGGGAACCAGCAGAGGAAGACAGAAAAAAATGCCACAGTGACCTCATCAGAGGTCATTTTCAAAGCATGTCCTCACTGCTGGCATAACCACCACCCTTACCACCCACCTTCGGTTGCTCCACCCCTCACTCACATCCCCAACAGGCCCAGAGAACCTCTCTCTACTCCGAACCGACCAGCTCAACCCCTCAAGAACCCAGACAAGTCCCCTCGGTCCGCCAGAACCCTTCACCTCCGACCAACCACCCCGACCTGTCGCTCTTCAGCAGAGGAAGCGGCTACTAACAGCACAAATGCCCATAGTACATTTCACAAAAACAAAATGTGTTTCTTTTTTGTATTCCAAACTCGGAACTCGGAGACAGAATGAACTGACCCACTGAGCGTGACCCTGCAGTCTGAGCTTCCCACTGTACTCACGAATGTATATTTCTATTCATATCAGCGCTGACTTTGACCACTATACGAAAACCGTGTCACAAATGTATGTTCTTCTTTTGTATTTCACTTTCAAAACACTTTTTTGAAAGTTTTATATATATTTTTGTTAATACTTTTCTAAACAATGTGAATAGTGAATTCTTTTTTGTGTGTGTGTGTGTGCAGATGTGATTATGACTTTAATGATCAAATATGGCCGTAGTCTAATCCAATGCGGCACCAGTAGAAAAGAGGAGGTTCAGGTCACTCTCAAACTGACTTACGGTCAGAGACGTCTGAATAGTGTGTTTTAACACAGCCTCACATTCAGAATGGTCCATATTTGCCATCATACCTCTTAGTCTTACACTGACACTAACTCTCAGAGTTTGTACAAAAGGGATTTTAAAAGCTTGATGGGCAAGGGAGCTTTATAGCTGAATCATAATGAAAATTGTGACGTTTTTTTTATAATTATTTATGTCATTACCTAAATACATCTCAGATCAGAATAGATATGCAGTATAGCTGAAGAGTAAGTGTAAGAGTGTAAACACTAGCAGAAATTTGATTTGGTGTTTATTATTAACCTATAAACCAGCATTTATACAACATATACACAAACTCATTGATGTATTAACCTCATGTCATTGTAGAGGCCAAACACTGGATGAGAACGACAGTCCTGGAAGCCAAAACTAGTAGTTGTCAGGAATTTGATGAGGTACTTTAGTTCAGTAAAGGGTGCGTTATCAAGCGATAACCTGCATTGGTCAAGATCATCAGTATTCAAATCCAAAAACTGCAGCATATATGAGATGTCTCAAAAGATCTTACTTACATTTTTTTGGTTGACACCTACTTTGAGGGGAAAGCTGTGTGCTCCATAGAGCCTAGTTAAGATATGACATAGTGTACGATTTAGTCTAAAGTGTTAATGTCTGTCAGAGAAAGAGAGAGAGAGACGATCCAGATGTTACATACAGTACCTCTTGCATAATTCCCCCCCAAGTAAGTGTTGCTGTATTTTTTTTTTCAGTGTTTCACTGTACTCTGTCTTGGTTTTCTTTTCTCTGTCCTCATGGAGCCATGTTGCAGTGGTCAGGTGGTGTGCCTGGACTAGAGTACAGAGCTCAGAGCCACCGGGCAGTGATGGTCAGCACCCCTCGGTGTCTGAACGAGGAGGGGCTGCTGATCAATGTGATTACGAGTCTGTTGGGGGAGGGGGGCGGGGGGGGGGGGATACACAACCACTGAAACAGCTCTTGAGCAATTGTGTGGACATAAACCATGATTAAAGAGTAAAGTCCTGTGATTTTCGGTGGACTGTGTCTCCTTCCTTGTGTGCTCATTCATCCTCCTGTGTCCTTTTAGTTTATTTTTTGCTTAAGATAGAGTGTGTGTGCACTACAGTGCAGTGTGTTCAATTTGGAGACAATGGTTCCGATGAGAAAATGATGTGGGCCGATTGTTTCCCCCTTGTTTTTGGACAACACGGTGTGTAGGAATGTTCGGAGAGCTCAGCATCAACAGAGGGGAGGGAGCAAAGTATACAAGTAAATGATTCTCATCTGGAACGGGCCGTAATAGCTTCCGTAATCACCGGTGGCCTGGCTCAGCACACTGCGCTGGAGGGGGGAGGGGGCGGGGGGGGCTATGTGGTATGCGAGGGAGCCCGGGGCTGATGTGCGGTCCGTCTGTGGTCAGCACCTTGTCTCCCCGACCCCAACACACACCCAAACAAACCAGACAGTCCGTCTGCTTCACATACACACACACACACACACACACACACACACACACACACACACACACACACACACACACACACACACACACACACACACACACACACACACACACACACACACACACACACAGACACACACGCACGCTTATCTCTGCTCTGTCTCCACTGGCCCCAGCGGGAGAAGCCGGTGCTGCTGTTCGGTGCTGCTGGCGCTGTTCGGAGGGGATCTGTATTTAAGGGTGGCGGGCGAGGTGGCGTGATGCCCTGCACCCCCCACCCCACGCCCCTCCCTCACTCAGACCCAGCCGAGCGCCGTCAGAGAGGGGGAGAGCTGGGCTGGTGTTGGAGCAGTTCCAGGGACTGGTGGTCCCACCCTTCGCCCCCCCCCACCCCTTCCCCAGATCACCCCACCCCGTCCCGCCTGTTCTGATCAATCCCTTCCCCACTGGTGGTGTTTACACAGCCGAGACCCGGCCGCTGACAACGAGGGCCATTCTATACGCGCGCCAGCCATTTCTGCAGATGGAGAGGCTGGGAAAAGGCTTGTGTATGAAGAACAGCGTCCACACATATCTCTCTGTCTCACCCTTTCATACACTTCTGTTTTTCCCCCCCACTACCCCCCCCCCCGCCCTTTTCCTCTCTCTATTCTAAATGTTCTTTTCCTCCCTTTTTTCACACAGAAAGCAAGACGCACACAGCACATGCACTCATAAACCTGCAGACAGACGTACTCTCCAGTGGGCTAACATAGAACATATGGAAAATTACCAAAGTCAGCAGTCTGAGGCTGCCGGGCAGATAAGGTTTCATCTTCGGTTCTCTGCCTATTCCATGTCTAAAACCCTCCAAATACTCATCATCCTTCACAAATGCCTATTCAGCATGAACTTGCCCTGAACATGAAGTCTAAACGAGTGCACAATCAGTATGGAATATGCATGAGTGTGCAGTAGGCTTAACTAGAGCAGTGGTTTTTATTGGACAAAATATATTCTAAACGGGTGGAAGACTTCATTCAAGCAACATAAACAAACAAACAGCTGGCGTATTTCCCCCGATATGCAATAGTTCCTCCTTACGAAACTTGGTCCTCCATTTTTTTCTCTCTCTTTTAAACATTCACATCAATAGTCAATGGGCCACTTATGTGTGCGTGTAAGATTATATAATGTCTGGTAAGGGCTCTAGACCGTTTGGCTTCATATGTTTAACCATCTACTCCCATCCTACCCCATAAACCACTATTACCAGCAGCTCCCATTCCCCCCTCCACCCCCCACCCCTCCACCCTACTCCATGCGGTCGCCACCGGTCCTAGCCCTCTCTACCATCCAGCAGCTCCCCCGCCTTCACCCCCCCCCCCCATTCCATGCGGTCGCCACGGGCTCAAACCCTCTCTGCCATCCAGCTGCACCCCCCCAGCCTCCACCCGGCCCTCTCCACACCAGAGACCATAGTCCCAGTGCAGCCAGCCCTAAGCACTGCCCCCAGAGAAGGAGAGAGGCCGCATGTGTATGTTGTGTGTGTGTGTGTGTGTGTGTGTGTGTGTATGTGTGTGTGAGTGTGTGTGTGTGTGTGTGTGTGTGTGTGTGTGTGTGTGGTGTGTATCCCGCTCAATGGCCTCTTTGTGGGGCTAACGTTTATAAAAGGTAGCGAGCCTCCTCTGGCTCCCCTGCACAGGACTGAGCCTCTCCTCCTCCCAGCACACCTCTCTGCACTCTCTCTTCTCTCTCTCTCTCTTCTCTCCTCTCACACACACCTACCGCACCCCTCCAGCCATGCGTGTTCTGGCCAGGGCAGCGCTGCTGCTGGCTTGCTGTGTGTGGGCGACCCGGGGCCAGGCCCAGAGCAGCCAGGCCGGCACCAACGCCAAGGACAACGCCAACCCCAACCAGGGCAGCCAGAGCAACAGCCAGAGCAGCAGCAGCAGCAGCAACAGCAACACGCCGACCACCAACGCCAACGCCAACGCTAACACCAACGCTAACGCCAACGCCAACACCAACGGCAGCCGGCAGCGCAGCATCTGGGACGAGCCCATCCGGTTCAGCACCAAGGGCAAGGACGCCTGCACCATGGTCATCTCCGGCCAGGGCGACTTCACCAAGCTGCGCGTCTCCTGCAAGAACAAGGGCAAGTCCTACTGGTGCGACTTCCTGGGCAAGCCCAACCACTGCCGCGCCTACAACAACAACCCACGCCACTACTTCACCCAGATCATGTGGGAGATGCGCAAGCTGCCCAACGCGTGCCAGGGCGCCCGCTCCTACAAGCCACTCATGTGCAAGTCCTCCAGCGACGACACCCAGATGGCCTTCCACACCTCCTGGCCCAAGGTGACCGCCGCTCGCCCAGCTCAGCCCGGTCAGGACCGCCAGAAGCAGGAGCAGCAGCAGAACCAGCAGAACCAGCAGCAGCAGAACCAGCAGCAGCAGAACCAGCAGAACCAGCAGCAGCCTGGCAAGCCCAGCACCACCACCACCAAGGCTCCCGCTCAGAAGCAGCAGAAGCCCCAGCAGCC
>NC_084995.1:18762737-18765237 GCF_963854185.1 Sardina pilchardus | reverse complement strand
TGTACAGAGTGGGGACTGCTAGTGTTTTCACTGTCTGTCTGTCTGTGTGTGTGTGTGTGTGTGTGTGTGTGTGTGTGTGTGTGTGTGTGTGTGTGTGTGTGTGTGTGTGTGTGAGAGAGAGAGAGAGAGAGAGAGAGAGAGAGAAAGAGCGCGAGAGAGGAAGGTTTTTCAATGCATAAATGTCGAAAAGGCTGATGTTTCCGAAATTTGCACCCATAACACTGCAATATGCTGAAAAGCTTATTTTTTTCACTTGTTCTTAATATTGTTGACTTATTTGTTTTCAATATCAGTATATTATAGAAAAGTAAGACATCAATAGCACAACTATAACCAAACACATGTCAAATGCTGTATGCTGATTTTGCTTCCACACCACTGTATTTATGTTGTACAAATACATATAAATAAATATATAAATACAAATATCATTAGTGTTTGTCTTTTGATGCGCATGTTTCAATTCCCATACAGTGGGAAGGGTTTTTTTGTTTAAAGGTTTTTCGTTGTGTGCCCCGGGGTAGGCTTAGGTGTTCTTAGCTTATTGTTGGCTAGCTGTAATGCAGATTCAAGACCTACTTTTTTATAAATCCTACCACTGATTGTTAGTAGAGTGGGTCCTTCCTATGTTACCCTTGAGACAAGCAAAGCACACTCATTGGCAGGGATAGGAATATACAAATGAGTCTTACCAGACCTGCACGGCAGATGAATGGAGAAAAGATAAGCATTTATTCTGTGTGTGTTTGTGTTTGTGTGTGTGTGTGTGTGTGTGTGTGTCTGTGTGTGTGTGTGTGTGTGTGTGTGTGTGTGTGTGTGTGTGTGTGTGTGTGTGTTTGTGTTTGTGTGTACTTCATGTGTACAGTAGGCAGGCATTGTGAGTGGCTATACGCTCCTTAATGCGATACAGTGTGGATTTCCCCCTCAAAAGCCATGCTTGCATTTCCTAACTACAATCTAAAGAGATCAAAGGGCCAGAGTCATGAGAATGGGATAACCCCTGCTACTTCCTGAGTCTACATTGCCATACAATCCCCATGCCAATGAAAAAAAGCTCTTTTATTAACACTTTAGGCCCACTTTTGTTGATATTTGTTTCTTCATAACTGTTTTTGTATTGGTATGTGTGTACTGTGTGCATGTTTATGTAATTTAATGTGAATGTTTATGTATGGGAGTGTCTATGAGTATTACTCTCTCTGTAAGTATGAAAAAGAGAGGAAGAGAGAGAGAGAGAGAGAGAGAGAGAGAGAATAAGAGAATGCACCGTACTGGACGGATCAGCTTTAGTCCAAGTATGTAAAAAAAAAACCTCAGTGGTCAGGTCCGGTGACCTGGTCGCCACAGGTGTGCATCAAACCCGACCCCTCCCACCAGCGTACTTTCCCTCATGGAATCTTGTCGGCGGTGCCAGACTTCCAGGTCTGGGTAATGACTGACAGGTCAGGCCTTGGCCCTCTGCTCTCTCATTTGGCTGGAGGTGATGCTCTCGCTGTCCCCTTCACATCTGGGTGTGTGCATTTGCATCCGTGGCAGGGCCTCCAGTGCCTGCCCAGATGGGACGTGTCTTCAGCCTGTAATTCCAGGCTTTCCACAAGAGCAGAGACAGCTGGTCCACAGGGCCGGCCTATACGTTGGAATGCTCGTCTCTTCCCTTCTCTCTCTCTCTCTCTCTCTCTCTCTCTTGGCAGCGAATGTATAGAGTATAATGACACGGTGATGTGTTTCTGTGCGATGCATTAATGTGAGAAAATACACACACACACTCACACACACACACACACACACACACACACACACACACACACACACACACACACACACACACACACACACACACACACTCACACAGATTGAAAACGTCGCTCAGGGTAATTTTACTCTGGATGTGGAGGTTTAGGGCTGGAAGTGAACTACTTTTCCCAGACATTCACTAAAAGTGTGTGTGCAGAGACCATCCAGCGGTCCGGAGGTTTTATTTAAACATTTTTGTGTCATGGGACGAAAGGTATGTAACATCTAAATAATTTACAAAATGAATGATGCTGCCAAAATGAGACTCAATCTTGTGTGCATTTGTGATTGGATGCATGCATGTTGCCTAACGCAGTGTGCTCCAAACATGGAAGACATATGGCTGATCACCTAAACATCTCACAAGACTGTATAAACACTCTTCCACCTTGGCGAATAAATGGATCCTCCAGACCACACAGTCCACTTTCCATATGTTCTCCAAGACGAAACAACACTAGCCTACACTAAATCAGCCTCCTATACTCCTCGACCCCTGTACCAACGAAATGCTCAAATTGGAGTTTTTTAAGGTGTTCTATTTTAAGATGATAAATGTCTTTCTTTTTAAGTTCATTTATTTTTTCAAGTAGTTCCTGATAGCATCCATATACAGTATATGAGAGCGAGTTGACTTCATATTGACATTTTTGTGACCCTTTCTGGCTGAGTAATTCCCAGAGAGAGTATCGAGCTCTTTGAAGCC
>NC_084995.1:18725237-18755237 GCF_963854185.1 Sardina pilchardus | reverse complement strand
CATTGGATACATATTGCCACCCACTCTAAGCCTCTATGACAGTATGAAATGCTTTCAGAAAGAATGGAGGGCAGTTAAAGAGACCCTATGCAACTTTTTCATAGTCATAAAATCGCTTAGAAATCGTTGTTTTGCTTGACTGACCAGTTTTATCGAAAACAGTCACATTTCCTCCCGCCCCTGGTGTCCCTATCCGCTATTACAACCTTGCAACTTTCTGATAAACGATCGTTTGCTGTTTACATCTGGAAGTCAGAGACGCGTAAGGAACAAGAAGAACCACGCTTGCAATTTATATATTTACATATAGCCTATATATGTATAAATATACACGCTAAAGCTGTCGGGGAAGCTCTGCAGAGAAATATGCAAGCATAAAACGAGCGAAAAACGAAACCGAAACCAGAGATGAAATCGCCAATCCTGCATTGTTCCTCTTTAAGCAACCATACCCCTGGTCATTTTTAAATGCACACCTCTGCTCCTGTGTTGCTGCAGTTTGAGATATGCCATGCCCACCAGAGGAATAAACTATTAACAGAGATCACACTTATGAATTTCCTTTCTATAAACCTTTGTCATTCTGATGGGCATTCCAATAAGCTTCTGTTTATGCAATACATTGGCCAGGTGGATGATACACGGTATCTTCAAAGGCTCCTCTAGCAGAAACAGATGAGGTCTTCAAAATATGCCTTTCTAAATGTATTTAAAGTAGCCTTTCTGCCTAAAGTAAATCTCATTTTTCAATCATGTCATCTTGTTAATAAAGGCTTTGTAAACATTCTAAAACAAAGAACCTACTCTACCAAAACATGATTCTCCTCTGCCACCCTCATTTACAAAGAGATGAAAGATTTACATAATTAGAATGACTAAAGACATGTTATTAATTGAAAAAGAAACTAGTGTGACTTTTTTGTTTGGCTTAATTTACCTTTACTGAACAGCTTCAGAAAAATTGGAATGGTCTTTTTTCGTGTTGAATGCACAACAAAGAATGCTTAAACCCTTTGCAGACTGCACCTCATCAGCTCTAGGGATTGATAGACTAGGGATGGGTTAACATGGCCCCTTAAGACCAACATAGAAAAAAAGGTGGTCCTCCTTGGCCCTACGGTTCTCGAAATCTTCACAGAAAGCTGTGTCCGGCCTACCCTCCTTTTGGGGGTCCGGTCCAGTCCAGCGGGAGGCCGACGGATCAAAATGAAAAACAGTGGTTCCATGCTATCATTGCGTGGCTACATGACCATCAAGTCTCATGCACCCCGGTCTTTCAGTGTGCCTTGACGGAAAATTATTCATGCGAAAAAAAAAGAAGGAAAAAAAAACCCTGCTTAAACCTACAGTAGGCCTATGACCGCTGCTTCGCTGCACAGTCATAATAAGAGATTGGATACTAGAGAGTATTTTGCTAGTTCATGGGCTCGTTGCCACTCTTGTCACATTGCCGTTTGTTTCATGTCCAACTGTTTTAATGTGAACTCGGGAGTTTGCCACAAATACAGTCGTTTATTTAAGGTTAGTGAGCGTGTGTTTTGACCTTTGTTATGGCATCCATGTTTTTCACACATTCCAATGGCAAAGCATATGAACACTTACAGTACAGTGAAAAAAAAACAATGCAATCATGAGAGCGGTCCCTGTCTGATATTCTCAATTTCTCATGTGGCATAACCGGACCATTGCTGATGTTCCTTTCGGCATCTTATTGATGTGGCAGTTCTGCATCTTACTCATGCTGTAGTTCCTTCCTGCATCTTACTGAAGTGGTAGTTTCAGTAGCTAGTATACTATTCCCACATACAGTATATGGAACTTATTGAGTGTACTGGTTTAAAAATGCAATAGGATGAATTTTAAATGAGAATAGGATACTGTAACTCATTTTAAATGATACAACTTGTGGGATTTTATCTTCTGTACAACACACCAATAAAATAAAATATGATGATTTGATAAGATTGTTTGTCCAATTACTTCATCCAGAAATGAGTCCAGGTCATTTGCCTGGCAGTTACACTACAGTCAACAGAGGAGAACAGTTGAGAATGACTTAACCAGAGCATGTAACTCGCTTCATGTCACACAAGTGCAGCATATAGAAAATGGCTTTATTCAGCAATGAGCTTCAGCACCTCAGTGGCCTGAGGACACACTGCATTGACAGAAGCATGGTTCAAACAAGGCGTGATCAGTCTAGAGCACTGTGCAATCTGTTCCTAACAGCACCAGAGATTCAGTCAATGTCTGTTAGTTACCTTCAGATCAAATGTCCACAAGACAAAATGATTTTTTCTTTTTTTAGAAATATGCATAACAATGGAGTTTGCATGCAAAAATATCAGAATTATTTCAGTATAAAATCATGATTAATAACACACATATAAACTTGTGTTTATGGTATTAGTAAGTATATTTGTATATAATATAAACATTGACTGCATCTTTCTATATGTAGTATACCAAATGAAATTTAGTAGACCATTATGAGACTTTTCACATCTGAATAGACAGGTGTTTAAAAACGAGTTATGAGGAGTCATTATTGCATTGATCTGTCTCCTGTGCTTGCTGTGGACACACCGGAGTGCCTCTCGTGTTCCTTGGTGAGCTGAGACAGGGTGGGATGGGTGAGTAGACAATTAGTCATCCCCTCCACACAGCAAGAGCAGGGCTTTGCGGTAGTCCCCAGAGGTGTCACCCTACAAATACACACACACACACACACACACACACACACACACACACACACACACACACACACACACACACACACACACACACAGCTCTATTAGTGATGCAATGTTCAACAATTAATTAGGAAATAACACAACAGTAAGGTAGCATCATAGTGGAAGTGAAAAACATTCAGCAGCACAAAAGTCTGTGGCTACACTTAAGAAAATTATTATGTGAGATACAACAGTTACAGAGAAGATACAACACCTTGATCGTGGCATGTAAGGAGGTGGCAAACAGCCTTCTGAATTCCGTGCGGATATCCAGCAAGTCAACCTCACTGCGAGTCACCATGATTCGGATGAGAGTTTGGTCGTCAGTGCCTGCCCCCTAGAGGTGATTAAAGGACATGCACATACATTGTAGAATGGTAGCGCATAATGTACAATAGAAATGTACAGGGTTCTTTTCCCCCCAACATACAGTATTTCCATCCTCTCACCTTCATGGCTTTGTAGAGCATCTCAGCAAAGTAGGCTGGTACGCTACGGGCACACTTCACTGGGTAAGAAAAATGGCAGTCGTCAGATCTGGCGTCTTCGTTACTAGTTTCTTATTCACTTAAAATGTCAGGGTTGGTCAGGGTTATGCTTCAAATTGGGGATATATTTAATAACGGTCTGTTGTGATAATCCATTATGACTCCATCAATCCACCGGATTCATTTGTTTCTGAGAAGTTTTCACTGCTAGGGTGGAGGAACCATGTCCAAGTCAACATATATTTTGGACAAAATGGCTTGAATCAGATTTAGTGTGCCCAGGCCTAGTGAAACTGCAGCCTGTTCAAGCGGAGTAAAGTAGGCTATAATCTAGTTAAAGGTTGGAGACAGTGTCTGGAGACTCACATCTTAGCCTGGGGTGTAAACAAGCACAAAGGGTAACCATGTGAGTGTCATGTGAAAATGAACTACTCATTTGTGTGTGTGTGTGTGTGTGTGTGTGTGTGTGTGTGTGTGTGATAGAAAGATGGAGGGAAGGCAGAAGAGTAGAGAAAAAAGGAAGGAAGAAAGAAAGAAAGACAGGTGATAAATATAAGGGCACAGTGTAGGCTATAGGAGACAAAAAAGAGCAGAAAGTAACAGGAAGGAGAGAAGCACTGAGATAACTGACCCACAGCCAGCAGGACTTCTTCCAGATTGCCTGAAGTTTCTCTCTTGATGCTCTCCTCAATCTCATAGCCAGAGATCTTCATGTACGCCTGAAACACTACGGAAAAGAAAACGCCAAAATCCGTCAGAGAAGGACAGCAATACAGCCAAACACGGCACAATCTACCACTGCCACCATCATGTTGTTCAACATATTCATTTCAGGCTATACTGACTAATGTCAGTCTTCATCTAGGAGGAGACAGACAAAGGTGATGTTTAAGTTAGACATTGGTATTAATGTTTGTGAGATATGGGTTAATGTTGGTATTTATACTGTTACTGTTACTGTTACTGTTACTGCTAGTAAATAAGTTCTTGCAAGGTTAGTATTAACAATAGAATGATGCTGGCAATATTGATTGATGACAGATTGATGTAAGTGTCAACAATGCTGAGTGATGGGTAGGTTAATGTTGCCATGGAAGCCATGGTGTGTGTGTACTGTACGCACCCTTGCGGAGGTGTTCAGCACTGCGGTTGCCCAGGATGGAGATGAACTGCTCCTCGTCAGTGCCAAACTTAGACTCTCCTGCAGCAAACAAGGTCTGCAACGTGGCAGCACAGTCAGCCACAGGCACAGATGTGCATATGCAAATGGCTATGCAAACAAGACAACGTCCAAGAACGCAGACACGCCCCAATCACACAAGGCAAGAGAATGACACCGGGCATCTACCAGACTAGGTCATATAAAAGTAAATGTTTTACATTATATCTCTGTCTATACACAAATGTATGAAAAATGAATGAACATAAACACAAATGTATGACAAACCTTAGCATCACTCTCAATGTTGCCCTCCTGGACTCCTTGCTGCCTGCTTGCCTGAGGACAGAGAAGCCATTCAGAACCACCCAGATAAAAGCGTGTGAGCGAGAACCTGTCTGTGTCTGTGTGTCTGTGTCTGAGTCCTGACCTGCAACAGAATCACCAGCATCCGCTTAAAATGGCCACCCGTGTCTCCTGTGACGTCCTCCTCCAGGTCATCATCATGTTCTAGAAAAAGAAAAACACATAATCAGCATAAGGCCCCATCTTAACAACCCATGCAAAAGTTGACTGAAAACAGGAGTGGAAATGGATCTTAATGGCTTAATTAAGACAATTAGGAAACATCCAACCTTTAAGGACACAAATTGTCTTTGTAAATGAATAATGTATTGTAAATAAACAAATGTCCTTCATTAAAAGGGGGGTCATGCATGCACACCCCTATGTTAAATTCCCATAGAGTCAGGCAGATTTTGATTTTCAAAGGCCAGATGAAAAGACCGACGCATACAGTATGTAGTTTTCATGTCCGGTGCCCCTGTACAGTAGTTCATAGCAAATAAACATGAGTCCATCTGTGTGCTAATGGATCTGTTGGTCATAAAAACACAAGACAAGTCACCATGTCAAGTGTCTTGTTGTGTGAGCAGGGCAGAGGGCACAGTGTGAGCACAGCAGTCAAGAGTTATCAGTTGTGAGGAGAGACCAAATGAAGCAAATCATTAAATCATTATGTTTTAAAGCAACAGATTGTAGCTCTTTTAACTTCAAATAATGGCTTCAAACTGACTTACAATAAGTAGATTGTGAGGATAGGCCAAGTGGTCTTTCATTCACACTGCTGCTGAATTCGCGGAACACTTGTTATGCACTATGTAATGTTGATCAGTTAGGAGCATGAACCTTTTCATTGGTTTTAGACAAATTAGGTACCCCCTAGCACTGAACGGGTAATCAGTATGTTGAAGATTGACAAAAATGGAATTCCAACCATTGTGTTACTTTAACGGACTCTATACTCATTACATTCATGCTCATGATGCCTGAAACACCATTTGAGCAGGGTGACCCTTGACCTTACCTTGCTTGTACGCAGCTTTGATCTCTCGAACCTGATTGGCTGTTCGGGAGGCCAGGACCTCAATCAGTACCTTCTCATCCGTCCCTGCTCCCTGTGGACCAGACATAAAGACGTGACCCACATCCTCTATCACTTCCTCATTCCCTGGCTAGCTTTGCGTGGGTTTCAACAGTTGTTAGGATGTGTGCACGCATATGTGTGTGAGTGGGTGTTTGTATGTGTGTGTGTGTGTGTGTGTGTGTGTGTATGTGTGTATGTATAGGTGGCATTATGAAATTATTTTGCCTTTCGACTGTTGTTGGGTCTGTGTGTAAATTTGTGTGTGTGTGTGTGTGTGTGTGTTTGTGTGTGTGTGTGTGTGTGTGTGTGTGTGTGTGTGTGTATGTACCTTGATGGAGTTCCTGAGAAGCTCCACATCATAGGCAAGCGGAGGTGTCATTAGACCCACAATGAGAGTCTCGAACTTCCCACCCAGCTCCGACTTCAGATCATCCACCAGGTCCTGAGAGACCCAGAGAGACTCAGATCAGACTCACAAGCCCACAGCAGAGCACTTTCGCAAGCTCATCTCCACACGGAGTCAGCTAACTCTTAACATGGGGAATGCAGAGACCACAGGAATGCAAAGACTCTTGACTGCTATTGTTTGTGGATGCAGTAAAATGGATGGGAGAGGCCCCTATGCAACCACATAGATGTTGCATTTACATTGTTTGTAATAAAAAGTTCAGGGTGAGGGCCTTCAGTATGATGGCCATCTCCTTCTCCCTCTCATCGTTCTGTAGGGAATGGGAGCCCCTCCTAGCACTTCAGCTATGTCTGAATCACACCTCACCCCCACCTCTTCATTCAACAACTAGACCTACAGTATAAGGGGGCGTTCCATATTGCTGTTGCTCAATTCCCCTGTGGTATTTCACAATGTGTGTGTACAATTTTATATTAGTCACTATCACTGGTTCATCTATTGTCATGTTATGGGTCTATATCAATGGTTCATCTACTCTCATGTTATGGGTCTATAGTAGTGGATCAACCACTCTCATGTCATGGGTTGATAGTTGTGGATCAACCACTCTTATGCTATGGGCCTGTGTCAGTGGTGGAGCAGCAGTAATGTCACCACTTGAAAATCGGTCGACTCCGAGTTCAAATCCAAAATCCACCATTGCGAGTCTGTGTTTGTTCCGATCGAAGCGAAGCTAAACACCAGTGAACTTTAACTTTAACTTTGAACTTCAACTTTAGTAACAAGAAAAGAACAAACGCCTTAAAGGGGAAATGGAAAAGAGAAAATTTGGCAGAGGAAATTGAGTCATATTTCATGTCATGAGAAAAGGGGAAGATATGAAATCAAAGCAGAAGACAAAGTCCAGAATTATGTGGCTCCTTTGAAAGCTATGTTAACACAAGCCAGTTGTAAAGCCATGTGAACAGGAACAAGTTACGGTATAAAGTTTCATTAACAGTGGGTAAGACCTATGGTGTGTTGCTTTAAACAGAACAAACAAAAATATTTTGATGCAGCACATATGTTTTGGCAATTCACTTCAGAGTGTTTGGATTTTTTTCCATTAATGGTTGTTATCAGAATTTGCCGTTCAGACCAACAAAGTCTATGATATACTGTACTATAATTAGGCTAATTAGGCTTGGAGAAATAAATTGCCATACCACTATAGGGACTATAGGCTTTCCTTCCTCAAATGACTGGGCCACATTTTCTCCCTCTTTTTGACTCTACTGTGTACACAAACACAGTAGAAACAACCAAACAAATAAATAAATCTGCAGCTGAAACTACCAGGGGATGCAGGTCATTATACTGTGGGGTCTGAATCAATTCTGCGACACATTAATCACACACTATTGGGACAACTCAATAGCTGAAGATCACTGGCCTCGAACTTCCACAGTAATGTACACCAATGCTCTTACTCATTTCAAGAACTCTTCTTAAGGTACAGGACTTTCAGCATTTAATTGCAGCTTTTAAAGGTAATGCACCATTTATTGATTTTGTGCCAAAGACATTAGATAGGTAAATTATTATGAATCACATTTGTCTGAACAATGGTTGGTTGGCTGAACATGTAACAATCCCAGGCGAGCATGTTACTGAATGTACAACAGGACCTGCAGTTGGAACAGACTTAGCTTGAGAGCTACTAATGCAGTAGCTGTAGTAAGTGTACCTAACAGAATCCCTCTCTAGCAGAAGACAGTATGGAGATATACTGAACATACACTGCTCATGCTGAATGCTGAAGTTATTTCCATACATTCCACAATGTTGGAATTCCTCTTTTAACATACTGGGTAGGCTACCCATTTAGTGCTACAACGTAGGTACTCAATGTCAACCGGGTCATGTTCAGTCTCCGTATAGTGCCATACCAGCCATTCCAAGTGCAATCATTTCAGATAGAGACACAATTCTGCCTATTATAAGTCTGTGTATATCATCAAAATGTACAGTAATTTCTAAAGTAATTAATTACTACAAACTACTCCCAGTGGGGAGCGTAGGTTTTTTATTATTATTATTAATTGCCTTATTTTGGTTCACTTCATACTATTTTGTTATTGCGTGATGATTCGACACCATCCCATCTGAACTATTATTTTCATTTATAAATAAACCGCATTACCATTGCAACATCACATCATCAGTAGAATAAACCTAACCTGTCTCATGACGGTAATGCTCCTAGGCATTCATGTCCGGGCGTACCAATATTGATTGTGGTTTTCACAATGTTGACTTTACAGCAGGTGCACTTTTACAGCGGACACTGTTTCACTGTTCAAATTCAAGTTGATGTGACACAAGTATGCTTACTGAACAAACCTGTTCAATGTACAGGTTTACACATGCAAATATGATTTCATTCTGTAATTTACTGACATGCAATTTACTGAATGTAACTTACTTTTTTTTTTGTAAGTCACGATATGGCCAGCCACAGAGATCTCAATGTCTGACATGATTTGCTGATTGACAATATTTGTTGTATCTCCTGACTGGTGCTGTGAATTTGCATCTTTTATTGCAAATAGATTTTGCATACTGTTCTTTGCATACACTAAATTGTGCAATTCTTATCCCCCAAATGGATTCAACCAGAGAACCTTGATATGAAGAGTAGGCCTACTACAGTATGTGTACAGGTGTTAAGGACATCCAGTGTTCTTGGGTTCCTAGCAAGAACACTGTGGGGAAGGAATCCTATACATTTCTGCAATATTGACTGTGCCTTTTAAGACGAAGACATGCTTGTATGCAATTTGTGCTGAAATTGTTTTAAAATGCGGAATGGATGTAGCGTTGGGTTACCTTGCCGAATAAGGTCTTATAGGTGGCTTTAATTTCCTGCCGTTGGTTGTTACTACGCGCGGTCAGAAGCTGAAGAATGGTGTCCTCATCAGTGCCTGAAAGAAATATGATTAAAAAACAAATAATTGTAGACATTAATCAGCAGTAAGCGTCATTGACACATGAATGGCTTCTGAGAACATGCTCTGTGTAAAATGTAGCACATCAAGGAACATAGGAGACAATACTGTATGAACAGGAAATAGTCTTTTATTCTTCAAAAAGGCCTCTTTAAATGTTACTGTAAGTTGCCCACTCCAAGTTAGATTGTATGCACAAAGTGTCTCTCACCTCATTCATAATGCACTCAAGAACACATTGCTTTTTGAAGTATTTAGCATACAGGCCAATATTGGGGATTACGCTTCAAAGTGGATTTGTAGATTTCTAAACCCCCCAGCATAAAACTGTTGCTGTTAAAATTCGCAAAATCTCCCTCCATTCTAACACGTCCTTCTCACCCCCACTCTTTTGCAAAGTGGACCTTGTCATCAGTGGTTTCAATAGGAGCCTGTAGCCACCTACTCGTTACCACAGAGTGGCAAAAGCAAAGCACACACCCCCCATTGCACTGTGTGCACATTCTCACTTCTCCATCAGGCCAACATGCCGGCAGACCTCTCCACCACCACCGCTCAACATTTGCATTTATAACCAAGTTGACCTTGGAGTCGATATCTTCAACACGAGGCAGCTTAGTCACCTATTCATTAAACTGAGCAATCCCCTCTCAGTGACTTGTCTGTTATTGCCACATAAGGTAATCAATGGCAGAGGATGATGATGATGAATCATGTGTCATGCCACCCATTCCAGCATCACATGATAAGGTCAGCCAAATTCTAAACTAAATCGAATGGGAAGCTAGACAAATAAAACTAGTTCCTGAATGAAAAGTAATGATCCTTCGAAAACAAATATTAGTAACGCATTTCACTACGTGACTCAAACATTCTCCAAAACACAGTATCTGGGATGCTCCTGAGATGTACGGCTGCATGTCTGGTTAGACTCACCTAAGCCCTTCATGGCCTTGTGGAGGGCTCCAGCATCGTCGCTAGCGTTGAAGCCAGCATGGGGTTTCACGGTGCCTCTTCCAGCCTGGCAAACACACATAGGAGCTGTCAGTCGAGCGCAGTGTTCACACAAACAGTCACACAATGAGAGAAAGATTTTACACCCCTTACTGTCCAAGGGGTGTCAAAACAGGGATTTTCATACAAGTAAAAGAATAAAGGTGTTTAGTGTAAACAAAAACAACTGCGTTTGTGCCCCAGTTGTGTGCTGTCCTGCCACAATGGTCGTGTTGTGAGACGACTTTTTCAGCTAAAATGCGCCGTAGTCCATTGTGACAGTACTACACAGATGGACACACTTGACATGTGTCTGTTCTACGTGTTCAGAGAGGATTCAGAGAAAGAAACTACTGTGAGTGAGTGAGTGTCTCATATACTGTACGCAGTGTTTGTCTTCAGGGTGGTTAGCGGTCCACTGCATTTTTTTTACAACATTTTTCCGCTTGGAAAGTCTGAACGATTGGGTGGGCCTTCATTTAAAGGGACAGGCACAATGGATGCAACAGCAGCGCACAGAAACATCTTCCTTTTTAAACACGTATGCCAGTCTCTTGGAAATAAATAAATTAAAGTCAAAATAACAGGAAAAGACATTTCTGATTAAGCCTGCACTGGCAGCTTGAGTGATCTCAGTTGGCAAAAGTAGAGGAAGGAAGCTGGACTGGTGGGCACTGGGCAGGTTCCTCCAAATCTACCCGTCATCTCGCCATCCGTTCCTTACTCCCTGGTTTATGGCGATGTAAAGATAAACATGTGCTTTACTGCATGTTTTATGACACCATCACCACACACAACCTAATTAGTCGCCAGGGAAATAAACGACTTTCATATCCCTGTGTGTTTGATCATATCTCTGTTTAGCAAATAAGCTGTGATGAACTTATAGGTTTGTGTGTGTGTGTGTGTGTGTGTGGTGTACATCTGTCTGTCTGTCGTCTGTGTCTGTGTGTGCATTATGTGCAACGTGCAATCAATAGTATTGATGCACACTCTCCCACACACCCTAGTTTCTCATTAGCTCACAGCAGGACACCTGGGTACTGTTGAAATAGATCTTCAGCAGCAATTCATTAACTCACTACTTGGTTAAATAATCTCAGAGGTCTGTCCCTGTACCTGTAGGAATACAATAAAGCATCCAAATCAATGGAGTTGCTTCACTGAGTCATCCCTCTGCAAACAGCCATTAGAGAGGCACACATCGGAGACTACCAAGATATGGTGTGTGGTGACGAACACAAGGTTATGGTCACACTATGTTCATTCATCTCATTAATAACATATCTAAATGCTACTGAGAGGAGCCATTGCTGAGATGCAGTCAGAGAATGTTCGGAGGAGAAACCAACCAGTGGAAAGGTCTTTTTGTAATGAGCTGAAGCACCAGTCTAGCAGAGCGTTTTGGATAATTTGGGTGAGCCATCCCCGAAAAAGTGTCCGGAATTGTTTCTCAAACAAGGGAGATCCTGTGTCTGTGTGGAATGCCTGAAAAAAACATCTCTCTCTAGGTCTCTCCCTCCCTCTCTTTCTGACTCTACATCATGTGCTCCCACATTCACTTTCAGACCAAGCTGCTGCTCTGGACTCAATTAGCAACTGCTGACCAGCTAACGTGTCAAGGGAGACGAGTCAGAGGCAGCACCATCTCCACCGGGCTGACCCCAAACTGAAAGAGTGAATGGACAGCTGGACACATGATGGCAATCTACAGTGTGCTGTGAGGGACATAAGGAATTCGGGGAGTTTCGTTTGTGTGCAGCTGTGGTAAGGTTATGACTCAGGCTCAGCCTCTCCCACAGGTCCTCTCCCCAACTTGCACTGTGTCTAGTTCCATACTGATGTTCCACCACAGAAGACCACAGAACACCGACACATATGAGTCACTGACCGGCAGCTAAATGCACTTGTTAAATGGTCACAGAATAGATTCATATTTCCAGCTAGTTTTTTTTGTTTTGCATCTTTTTTAAAATCCACTCAAATTTACATTTTTGCTCTTCCAATTGAGAAATATCATATAGTGTGAGCGCCATACAAACACCAAGTCACATATTGGTATACGTCTCTAAGCAATAAGAATGAAGGTAGTGATTTTAGAGACGAGTGATAAATTAGGATCGACTGATCCAATGTTTTCTCGACTTAATGACCCATCAACAATGAATCCCCTGATGGGAATGTGCTTGTTTGGACTTTTGTACACACACACACACACACACACACACACACACACACACACACACACACACACACACAACTCATATCCTTAATCTATCCATCCTGATATATCACCATAATCTTCCTTTTACAGCAAGCCATGTTGCTTTGGCAACAGATCAGATCAGTATCACGTCAGTGCCCCTGTTTCTTTTAATCTGATTTTTGAATGAAAAAAGAGAACCATGTAAAGAATGTATTTACAGTACAACACAGCACCAACAAACTCACATCTAAACAAAGACCCTAAACTAGCTGTGTGCGTGCTGTGCAGGAGGATAAATGAGGACTTTATCAGTGTTTACAGTGCTACAGTACAGTATGTTTACCCACTGGTGTCATCACATGGTGTAGAGCCCCACCCACGTAACTACAGCAACTGACATGGTCTTTAGGGCTCGGATATTCCCCTAACCAATGAACCCCTAGGGAAAGGGTAGGAAGATGATGTGGAGAAACAGAGTGAGAATTAGAGAGGTGAAAAAGGGTAGACAAGGTGGGCGCGGTGGTGAAAGTTTGTGATAAAGTGGGAGCACAGGAGTGAAGACAGACAGAGAGAGTACAGAGAGAGAGAGAGAGAGAGAGAGAGAGAGAAAGAGAGGAAAAGAAGGGATCCGCCCTACTGGGCAGTCTGCCCACACAGATGAGTCATAGGCTCACAAGTCTGAGGCCCGAGTAGTATAAACCCAGGGAGCACCGCTCTGCACTCTAAACTAGGAGGAGAAGACTCATCTGAACAGTTACTTCGTACTACTTCGTTATTCTTCAATAACTACCATTGTTTACTTTCCTCTGTTTCTATCTGCCAGGAGGTGGCACATAAATGTTCTGTTTTCTGTAAACAAAAGTTACAAAAAACACAGGTCCTCTAAGCTACATCTTAGGCAAGGTATTACATAACAGCCATGAAGTTTCCAAATTCAAAAGGGCCGAAATGTTACCCAGGGGCTTCTATATCATTTTCCATTTCTGTCATAGAGATAATGTATTATTCATCATCAACCCGCAGTAAAACACCGAGCCCACAATTTATCATGTGAGTCTCAATGATTATTTGATGAGGACCTATAGTGGATGTTGCCTGGATACCGTATCACTGTAGTAGCCATATGACCACGTTTAACTTTTCTTTGAAACTATATTCTGATGTTTTAAAAGTAACCTAATCAATTAGTTGCATATCTTAGAAATGAGAACTTATAACTTACCATTGTGTTGTCTTTTAAGCCTTATAGTCTTCAAGCTGAAACAAAACCAAAAGATAAAATTAGTATGAAAAAAGTGCAACTTTGCCTACATATGCAATCTCCGATGCGAAACATTGTGCAATAATTTGGAATAGCACTGCATACAGATAAATCAATTTAGCGAACGTCAAACGCTTCTTTACGACCTCTTCCACAAACCGTTGTCCAGTGTACAGCAGGTAACACTTTACCTGTTGTGGGCACAGCTGTAAAAGTATAGTGTGGAAGAGTAACCAACTGTTGTTAAAAGTGGAAAGTTAGATGTGACAGTTGTACTCGCAACTTACCAAGAGGATAGATAGTTCGCCGCACGCAGGATCGCCGCAGGAGAATGGAAGCAATGAGTAAAGTCAGAGTGGTATAAAACTACTAGGCTGAACCACACCCCGAAGAAAAAACTATAGTTGTTGGGATTATGGGTAGTGTAGTTTTTAAACTTCCGTATCCGACTATAGTTTACGTCTTGATTATGTTATGAAGAACTACGTATCTGTTTTAGAATGGAATTAAGCATTTCTTCCCAAAACGCCCCCATGTTAATTTATCTTGCTGACACGCTGTGAAATAGGCCTAGCTCGTTTCTTTCTTTTTTTGCGATATGCCTATGCATAATTTAAGCTGTTATTAAGTGCATCTATTCGTATAGTGCTTACACATGAATTGTGTTAATGAGGCCCGCGGCCGCCCAACACATTTTGACAATCTACAGTAGGCCTAGGCTACATCAAGCAAGGGTGATTTCTTGGCTGAGCCGACGAAACGGGACAGCACTAGTTGCGCCACTATGACGCAAACGGTCTACAGTACAAAAATACTAGCAGTGTTATTACAGGTTTACTCGGCCCAGTCATAACACCTATGTCTACCTGTTGATTTCGTTGCACGTCAACAAGTTGGTACATGTATACGTCTTATCAGTAAGCATGCATCTTTCCACATTTGCCTACGCAGTTCAAGGTAGTTGAGGGTTCAAGTTGGGTACAGCTATTTGCTGAAGAATGTCTTATTGACCAACAGTGTGCACATTGTCCTTGAAAATGCCATGGATGATTGTCATTAAAAAAAAAAAAAAAGTTTAAATAAAACACTGACACAGAGAAGGCATCTTGTTTCACTGGAACCTTGTGGCCATATATGTTAGTTAACAGGTTGGCAAAAACAGATGGTCAAGTGGCCTCTGTCAACATTGAAATTAGAGTTTAGGTCAAGTGGGTGCATGTACATCCCACCTCGCTGGGGCCAGGTGCAGGCCACATCAAATGTAACAGTGATAAAGAAAGTAGATGTGCGCACACTGGAGACTCCAAACCAACAAGGTAAACATAAAACAACACGCAACGTTTCAACCCAACAGGGTCTACTTCAGGCCTGCAGAAGACCCTGGTGGGTCGAAACGTTGCGTGTTGTTTTATAAACCTTGTCGGTTTGGAGTCTCCAGTGTGCGAACATCTACTTTCTTTAACATTGAAATTAGAAGCATAGTTGGTTGGAAGCATACATTGGTTGTATGTACTGTATCATTAGTGGGAAATGACTGCGAAACCTCAGGTAAAACATTTTATTAGTTAGAGGTTAAACAGCATACAAAATGCAAATGATCATGTCTATAATGTTAATGCAAGCAACTGTTGCTTACAAGAGAGTATAAACCTCTACAGTAAGTGAGCATGGGAGAGAAAAAGGGGGTTTATAGCCCTTGTAAGATGTTTGGGTCTGTGGGACCCGTTTTCAGTGTTTGCTAAAAGAAAAATGATGCTATCTATTATTTTCTTCAAACTCAGATTCATTGGCCTTGGCTCATTTTCTGTGAAGAACATTAAAAAAATGAACTTATTTTCAATGACTGCACATGGTGCACCCCCCTCTACAAATATTCATAAATGTGATCTCACATGGGGTAAATGGCAAATAATAACCATGAATACTGTCTATATATCATTGGTTTATCATTAGCTGAAGTAAACATCTGATAACCACCAGACCCGGGAGCATTGCCTGAGTAACAAAAATAACCTCGGGTTAGCATACACACAAGAGAGTATCTGGTGTCCAGAGGCTGTGTAGTTTACCGCATCCCCACTCTCATCAGTTGTGTGAGGGGTCTGAAGGTTTGTACAGTGTTAGCAAATCTCATCTGTTACTCTCTGCACCAAATGGCGCATGGAGAACAATACAATACAATCATAGCCCATTACACATTGTAGACCAGAACATTTTTTGTCAATGTCAAATGAACTTTAAATCTGTCGTCATATGATAATTCGACTGCATGTGCAGGCATAACTGATAAGCAACTTATAAGTAACTTATCCTGCTATTAGCACGCCAGCTCGATCTTGATTCATGATACCAGCTTCTGAATGTGGCTCCAAAGAGGAGAATGCAGAGAGCAAGAGTCTCCCATCACAGGACCACCGGCACTGGCCATATCTTCCCCACAGGTCCCCTCTCTCCTCTCCTCTCCTCTCCTCTCCTCTCCTCTCCTCTCCTCTCCTCACCTCCCGAAGCCAGCGTGGCCTCGGAGAACCAGGTGGGTAAGCTGATGGAACAGCAGCAGTAGAATGAGGAGGATCATCAGCAGAATAATGAACAGCAATCCAGCGTAGATCAACAGGTTGGCCTCCAGGCTCACTGGCAGCGGTAAATTGTGGGAGCCCTCCACAAACCTCTGTGGCACTCGCATGGATCACCCAAATGACCGGACAAGATCAGAGAATGCTGAACAGGTGCTGCACTGTGTGATGTCTATTCTCTTGTCCTGTCTTGATATGTCCTTGGTTATTGCCCAGAGTATAGAGATCCTCTGTCTGGTTCAGTCTAGTTCTCCTGCCACAGTGTTTCTTCTTCCTATGCTGATGTTAGCACCATGTATAGGTTGGCGGCAGCACGCTGGTGTGTCTGAAGATCAAGCGTGTTTCAGGTACAGTGTTTTGAAAGAGCATTAGGTTTTTAATGTAGGCCTACTTGGATTTGAACACTCCCTCTCTTCCTCTCCCCACCAATCTGATTTAGAAGAGAGAGAGAAGGGGGAGAGAGAGATTTCCCCCTCCCCCTTTATTGTACTATGCATGCTTGTGCTTAATCAGTTCAACATGCCTGCTTGTGTACGCCCATCTCAGCAGTAATCCTTTCATTGTGAGCTGTGATTTTACAGTGTATTGTGTTCTGCTGCAGTAGTGTGTAGCTGTGTTGTCGGTGAGAGACATGCAGCTTACTTTACTAATATGCCACCATGTTCTCACCACAATGAACAGGATTGATATGACAAAAAAGAGAGACATACTTACATAGTCACATAATGTACGAATTTTGTTAACTACTCTGCCAATGTGCAACAGTGAATGATCAAACTCAGTGCAGTTTTTGCACCTATAGTGGCCGCTATGCCAACACATTGCTAGTATCTTCTATGAAAGTCATGCGACTATGGACTGTGCGATTATTTTGAAGGGTAGTCAGACAAGAATTACGTTTTGCTGAAAGCAAATGCACAAGGTTGGCACTATTTACAATGTTCAGGGATTCTAAGGTGTATGTAATCTTTTCGAAGCACGTGTCGTCGTGTTTAGTGGCCAGATTGAGAACGTGATTTTCTTAACACCAGCACACCCCCTGTGCCGGTAGAAATGGGATAAGACCGCGTGTATATGAGCTGCATGAGACATCTGAATGGTTATCGTTGTCTGCTGCCCTCGCCGTGTTTGTTGACAATCGAAAGTACGAGAGATTGAAGAGAAAATTTGCACCGACTGCCTCGTAACATGGAGTGGAAACCAATGGAGATCAACCCTGAGGTTGGGCTTATAGTTTTGATCAAAAACGCCGACTTGTTGATGCTAAATAATATTTCTGCTGTGAGAGACTCATGTATGCTCTTTCCTTTGTCTTTTTGTTACAGATGCTGAATAAAGTATGTATGCTGAGTCACTCACAAGGATGGTTTTAGCCTTTAATTAGGCTGCAGGGGTATCTTATGCTTTGTCATGCTGCTACTCTTTAAGTCATGGGGTTTGGACGTGGCGAGATTCACCCACTCCAACTACAACATGACTGTTTTGTTGGGTGCGGTCAGCTCGACCACCTGCTTATTTATTCAAAGCGATAAACTAACAGTTCATTATTGTATTTAATCAAATTAAGCGACATTTCGTTGTTAATTGGTCTCTGTATGAATAGCCTTTTGAGTGAATTATTGCGCAAATTGTGCGCTAAGTGGCACTGACGTCGGTGCGTTATTTATTGTAGCAGTGATATGAGACTAGCCTATATTTAAAACAAAATGGCCCAGAGATTTTTAGTGGGCTACATTGATTGCATTTCTGAAAATGTGGATGGTTAATCAGGTAAAAGGTTTTAGAAATGTAGTAGGCCACTGTGATGTTTCAGATCACGCCATCATTTATCATTATTGTGTTGGCCACATGGTCGCTGTCCATCCCGCAGGTGCTGAGCAAACTGGGCGTGGGGTCTAGCTGGCGCTTCGTGGACGTACTTGGTCTAGAGGACGAGCTTTTGTCTTCGGTGCCGTCGCCGTCTTGCGCTGTGATGCTGCTGTTCCCCTTAACTCAACAGGTAAAAGGGCGCTGGCCCCGAGAAACGGTTGGCACGCTGGGCCTACAAGCTATGTCAGAGAGACTGTGTCTTGCCACCAGAAACGTAGTTCAGAGAGATTTTGTTTAAAAGATTTACAGCAATTTACATAACAATGTTCAAACTGTAATCCAAAATATTTGGACAGCTGAAATGGTCACATAATTCGGTAAGTCCGCATAGGCCATGTCTTCACGGCCAACGTAGGACCGAGGCCAGCTCAGACCAGTCCTTGCAGCTAGGTGTCGAATGACGTCTGTAACTCCATCAATGAATAGCACATATTCACAGTACTCACCTTTGTGAAGCTTTTAAGAATGGGAACAGTGCAAGAACATTCATACATAGGAATATTTTCATACATGTGGATATCTGTCTCTTTCTCAGCATGAAGCTTTCCGAGAGAAGCAGTCTGTAGACAAGGCCTCTGATGTGTACTTCCTGAAGCAGACTGTGGTGAACTCTTGTGGCACTGTAGGTCTACTGCACGCTGTTGCCAACAATCAGGATAAAATGGACTTTGGTAAGCGGAGACATCACATAGCATCAGGAATGAACGCACAATATCCCATAAATCAAAGTGGTATTTATCTGTTGTAAATAATTAATACAGCCTATTGCATGCCTTATGTTGACAAGATAATGACAATTGGGCTACAATCATTATTTCTGAAGAACCATTTCCATAATGGAGAACCTTTCACTTGATGTAACAATCCAGCACAATATCCGATAAATCAAAGTGGTATTTATCTGTTGTAAATAATTAATACAGCTTATTATAATGCCTTATGTTGACAAGATAATGACAATTTGGCAAATGTGTTACAATGTGTTAGATTGTGTATGTGTTTCACTGTATATAACCCATAAAAAAAGAGAAAACAATGTGTAAATGTGTGCTATAAATGACATTTCCACCTCTGCTCTTCGTTTGGACAGACAGTGACTCTGCTATAAAGAAGTTTCTGGCGGCCACAGCCAGCATGTCTGCTGCAGACCGGGCCAAAGCACTCGAGAAGAACAAGGTAAAGCCATAGATCACTGATTACTAACCGCTTCAGCTCTCCGGTAATGCATTGCGCACGCTGCTTTGTAACCATATGTCCTCTTTGGTCTGCTATTACCTTTGTAGCTCATTCACTTTCATGAGCTTGCAGACATGAGAACATCTAGGTCGGGAGACTTAAGTGCCTAGTCTTTCCCATAGGTGGTGCTAAAACACATTAAACACAGATGAACTGAATCTGAACTGAAGTAGGCTACAAAATGGAATTTGATGGAGTGAATAGTTAGTGTGATGACATCATATTAAAAATGCAACTCTCTCTCTCTCTCTCTCTCTCTCTCTCTCTCTCTCTCTCTCTCTCTCTCTCTCTCTCTCTCTCTCAGGACATCCAGACAACCCATGATGAGGTGGCGGTCGAAGGACAGTGCAGGGTATCGCAGTTTTTTCTAACTACATTCTGATTCTGTTGAGACCATGTCCTTTTGTCATATCACATTGTTTTTAAGAAGTTGCATAATTCTTAATCTTTTTTTTTTTTTAGACCGTGTCTAACATTCACAGTTGATGTTTCTCTCATGTATTGTAAACAACAATGCCCCAAAATGCTTACTGGCATAATGCAAATTCAAACAATGTGCAGACTAGCAGGCAAGAAATCATTGGGACATGGTATTAACACTGTTCACCGTGCTGTTCCTGTTTGTACTTGCATTTCTTTAACAGATAGAGGAGGGGAAAGTGAATTTTCACTTCATCACCTTTGTCAATGTGAATGGCCAACTCTACGAGCTGGGTGAGTTTCTGCTCCAGACAGTATAGTGTCAATGGCATTTAGCATATTTATTGTACAAATTTAAGCCGATGAAAAATACAGATTTCTGTGGTATCTATGACAATTATTAGTCATTATTAGTCCATTTAACAGCTTATCTTAACAGCATGCAAGCGTCTGACTGTGGCATAGCATTGAATGCTCTATGTCCACACTGAATCTGTTAAATATGGCATTCTATTGCATCATATTTCTCAGTCAAAATAGTACAACAATGTGAGCAACAAAAGGAAAATAGAAATGGGGCATCTGACAAAAGTTCTGTTACAAATGTTGCGTTGTGCTGCTCAGCACTGCATCACATCCCGTTAGGATGTTCTGATCGGAAACAAAGGAATCTTATTGATTTGACTCTAATGCTCACTCTCATCGCGTGTAGTTACTGTAGGACAAGGTGTAAAATGTAAGGTCTAGGTTGATTTAAACAGTATGGGTGGTGATCTAGATGTATATATTCTATATGTTCTATATAGATGGGAGAATGGAGGGAGCGGTGAACCATGGTGCGACCAAAGATGGCTCCTTCATCATGGTATGTACACAATGCAAGCGGAGTCCGTACCACTCTTGGGAAAAACAGAACTTTGCATTATGGAATCAAATCAGACTCAACGTTTTGTGTGTGAGATGACTTGAAACTGTATAAAATATTGTATATTATTATTATTATTATCATTATTATGCACTACACTTACAAATCTCTTCTATGGGTACACGTCTGTTTTACAGCTACATATCACCCTGCAGCTACAAATATTTCACCATTACAAATACAGTATATTCCACAATTACAAATCAATACTCTGTGTACACAAAAAATGTCCTACAGTTACAAATCTTTTCTGCAGGTACACAGACTTTTGTGCCACTTTTGGGATCAAGTGTCGTGTGTGTGTGTGTGTGTGTGGTGTGTGTGGTGTGTGGGTGACTGTAAAATGTACTTGTTTGTGTACAAACAACTCACACAATTTTCAGTAGGCTATTACCCATAGATAGATGAATACTTTATTGATCCCCAAGGGGATATTCAAGAATGATGCCCTTCACTTACAATATGCCCTTCACTTACAAATCTATTTTATGGGTACGGATTCGTTCCACTATTACTATGTCTGCCTATCATTTACAAATCTATTCTGCAGTTACAAATCTCTGCTACATGTACGAATCTCTCCTACAGTTATACGGATACTTTTGAGACACATTTATCTTTCTTTCTTTCTTTCTTTCTTTCTTTCTTTCTCTCTCTACCTATAGGATGCGGCGAAAGTGTGCCGCCAGTTTGTTGAGAGGGAGAAGGATGAGGTGCGTTTCTCTGCCGTCGCCCTGTGCAAGGCCTGAGCGAAGTCCCTGCTGAGCAACCAAAACAAAAGGAAACGAAACTCACCAAAACCAATCGTATAGAGCACACTCAGCCCTGTGCAGTCCAGCACTCCTCCAAGCTTTCTGTTACTGTCAACATGCTGTTCTGATGTTTGCTGTTTGTCTTAATCACTGTGGTCCAACTCTGAAGGTCTTGGCTTCTTGTTTTTTATATCACTCTTCAAGCTGTCTTAGTAAGGGGAGAGATTGGAGTATTGCATTGCACAAGCGCCTGTAAGAACAGTTGTTTAGGGGTTGTGAATTTAAGAAATTGACTTGTGGGTTGTTATTGCATTGAACTGCCAACTTATCAATGATGGCCTTAGATCAAAGCAGACTGCTGTGTTATTTCAGTTAGTTTGCACTTTACTTCATTGTGAAACAGTTAGGCTTCTAGACTGTCTTATTTTGCCTTGCACTGAAATGTCTGCCTGGAAGATGTGAATTATTGATAATGTTTTGGGCTGGTAGAGAGAGACAGGATGTTGGTGGCAGAGCTGAGTTTGGTGAATACTCCCACTGCTACATGCCCAAGCACTTACTGTGTGACTGAATGCTTGAATGTGTACTCTGCCAGACTTTGTTGGTTGTTATGAATTCACAGGGATCTTATCCCTTTTCTTGTGAGTTTCTTTTTGCAGTTTGCTAAAATAAGTGTTTTTTCTCAATGGGGTGAGGTGGCAATAAAGGCACATCAAAGTGTATGCATGTATTAAGTGTACCATTCATTTGCATTAACAGCATCTTTCATTTCAATGTCCCTTTACCTGTCCAGAAGTGAAGTTGTTGTCTTAGCTAGCCACAGCCAGCAGGTGGCACTCCTATCATTTGTGTCGGTAACCCTAGGGCGCTGCTTTATTTATAAGAACACCCTTCCTTCCTCTTTCGCTGGTCTTAAACATTTTAGTTTAATGTAATTTTGTATTTCAACAGTTAATTGGACCATATGTGTGACCAAGTCGGCCATAATTTTGTAAGCTACCTACAGCAACTCAACATTACGTTTAGTGATCCTTTTTACGCATTTAGTCTAATTGTTAATTATAAAAACTTAACAATTTCATACTTTGAACACGTATGGGCAGGGGTAACTGACACACATGGAGCAGTACCGGAACCCGTCCATTCACTGCAAACAAATATTCTGCACCCTCCCGTTCCCACTTGCGCATGCCAGAGAGCTCGGTAGCAGGCATGCGATAGCCTCACAGCTTGTCGGAGGAGGCGGCTGCCCGTTCCGTATTGGCTGATGCAGGAGGACAACCTCTGGGTTTTAAAACTTTATTTTTAGCCATCGGTCCGACTGCTATAGCAGGCGGTTCAGTGTGCGATAGGAGAAGCTATCTTACTGCTTTTACGACCATCCATCAGTGAAGCGGTAAGACCACGCATGTTGGTATTGCGGCTCCTGCGTTGAGTGGACGGGGACAAGTCCTTGGGACACTGAACGTGTTCTATACACAACGGAGAGGATACACCTGAATTGAACTCTGGAAACAATACCGAAACCTACGGAAGTTTATTAGGTTACACCATTTCAGGATACTTCAACAGTGCGCCAACCTACCTCGTGTAGCCTACTGCTGCTACCCATCAGATCTAGTTGCAAACGATACCCTCTGCTGTGTGTAGGCAATGGCGAGCCCAGGGGCAGATCACGGCCCTAAGAATCAAGACCACAACGAACACCACGAATCGACCCCCGAGCCTGCATTCCAAGAAGCCCAGAAATGGATAGAGGTGAGTTGACAAATTGGAAAAGCTACTAAGATCTTAAAACCGACCATCTTGTGCAACCTACACGCAAATGCTTCAGCTCACGGCGAAAAGGGCTGTAGTACCGAGGATGCTGCTTAAGAAACAATCAGGGCATGCTTGAAAGTGGAAATAATCATCAATATTTCAGATTTACCTGTTGGGAGGCAAGTGACGCATTGTTGTCACTTGGAGCGTAGGCAATATTGTGTTACATTAGGGAACAGGGGAAACACAATGCGGCTGTCATGTGCCGTGGATTTTGCTGTGTGGGGAATGCTTGGACAGTAATCGGACTAGCTTGCGCGGCTTTTCTGTTGTTCTTCAAGAATTTTTGAATCACATGACTCACTTGATTTTGACAATTTGTTTCCCCGAATCGATGCCTGCCAGATAAGTTACGAGTCCAGGCCGAAGCCATCATATTATTGGCAAACAAACAAACTAAAAAGAAATACATAGGCTCAGGAAGAAAACAATGATAACGCAATGTTTTCATTAAACGAGGAGCCTGATAATTGTGTTTTGGTGCGTTTATAGGCCAGCCAGTGCGCCAAACAGTTCTTTCCCAGAAACGCCCCCTTTTAGAGGTGATCCTGGTTGCCATGGTGCTGGAAGACAGTGAAGCGGACCTTTGTTTGTTCTGACGCCTTGGAGGGATGGATATCTGCCAAGCATGCGAGTCCACCCCTCGCCAGCCTTTATCTCCTCAGCAAACGTACATACTTTACAATAGCATTGCATGCCATTTATTCTCCACGCCCATGGGATTCCCTGGAGATCCCACCACAGTGTTCAATATTGAAACCCAGATAATGATATTGTGACCTATTTTTTTTAGATGATTGCTATGCCTGTGCGTGGCAGAGGATTGGTGGCATGCGGTGGTCACGTCAGTGCTCCACTTAGTGAAATGGGCCATGGTACAGTAAACCACTGGAGGCTGAGTCTAATTCAGATTGCGACTGGGACTTTCAGGACGGCTGGCTCCTTTGATTTCACCGTGCGTCAGTTCTGCCTTTATTAGTGCTCAGGTGTTGGGAGATGATGGCTGGAACGTATTTAGTTTATGAGTCTGCCACCTCAGTGTATCAAACCACATAACTATGTTGCACCCACTTATCATTCACCCTCAAGAGTTGCCGTGATGATCACGCTGGAGTTGTGCGTTCGTTTAACTGCTGGCTATACCTAATGTAGCACAGTGTCAGATTAGCCCTCTCTCCTGTCTCCAGGAAGAAAATTACTGACTTGTTCCCATTGAAAAAAGCAGGCACCTGTGTGTGCCAGCAGTATTTATAGCTGGGCAACAAATATAGCGCTGCTCCCTGCTGTCCTGGAAATAGCATGGAAAGCATTGGAGCTGGTGCAGTGCACCGCTAAGACATGGCTCCGTTTGAAACCGCTCTGGTTACCTCCTGCCTCTCATCAACAGATCCCTGATCCGTTTAGGTCACCACTATCCTCAACCACAGGCATTGTGAGTTCTATATATGGAGGATCCTCCACTAGATTAGAGTCTGGAGGCTGCAAAGGACAGTGCCATGGGAACTGCAGACGTATTCTCAGGCACACACACGGGCAGTAAACCAGCATGGCCCAGATTAATGCACCAGCCTGCCCCAGCTGTGCTTCCACAGTACAGCAAGAGACGGCAAAGTGATGGTGAGCTGTGAGGATGAAAAGGAGCTGTTCAGTGTGTGTGTGTGTGTGTGTGTGTGTGTGTGTGTGTGTTATTTAATTATATGTTTAGGCCTTCTTCAGTGCTGGCAGATTTGACAGTTATGCAGTTGGTACAGCAGATAGTCTTTGTCCCTAGAGTCCCATTTCCCCACCAATTTGTGTTTGCATTTAAATCCACACTATTGCACCGATTTACACACACACACACACACACACACACACACACACACACACACACACACACACACACACACACACACACACACACACACACACACACACACGTATCCTGTGTGAAAACAGATACATTGAAAACAGGATGTTAGGACAACAGGATGTAGGAAGCTATATTGTTCTTTTTTCTGGGTTATATTTTCGTGTTCGTCTCATGTCTTCATATAGAGACCGAATCATCAGAGCTCAACCGCAAGTTTACCTTGGCAACCACCATCATAGAATGCTGTCATAGTAGCATAGGCCTATCTCTCTCTCTCTATCTCTCTCTCTCTCTCTCTCTCTCTCTCTCTCTCTCTCTCTTTTTCTCTCTATCCCCTCTCTCTCTTTTGCTCTATCTGTCTGTCTTTCTCTCTCTCTCTTATTTGCTCTCTCATCTCTCTTCTTATGGCCTTTCTTTCTTCCTTTCACCACCAGCCTGTTTGTCTAGGGTGACTCAGGGGTTCCTTGTGACCCCCTTTTACTCTTTGGCTGACAGGAAATGGAATTCGGAGTAATTGGACTCTAGCAGTAGGTCACATATGAAGGCATGAGGGGGGACAGGCTGAAGGGGGGGGCGGGGCGGGGTGTGGTGGGTGTGGGGGCCAGACCAGGGGTGCGAGCGTCAGGGCAGCGTGCCGTCGTTGCGGCCTGTGGCTCCGGATGCATGACATTGCGGGGAGGTTCTTAAAACGTCTCACCTAGATCGGGTGTCGCTGGTCGCCAGTCAACGCCGCCGGTGCAGATACAAACACTGGGCCGCCTGTCGGGTTACAGGAACTCCAGCAGCCATGCTGCCCCCCCACCCCCCACCCCCCGGTCCTCTCGGGTTACAGAGTCTCGGCGGAGCCTGAGCTGCACCGGTGGGCCAGAGAGGCATTTCCTCCAATTTGGCCCAACTGTAAAGTGCTTCAGCAGCTCCCCTTTAACTCCGGGCCGTTGCAAATGAACATGTAGGGAAGACAAAAAAACCCCAAGATGATTTCTTGAAGAAATGGGACTCTGCTCAGGGTTGATGAGCTTAAAACCAAGTTCCTCAGGGAGTTATGGGGTGGAAGTGCCCCTTGAACTGGAACAACAGGAAAACACAGGGGTTAAAGGGATAGTTCGGATTTTAAGACACGAAGTTGTATGGGTTCCCTGTCAGCAACGTAGTGCATCAGCACTGACTTACCCCCGACAGCGTCCTGTGAGCCGAGATCCAGCCGGTTTTAGATCGTTTTTGATGCTGAAGAAAGTAGTCCGGCAAGTTTCTGGGGTCACGAAAGTAAAGTGTTTTTCTTCTCAAAACCATATGCGTTCAACAGAGTGATATATTTGCACCACAAAAACGTTGTCCAGGAAAAATTCAAACCTCGTTATCACTTACTTATTTTTCGCGATTCCTATCACTGCGCGCTACTGACAGCTGGACAACGTTTTTGTGGTGCAAATATATCACTCTGTTGAACGCATATGGTTTTGAGAAGAAAAACACTTTACTTTCGTGACCCCAGAAACTTGCTGAAGAAAATAGTCCGGCATCAAAAACGATCAAAAACCGGCTGGATCTCGGCTCACAGGACGCTGTCGGGGGTAAGTCAGTGCTGATGCACGACGTTGCTGACAGGGAAGCCATACAACTTCGTGTCTTAAAATCCGAACTATCCCTTTAAAGGTCACCTGTTGATCTATGTTGAGATGCTGTGAGACGAGAACATTTAACTCTGTCTCCGGAAGTCGTAATCCAAACACCAGGTGCTACTTTCAAACCACACACACTGACACACAAACACATTTTTTATCCAGGGGTATCAAACACAGACACCCTCCAGTCAATAACACCACGAGCAGCGTCTCAGTCTGACCACCACGTGTTGTCTTTGAAGAGGGGCCGCCTGAAACTCATCGCCGCGGCCACTATGTGAAAGCCTGGAGTGCCGCCCGCCGCCTAATCCTGTAGATATGATATCCTTAATCCAGCTGGAGGGGTGGGAGGGGGCCCCCCTCTGCCTGTGGTCCTCTGCCCAGCCACCACACACTCAGCCTGGGCTGAGTCTCATGGCTGCCACCCTCCACACCCAGCCCACGTGCAGGCTTCCCTGTGAGATGAGATCAGTGTGTTGTTCTTCCCGGTAGCTGGAGACGTTGACCTCTCCCGCTCTTAAGTGGCCGCTGCTGTAGGAGCCGTGTTCTGTTGGGGCGGGACGAGTGCAGTGGCGATAAATCTTTAGAATTCTCCCAGCCCCGCATCCCTGGAAGAGCACGGGGTTGCCATGGATACCATGCATGTAAGCAGGCTATATGGGGGACTTAACACAGAGCTGAAGGGGTATTAAACTTCCCGCAGGACAGGAAAAGGTCAGAGAAAGTCTGTGAGTGTGTGTTTGTGTGTGCCTGTGTTTCTTTCTGTGTGTGTGTGTGTGTGTGTGTGTGTGTGTGTGTGTGTGTGTGTGTGTGTGTGTGTGTGTGTGTGTGTGTGTGTGTGTGTGTGTGTGTGTGTGTGTGTGTGTGTGTGTGTGTGTGTGTGTGTGTGTGTGTGTGTGTGTGTGTGTGTGTGTGTGTGTGTGTGTGTGTGTGTGTGTGCGTGCGTGCGTGCGTGTGTGTGTGTGTGCGCGTGTGTGCACATTTGTAAGTGTTGTGTGGGTCTGTACGTGTTGGTGTGCCAGCTGATGATAGAGCCGGACATTACAGATGGTAAGGGTCACAGACTCCGCTCTGGTCATATGACCGCACAGAGCCAGCTGTCACAGTTGTGCATTACTGTGTTGATGGGAGATACACACACTATCTCAGCCTGTCTCTCTCTCTCTCACACACACACACACACACACACACACACACACACACAGGATTAATTGCGGTCACTGTGATGCGGCTTTCTTATTGCGAATGCTCCCTTAAGCTGCTGTATTGATGTTCTGATGGTAGCCCTGTTTTAATGAAAGGCTCGTTCTCATTTGGCTGAGAGAGCCATTACTCAGGATCAACAGAAATATGTCCCGCTCTGTTCAGCTCTGTTGTGATGAATAGATTTCCTCTACAGGGAGAAAAGACAAGCTTGTCCTGACATTTATGGGGTGTGGGAAGAAGACGACACACTATGTTACTTTTAAAGTTAATTAAATCCCCTCCGTGTCTCAGTGACTAGCCTACATTTGCAAAATAGCTTCATTAATGTTCTGCCATAAGGGTTTAGTCTTCAGTGGCTCAAATATTTGCAGTGAAAAAAGACACAAATATGTTTTCTAACGGAGGGAAGACGGAAGAAGCTGTGCTGCTGTCCTGGTCTGAGGTTTGACACTGTGATGGAAAGTGTCACTAAGCACATTGCCTTTAATGCCCGTTGACATGGACAGACAGACAGGCAGGCTCCTCTTTTAAACACCCTGCCTATATTAGCTCACAATGGAAGAAGGCTGTCATTTGAACTTTCATTCAACCTCAATTAAGTGGCTTTTGCTGATTAGCGATGCTGTCCTGGTCAGTAATGCCAGCAGGCTGTGGCTAGTCTGCTTAAAGATAGCATCATAGACTAAGGATTTACTTATGCGGCTAGGGCTGTTTTGTGCTGTTTTTGGACAGTATTGGGGTAAGATTTTACTAATGCTGTTAAGTCTGTTTTTGCACTAGTTTTAGATAGTGTCATAGGCTAAGGGATGGATTTACCTATGCAGCTAGGTCTGTTTTTCCACAGGTTTTAGATAGTATCGTAGGCTTTGATCTTACCTGCGCTACTGTAGGTCTGTCTGTGTTTGTACTGTTTTAGATAGTATCATAGGGCCAGGGTTTTATCTATGCTGCTAGGTCTGTGTTTGTACAGGTGTTAATTGGATTACTATTTTATTGCATGAAGGCACTGGTTTCCTCTGGGCAAAGAATAGAGGCTAGACCTGATTTTATCAGGACCTCAAGCCAGGAGAGAAAGTATTGTCTGCTTTAGACATGGAGACAGTCAACTGAGGTTTTGTGTATGACATGTAATGTGTATCAGACTTGGTTTAATAAAATGCCTGTTGGTTTGAGGTAGCTTATTCTACAAAAACCTGAATTGTATATTATTGGAGTTTTAGGGTCACTCTTCATAAACTTTCAGAGAAGCACTTTATTGCTGTGTGTGTGTGTGTGTGTGTGTGTGTGTGTGTGTGTGTGTGTGTGTGTGTGTGTGTGTGTGTGTGTGTGTGTGTGTGTGTGTGTGTGTGTGTGTGTGTGTGTGTGTGTGTGTGTGTGTGTGTGTGTGTGTGTGTGTGTGTGTGTGTGTGTGTGTGTGTTGCATGCTTAGGGTTATGTAAAGAGCCTTAACTTAGGTTCCTCTTACTGGCCATGCCCCTATAGAGGGAGGGGGTGGTCTGGCGCCAGGTCCATGCATTAATATCCTGTGAAATAAGTTATGCAATGACTGACATCTGACCCAGAGTAGACACATGTGCAGGTACAGGAAGTAATCCATGAGCTGAATGTTGGATTGCTCAATGATGTAAATAGTCTCTCTCTATCTCTCTCTCTCTCTTCTCTCTCTCTCTCTCTCCCTCTCTCTCTCTCCCTCTCTCCCTCTCTCTCCCTGCCTGCCTGCCTCCGTGTTTACGTGCCCCAGGTCCCTCTCTGATTGACAGGTGTGAGTGATAGCTCAAGAGTGCAAGTGTACATCAAGCACCCATGCTTGCGAGTGAGTGTGTGTGTCATGCATGTATGCATGACATGTGGCATTGGAGGGCCTGTGTGGAGAGGGCTGTGCGCACGCTGTGAGTGTGAGTGATGGGCTGAGGAAGCGTAATCAGTTTTTGGCCCCAGACGGTGAGTTATAATGCCAGGGAAGCCCCCAGCCCATCCCCCTATGCATGCGTGCACACATTTGCACAGAAACACAAACACCATTTGTCATGGTCTACAGAATGTTCCTCATGTGGAAATGT
>NC_084995.1:18715237-18720237 GCF_963854185.1 Sardina pilchardus | reverse complement strand
GTCTAAATACAGAGTGGGGTGCCGGGTGCCAGTAACCGGGGGTAACCAGATCCCAGCGCTGACAGGTACTGGAACAAATCTCAAAAAGAGCGGGAAAGTGCTGGGGATTCTGGGATTGCTGTCAGGTCTACAATGTTGGGACTGTTTCCTTGTTTTTTTTCCACACTCACCTCCTGTCACTTCTGGCATTCAGAGGCAGTGAAACAGAGATGATTTCGCCAAATTGAGTCTTTGACACTTTCTCACTCGTGACTTTACTTGCTTTGTGATGCTGAACATCTCTCTCTCTCTCTCTCACACACACACACACACACACACACACACACACACACATTCTGACATAAAATCACAGTAGGCCCTGCTTCACGAGGCCAGAATGAGATTATTTGAGAAAAGCCTGAATGGAACATGCGGGTCTCGTGGAATAATCCCCAAGAAGTACATGCTCACTCAGTCCAACTGGGCCAGCTCTGCCTTGCGTTTTGGTAGCTTCAATGAGTAAGTCATCTTGGCATGATTCATCAGCTCATAGGCCTGGAGAGGTGGGAGGCATGGGGTAGAATGCCATGCTGTAGCAGAGGCCCTGGCTCAGGCACTGAGGAGGAGGCAGTTCTCATCACTGATTTACACACAAGGGCCCACAGCTCCGATCCATATAAATTGTTATTATATAAGTGCTGAGGTTGCAGTTCTGGGGGGGGTCCGGAGCATTGTGGAAATATTACAGTAATGGATCACGATGGTTTATGGGTTACGATCAATCAAAAGCACTTCTCCATGGAGATAAATGACTAGGAACTAATTGATTTCTTACTGAAGTGTACTTCACATCAACGTCTAACACGCTGGCATGCACACCACCGCTCCCCCTCAGTTTATTTATTCAGTTAAAAATTCATCACTGCATTATAAATATTTCAGTCCCATTGAGTCGAGTGTGTTTCTGTTGGAGAGATAGCAGGAGATTATGTTTCCAGCCAGGTCCTGCAGGGCTTCATACTTACAGTTGGCTCTTTAAATTGTTTTGTATTTATTAACATAAACGAACCAGTGTGAACATCTCAGACATGTTAAAATGGTAAATATACACTTATTCCCAGGAAGATACAGTATGTGTTCTGTCTTCAATGAGGTTGAGTTGAATTTCAGTTTTATTCTAAAGGTTAGCTACAGATATACGGTTGGCTATGACATTTTAGTCAAAAATTAGTAATATGTACTTCCAAAGAATGAGCTCTCTATCAAAAGCTTACCTGTTGATCCAACCCAACATCTTTAGCAGTTGCTTCTCAGTTCAGTGATCGTTCAGTGACCTGCCTCTTTCAGCGACACAGGCAGTCAGATTTGTCCGATTCAGGCTTTCTGCTCAGCGGCTTGGTGGTAATTCTTGAAACAACTCAGGGACGTCTTTAGTTTAACAAGCCCTCAAAATATATGCAGTTTATCTAAGAATTCACACATTCACTGCTTAGGTATCTGATTTAACAGATTCCTTGCTAGAAACATATAACTTCAGAAAAGTAATATTACATATTACCAGTTAACATAAGAATGTATTGTAATGCCAGGAATAATCATACACTACAACCTATACCTGGCATAGATTGAACTCTACACATGTGGGAGATTTGAGAAGCAGATGACTCCCAGACTAAAGTTATCACCACCCTTAAGTATCCAGCCAGAACAGGGGCTTATTGGGTTACATCCCAAAACAGAAATTAACATAGGCCTACAGACACAGGACAACACAGGACAGTAGGAGGTAATGGGAGTGTGTTCATCAGAACACAGACCCTTTATTTCATCAGACTACAGAAAGACGTATAATATACACTGATTTTACAATTCTAAAACTGAGACCCGTACTTCTCACACTGAGACATTAAAATGAAATAAAAAATAAATAAATAATACAATTCAAATATCAAAACAGATAGTGACCATGTCATTTGTCAGATACATTTCAGTTTTCAGTAGCTGAGTTCAGGAGGAGTTCCAGGCTGGAGAGAGGGGAGACTGGGGGTGGGGCGGAGGGGAGACTGGGGCGGTCACCCACAGTAGCAGGGTGCCAGGAACCATGGCCAAATGCCAGCTAAGACAATAGCCATAGCTATAGCAAGCAAATAACACACACAGATGTACTGTACATTGACTACAAAGGCACTCTGCCATGAGAATTCCTCTCCTGCCTTAGGAATGCATGGCCTTACACATGTATACTCAACATGCTCTGTAGACATATACAAATAATAGACAAATAATTTAACTGTACTGTGCACTTCTTCTGGAATCTGGAGGCAGAAGGTGTACATGTATGTACTGTATGTGGTCGCTCTCTCTCTCTCTCTCTCTCTCTCTCTCTCTCTCTCTCTCTCTCCCTCTCTCTCTCTCTCTCTGTGTGTAGCAGTGTGCTGCTTAATTGGCTCCATCTACTGTTATCATCCCTAGGCCCCAACTCTCTCTCTCTCTCCTTCTCCCTCCCCCATTCTCTCCTTCTCTCTCTGTCACACACACACACACACACACACACACACACACACACACACACACACACACACACACACACACAAACGCACACACGCACGCACACTGTCCGTGTCTTAATCTCCTTGTGGTAGTAGCATAAAGTCTGGGAGCTGATGTATGTGGGACAGGAAAAGAAAAGCTGGTTATGTAATCATTGCAGCTTTAGTGCTGCAATAACACCCCCCCCCCCCCCCCTCACACACACACACACACACACACACACACCACATACATGTACACTCTGTGTAAGAGGGAGGCAGTTAAAATGTGTTTGTGTGTGATTGAGTGTGTGTAATAGGCACCAGCAGGTGCGTCCTTTTAGCCATGACGACGAGGACTGTTTGGTTTAATTTGGTACGTCCTGTAATTCCCTCAGTCATCATGCTGCTGTCCGTCACCAAGGAGTTCCCCCTCTCCAGCCTTCTTCAATTGGTCCCAAAGGCCCTGTGTTCTCTGTTCTATGTTCTATGTTCTCCATGTTCTCCGTGTACTCCGTCTCTCCCTCCAGTCCATTTCCAGCTTGATGCCCCTCTTTTATTGCCTGGTCCTACCATACTCTCACACATTCATAATGTACAGAGAGCCTGGCCACTTTCCATTGGCAAACATGAACTTCCTTGAATGCGGATTCTCTGTTGATGTTTAAAAGTATTGGATCTGCCCAGAACCACTCAGATCAGCCATAACCAGGACCTGCTCCTTTTTGTCTTGAGAAAACCCACAAATATGCTGCAAACCCAGATGACATACTGAAGGGAATTGAAAACTGAGCGGAAGTACGTAGGAAGGCAGAGCCATGCTACCTTTTTTACATCACTTCCCTTCTTCCTTCTTCTCTTGTTTGCAAAAACAAAGGAGCTATGCTGTGGGGGCAGAGACAAGGCATCACCTCTGTTCCAGCCACTTAACATCCAGGGTCAGCTAGTGGAGCAAGTGCAGGTATTCAAGTACCTGGGCACAGAAATAGACACTTCCCTGTCCTTTTCACAACACACCAATACAATATTCAAGAAAGCACAACAACGTCTTCATCTGCTCAGAAAACTCAGGACATTTCAGGTCAGCAAGGACATACTAACTTTGGTCTACCGCTCCCTCATTGAATCAGTTCTCACTTTCAACATATCTTCCTGGTACAACCAACTCACCATCAAGCACAAAACAAGACTCTCCCGGATAGTAAACCATGCTGCCAAAATAACTGGTTCCCCCCACACCCCCCTATCTGAGCTGTACAGTCGCTCAGTGATCAGGAAAGCCAACCTGATCACAGCGGACCACTCTCACCCCCTCCATCACTCCTTCCAGCTACTACCATCAGGCAGGCGTTTCAATGTACCACTGGCCCGGAAGAATATTTACAAGAAATCCTTCATCCCTTCTGCAATAACCATACTGAACAACACAAAATGATTACCACAGCTGATACCTCAACACCCCATGTCTTGTCCTTATATGTCTGTGTGAATGTTTATTTGTGATTGGAGCCTTGTCAAAGAACATTTTCTGTAACCCTTGTGTAACAGACAATAAAGTACTATCTAATCTAATCTAATCTAATCTCTCCTTTCCACTTCCTTCTTCCCTCCTTTTCCTTTCTTGCTTTCTTTCCTTCTACCATTTCACTACCTCCTTCAACCACACCTTTGACTCTCATTCTCCGATGGTGGTATTTATTGTAGTACCTAAGGTTTCCTTTGCACTGTAGTTTGAATGTTATTCCTCGTTTTTTTATAAGTCACTTTGAATAAAAGTGTTTGCTAATTTAATTGGAGTGAATAAAAGGTTGTACTGTGGGCAGCTGTGAGACTGGACCAGGGAGTGTCCTGCTAACTGACTGCAGCACGGGCAGTTGTTCGGCGCCAGCTGCTGAGAGGCTGTGGCTGAGGCCAGGTGACGGTCAGTATACTGGGAGGCCACAGAGCTATTTGTGGGATGTTGAACTCTCCACAAGGCTTAGCTGAAGCTTAACCTTAACGCATGTGTGTGTGTGTGTGTGTGTGTGTGTGTGTGTGTGTGTGTGTGTGTGCATGTGTGTGCGTGCGTGTGCGTATGTGTGGTGTGTGGTGTGCGTGTGTGATGAGACACATGTGCATAGCATAGGCACTTCTACGTCCATACACAAATAGATAGATATATTTTCAAAAACAAAACATACTTGCTGTAACAGTACTTCTAATACATCCTTTGCCTACAACTTTAGATGGCAGGTACTAATTACTGTAGATGGTTCGGCAGACAGACAGACGAGACACACACACACACACACACACACACACACACACACATGCACACACACACACACACACACACACTTGTACACAGGTGTGGATGTGTGAGCAAAGACCCAATGACTGGATGTATAGCTGAATGCATTGGTCCGTTTAGCGTGGCAGTGTTGAGCCTGAGAGTTCATGCGTGAGAGGCATGTGAGGGGGTGAGCAATCTGCACGGGTGAAATCAGGCCAGCA
>NC_084995.1:18702737-18710237 GCF_963854185.1 Sardina pilchardus | reverse complement strand
AGTGCAAGTTAAAAGGCTTAGGGCCTAAGTGTGTTAAATAATCTGGATTAGAGGCTGATGGCTGAAAGAGGCCCTTCAGACCCTTCCTCATCACCGCAATGATGGTTGTGCAATACCTGCTGCAGAAGCAACCGTACATTACACACACTCACACACACACACACACACACACACACACTCACACACACATTGGAGACACAGCAGAGGAAATCAATGAAGTGTACAGCACTCACACACACACACACACACACACACACACATACCCTTTTGCATTATTTATTTATTTTATGTGTGTTTGCATGTGTGTGTGAGTGCACCTGTGAGTACACTTCATTGATTTCCTGTGCTGTGTTGACCCCAATGAGTGTGAGGCCTGGGGTCACTACTTTGATGAGGGGGTGACCACTATGTTCACCGCACACACACACACGCAGTCTGGGCTAACACACCTACAAAATGGACTAGTGAAGCCACTAGTCCACACACACATTTGAATTCTTTCTTTGAATCCACCGATCAAATTTCTTGCAGAAAGGATTCAAATTTTCACCATCACAACATGTGGAGCACACTTGCCTGTTATTTACATGTTCATTTTGATAGCCCTGCCAGTGATAGTCCACTACCGGTGAGTTTGTGGATATGTCCCAAGCTGCCAAATATCAATGCTGTGAACTTACATATAGCCTAGGTTACTGATTTTTTGCAAGGAGGGGTTGATATTAGTAATTGTATCATAAAACACATACATACTGTACACACACACACACACACACACACACACACACACACACACACACACACACACACACACACACTGCGTGCAGTTACTGTAGACTGGGATTTGTGTTAGTTTGGTAGCATGCTGGGATGGTTTAAAGTGGCCTGATATAAATAGATGAACCAGATTTGCCAAATTAATTACATTCATAAACTGTTTTCTCAAGAGATGTGGCTTGACTGTTTGAGGTCAGATGAGTGGTCTTCCTGGCTAGCTGACTGAGAGGAAGAAGAAAAGGAGACTTTATGTACCGTACTGGACACCTGATCTACCGTAAAGGAGCCCACATTTGCCTCCAGGGTTTCTCCTAGTTTGAGATATCTAGAAATAATTATTTTTATAATTATGTATTATATTATATCATATATTAAATAAGTATTACATTCAAAACAATCTATGTCACAAGCACAAATGTAATAGCTCATCTAATGTACGCCTATTTTTACAAAATAATGCCAATGCCTGTCCATTTGTCATAGTGTTGGTTGCAGCTACAACTTTTCCTATTCCACATTGATGCAATCAAACACTGTCCAACTGTCCAGATTAGGCAACCATGTTTACTGTTGCCATTATAATCACATTAAAGGCTTTGAAATGAACAAATGGCTGCTGATGTCTCCAATATAGTGTGCCCTCCTTGTAGAAATAGAACAATTGGATTAGCTAATCGCCGTGATGTGTCTGACAATCAGATTTACAGACACGTAGATTTTCTATTTACCGTCACCGCTGCAGACGCAGAGAAGGCGCTGGAGCAGCGAGCAGCCTGAGACGCGCGTACACACACACACACACACACACACACACACACACACACACACACACACACACACACACACACACACACACACACACACACACACACACACACACACACACACACACACACACACACACACACACACACACACACACACACACACACACACACACACACAGACACAGACACAGACACTGGAGCAGGGAGCAGTCTGAGGTGTGCACACACACACACACACACACACACACACACACACACACACACCAGAGCAGGGAGCTCAGTCTAAAGCTGAGCATGAAACAGCACTAGCTAAAATCAGCTCTCCTATGCCGTGTGTGACCTTGCTGTAGCCTACTCAATAAAGATATATTGCTGCTATTTATCTTAATGGCTTTGGTCACAAAGCAAATATCCTGTTTGTTTTATGGGTGGGATTATGCTGTTTATTAAGCATTATTGACAGACAGTATGAACAGTACACTTTTAATTGTTTTTAAACAGTTTTTTTACAGTAAAAACGGTCAAAACTAAAAAGTAAAATCTGGTAATTAGTGGCTAACCTACAGAAGCGCTGGTGTGAATGTGTTCAGTGTGGGCCAGGCTTTGAGAAGTGTAAGGAATGTGGAGTGCATTGTTTGCCATTGAGCTCATGCTGTGTGATGTGCCTTGTGTGTGTGTCATGCGTCCCCCTCTTTTAGTGTGTGCTGGTGATGTGATGTGCGTGACAGGCAGAGTAGGGGCCTGTGTGAATCAGAGAGGTATGTGTGTGTGTGTGTGGGGGGGGTACTCTTGGATGCTGTTAGGTCATAGATATGTTTGGTGCTTTACTTGTCACCTTATGTTGTACTGGTTGATTGTTGTATTGCGTTTCAGCAGAGCCAATAGAGGTTTAATGAAAGATGTTCCATACTGATTCCATAAACCTGTGTTTGCACCAGATATGAAGGCTGGTATGATGTGGGCAGGTTAATATGCGATTGTAAATGTGTATTGAGAGGCTCAGGTGCTCATTGGGACCCTTCAGAGGTCTCAGTGTCCAGTCAATGCAGCTTTCTTTAGCGTAGCTAGCAGCAAGCAGAGTTATGCAGTGTGCTGAAATGATTCCAGATTGTGCTGCATATCAGCAGGTCTACTATCAGGAGGGTCAAAGGGTGCAGACGACCCCTAAGGCCTGTGTAGGGGAGTGAGTGGACGGGGATGGATGGGGGGATATGCAACAGTCTGGGATCTACTTGTGGTGCTGGAGTGTTTGTGGGTGAGGGGCCCTATTTGGAAAATGTTGCCCCCTGTTGCATAATTCATAATGGCACATGCATATGATGTAATCCGCTCACCTTGCCCATCTGAAGATCCCCACTGTGTTCCATGTAACATTTTACTCTGTGCACTCTGCATTTTTATTAAACTTTGTCATGTGGCTAAATAGTGCGTCTGTGTGTGTTTGCATTCACAGGCAGTGACGGGAAGAAGCTTCGGAGACAAAGACTTCCGTGGAGGGCTAGAGAACGGCATTCTGCTGTGCGAGTGAGTGGCCCAAGCCTACTGTACCTTTTTCACTGCACTGATCAGCGCACTGCATTGCATATGGCTGCTCCATGTACCAACTGCAGTGTGGGACACGTCTTGTATGCTCCCAGTTTGATGGCACGATACAACATTTCGACCACTCAGGACTTGTTCCCATGCACAAACTCATGATTAATAGATTAGATATGTTATAGATTATTTTATAGATTAATAGATTAAATGCACTATGCACAAGCCTACTGTACCTTCTTCACTGCACTGATCAGTGCACTACATATTGCATAAGGCTGTTCCATGTACCAACTGCAGTGTAGGAATGTACGCCATATATCTATCTATCTATCTATCTATCTATCTATCTATCTATCTATCTATCTATCTATCTCAGAAAGTAAACTGGTTGCAGTTCAACTGTTGCGTCAGGTTGCTGGAACAGTAGTGGGAACATGAGGCTGCACCAAAGGCCTCTAAACTTGAGAAATGGAAAAGAGGATTTCGCTGATTTCTGAAATGTCTGGCAACTCATATAAAAACGCTGATCACAACAAAGACTTCCATTGTGTTGTGGGCTGCTGTTTGAAAAGAAAGAATCTGGCCGTTAACGTAAATTGACCAGATTCCTGGCCAGAGTTGCGGCGGTCCTGGTGACTGTGCAGGAAATTCTGATGGAGGTCGACTTTCTCTGTTGTGGTTTCGTTCGCTCAATCACGGCTCCTTAAAAGCCTGGAGTTCTCCCGAAGCTACACATGGTTGTTGTTACAGAGGACAGTTGACGCTAAAGGATTTCCAAAGAAACTCTCTGGGTAGAGTCAGAAATGAACTCAACCCAAAGACATAATTATGTCCATTTGTCAGTTTTCCAAAAGCTACATGCGTAGACTCTATTGTAGATGAAGCTCAGTGGTCCTCTTTACTTAGCCTTTAAGCATGGGATTAAATTTAGGCACATGGAAGTCTATTTGAAGTCCTCACTACGATATAAGTACAAATGGTGGTGTGTGTGTGTGTGTCTGTGTGTCTCTCTCTGGAATCCCATAGTCAGCACTTGAGCAAGGACAGCCTGGCATCATCTCCCTGTGCTTGTCTGTGGTCTTATCTCTGTGGGCCTGTCTTTCACATCACGCGTAACATCCCACATCTTGTTTGTCCACAAATACTTCATACTGTGTGTCATGTCCAGACATTTCCTATCAGGAAACAAGTTGCAGACACACACACACACACACACACACACACACACACACACACACACACACACACACACACACACACACACACACACTTGTTGTTATTCTGATCATGTAAACAATGTCATTGTTTCTTCAGGTTGCTGAGCTCCATCAAACCAGGGCTTGTGAAGAAGATCAACAGACTTCCTACTCCTATAGCTGGACTGGTGAGAACTGTGTGTGTGTGTGTGTGTGTGTGTTTGTATTTGTGATTAGGTGGTGCAGACCAATGTGTTTGGGGATTGTTGAGATGTGATAGAGGTCTGTGTTTGCAATAAGGGTGATTTTATATTGAGAGGTGTGATTTTGTGAGTGTGTGTGTGTGTGTGTGTGTGTGTGTGTGTGGTTGTGGGTAGCGTGACCGCCCCCTCCCTTTTTTCAGCTAGTGTCAAACCTGCTCTCTCAGCATTGCAGCCTGGGAACAAAACCTCCACTGTCAGGAGACAATGTGTGTGTGTGTGTGTGTGTGTGTGTGTGTGTGTGTGTGTGCGCGTGTGTGCGTGTGTCTGTGTGTGTCTCTGTGTGTGTGTGTGTGTGTATGTGAGTTAGTTTGTGTGTATTTGTGAGAAGTGTGTGCGTGTGTGTGTGTGTGTGTGGTTCTATGAGAGGAGAGAGAATGAGACAGGGTGAGCTGAGCTTATCTGTTACTGTTTGTGTGCCTGAGAGAGAGACAGCTGAGATCGAGCTGTGTGTGTGGTTGATGCTGTTTGCGTTGAGGTGTGTGTGTGTGTGTGTGTGTGTGTGTGTGTGTGCTTGTGTGTGTGCCCTTGTAACAGCCCAGGCTTTGTGTGGTCATTGACTCGCGCATTGTGGAGGGTTCTGAACTGACGTGACCTTAAGATCACTGAGTAGTGATGTCAGGGAGGATGGGCTAGGAGCCATGTCCTGCTCTTACTTGTTCACATAACAGCAGGATGCTTGAATTGTGCTGACCACACACACACACACGCGCATATGAGCGCACACACACACACACACACACACACACACACACAGATAACAACACAAAGGAACACCCAGTTTTATGGCTGTCTGTGACATTTATACACACACACACAGACATACACAGACACACACGCAAATCACACACACAAACACACACAATGTGTGTGTGTAGCTCGGAGAGGGCCATCAGAATTTTCATCAGAATTTGGGATTAACCTGATTCCATGTGACCCCTGTGGGACACCACTCTGACTAGTTCTGAGCAGAGGAATGGAGCGGCTCTGAGCGCGGCTGCTCTTTCAGCTGTAATCTCATTTCAGTTTCTCAAGCAGAAATCAAACTACACACAGTTTATAATTATTGTGTGTTTGTGTTTGTGTGTGTGTGTGTGTGTGTGTCTGTCTGTCTGTCTGTATCTGTTTGTGTGTGCGTGTGCGTGCACCGTGTGTGTGTGGCTGTGATATGGAAACCCATACAAATGTTTGAATATTTGCGCCATGCCTACTAATAGGTTTATTTCATTTCCCCATCTCTCTGTTCTCTGTGTTCCTTTCTCCCCCCCTCTCTTCATTCTCTCTCTCTCTCTCTCTCTCTCTCTGTCTCTCCATTCTCTCTCTGTCTGTCATGTAGGATAACCTGACTCTGTTCCTCAGAGGCTGTGAGGAGTTGGGCCTGAAAGGATCACAGCTGTTTGACCCTGGGGATCTTCAGGACACCTCCATACGTGCTAACTTAACGTAGGTCCACTCTGTGTGTGGGGGAGAATGTGCGTCTGTTTGATATGGTTTGGTGTGTGTTTGTGTGCATGTGTGTGTGGTTGTGTATGCATGTGTGTGTGGTTGTGTATATGTGTGTGTTTGTGTGCATTTGTGTGCATTTGTGTGTGTTTGTGTGTGTGTGTGTGAGAGAGAGAGAACATGATGTGTGTGTGAGCCGTGAGGAGGAATTGTGTGTGCTGTATCCTCTGTCCTCCATTGCACTCATCGCCTCTCTGCTTCTCTTTCCTCCAGTGGCTCTGACTGCAGCAGGAAGCTGAAGAATGTGAGTACAGCACAGCATACTCTCCCGCCCACTCCCCTGTTGACCCCCTGACCATCTCACATGTTGCAGCCTCTGCAAATGCATGCATTTATATATATGTGTGTTTGCATTGTGTAAGATGTCCAAGAGCATAAGGTTTGCATAGCTATCCAGACGCTGTATATATGTATATTGATGAAGTTTCTGCTGTACTGATTGGTCAGGTGTTGATTACCATATACTGGCTTGGGAAGGCAGCCAACGGCTGTACCACATACAGTGGCCCCACGCTGGACCTCAAGGAGTTTGAAGGGCTGCTGTCTCACCTGAGAAAGGTAAGGGGCGTCGTCTACCTGAGCGCTCAACCACACGTCACACCTGGTCCAGTTTGTTGGAACTTTCGCTCATTCTTTTGTGATTTTCTTTTTGTGCCATTTGTGTGTGTGTGTGTGTGTGTTTGTGCACATGTGCGTGCGTGTGTGTGTGTGTGTGTAGGAGTGTGAGGACACAGAGAGCCCTAAGCGCAGTATCCGTGACAGTGGTTACATCGACTGCTGGGACTCGGAGCGCAGCGAGTCCCTGTCCCCTCCGCGGCACTGCCGAGACGACTCCTTTGACAGCCTGGACTCGTACGGCTCGCGCTCGCAGCAGACGCCCTCCCCAGACGTCGTCCTCCGGGGCAACAGCGACGGTATGCACCTCCATCCCATTGCCCCCCACTGCCCCTCATAGGAACCAATGTGTAGCGTTAGCGTTGTGCTAGCAGTGCTCAACTTCTCCATGTAGTTATATGATCGTCCTCTCATGTTCTGAAAAAAAAATGCTTTGTCCATGTTTGTTCTTTTTTTCCCAAAACATTACAGTAGGAATACATAGATAGTCAATAATGCCCTGTCTGATAAGGAAGTTATGATCGCTATCAAACCGCCTGCGTGAAGCTAGTTTGATTTCCTGGATATCTTTTTGTTTCATGCAAATAAATACTTACACTTCTCTATTCAGCTGTCCCAGTAAGATAAACACGCTCTTCACCATACAGACATGGCTCTAGGGTGAATGGCAGCACAGTGAATGTGAATGTTTTTCCCTAGGCACAGTGAGTGTTTTTGTCTTTTTTTTCAGTTACATCAATGAGCCCGTTTATGCCCCTTTACGATCATACAGTGATTAGCTTTGCAATCCTCTCACATGGGGGCATAGTATACACACAAACCTCCATGTTTAGCTCTTGAGCT
>NC_084995.1:18540237-18695237 GCF_963854185.1 Sardina pilchardus | reverse complement strand
ACATAAACACACACACACACACACACACACACACACCACCCTGAACTGCTTGTCCGTGTTAATGTGCTACACAGTGAGAATGAGCCGCAATCTCCACAATCTCCTGAGGTGGCCATCATAACTCGAAAAGAGAACCCCTTCCTAAGCCCCCAGAGAAGAAGGGAAGGGGAGGAGGAGGAGGAGGAGAGGAAGAAGGGTCAGGGTGCGGAGGAAGAGGAAGAGGGCCGCAGCGAGGCGGTGCCTAACGTGCAGAAGGATGACCTGGCCAAGAGGAGGGCCCAGAGGGGGCCCCGCCCGCACAGGGAGCCCGTGAACCCATTGGTCCAGGCGTCCATCACTCAGGCCGACATGGAGAAGTGGCAGAGGCTAAAGATGACCACGGAGGACAGGTGCTGACCTTTGCGTGGAGGTGGCCGTCATAACCCGTTTGCCGTGCCATTAATACACAATAAGCTACCGAGTGCCCCAGTACTTACAAATGGTCTGTGTTGTACTGAATGTGCAGAGGGAGGACACAAGTCAAATTGCCCCACACAAGATTTGCATGCAGGAGCAATAGGTCAAGTTCAAACCCAAACATGAAACAACGGAAACAGAAACAGAAACCGATAGGGACGTTGATACAGCCTGCCTTTGTACGAGAGCAGAAGGCCTCTTGATTGGTGTTTAAACATGCTGGGTGAACAGATGGTGCCATAGCTCCTCGTTTGAAGAAGTCCTGGCCTTTACAGAGGGCTGTTATTCTCTCTTCTTCTTGCTCTGTGCTTGTCTAGCTCTCACCCAGAGCTCCACAGTTTTACACTTGTGCAGATAGAGGGACAACTATTGGCCAGCTGACAGATCTGCAGATAAAGGGAGACAGAGAAAAGGGGGGGGGGTGGATGTTCCTTGGCAGCAAGACATTTGGTTTAGATCAAGCCCTTTGTTTGTGTCTCTGCGTGTGTGTGTGTGTGTGTGTGTGTGTGTGTGTGTGTGTGTGTTTGTTTGTCTGGCTGCTTGTGTGTCTGGATGAGCCTGTTGCGTAGTTTGGCTGCGATCTTGGGGTTTTTTTGCGCTCATTGTCTCACCTCTGATGTCACCAAATAGGATCTGGGGAGATTTGAACAGTAGCCCCAGGTTTCCTCGGTAACAGCTATTTCCTCCCTAACAAGACACTGCTGTGTGCTGTCCAGGAGAGCTCAAGTGAGACGCTTTAAGTAATGAACCCTCATCAGCCATGACTGCGTCCTCCGTCACCGTGCCTGAGTAACCCGCTTAAAGAGCTGACGTAGTGAAAATGCCACACTTTCGGTCTGACCCCGTCTCCACCTCAATGATACCTCCACCTTTTTTCCACTCAGACGTCATAAATCATATATTAGTGACAAATTCTTTAAAAAGCTGTTTTTTTGCATGCTATAGTTTATACTTGATTTGTATAGCATTAATCAGTGTGTGCCATGATAGGGTGTTTGAGTGCTGGGTACATTATTTAAAGAGGCAGTACAGTGACTCTCAGTTAAGTCTAATAGCAGGTATGTTGGATGAAGTACTGGATTACAGTGCATGGCCTGTTGTTCAATAGCAGATATGGTGGGTGAAGTACTGGATTACAGTGCATGGCCTGTTGTTCAATAGCAGATATGGTGGGTGAAGTACTGGATTACAGTGCATGGCCTGTTGTTCAATAGCAGATATGGTGGGTGAAGTACTGGATTACAGTGCATGGCCTGTTGTTCAATAGCAGATATGGTGGGTGAAGTACTATATTAGAGTACTTGGACTGTTTGTTTTAATAGTAGATATGGTGGGTGATTTACTATATAAGAGTGCATGGCCTGGTTGCCTTTGTTTGTGTCTTATCTGGGACTAACAGTCTGTATCCCTCATTATTTCTTCTGTCGTGGCTTTGGGTTTGGTAATGTGATGTGCACCTGGGTGCTGGTGGTGCGTGTGTGTGCGTGATGGTGCGTGATGGTGCGTGATGGTGCGTGTGTATGATGGCGTGTGTGTGTGTGACTGTATGTGTGTGTGTGCGTTCTGTGCAATGTCAGCAGCAGTGACTCCCCGCCAATATGTCAGGCCTGCATTGAGAAAATCTCCCAGCCTCCCGCTATCTCCACGACGACGGCGGCCCAGGACGACCTGGCCAGTCGCCGCGCCCGCGGCCCCCGCCGCTCGCCGGGCAGCCGCCAGCAGCGCTTCGTGACGTTCGGTCCGGTGACGGAGATGGACCAGAGGTGCTGGGAGCGCCTGAGCATCGCTCGGCCAGGGCAGGGGGGCGACGAGGACGAGGAGGAGGAGGAGGAGGAGGAGGAAGGGGGGAAGGGCGAGAGAGACGAGTCCCAGACACTCCGACGCCTCCTCTCCGCCGCGCCCGTCGCCATGCCAACCATTGGGGCGAGCTCTCCGCTCCAAAAAAGGCTGGGCAGGTACAGCCCGCTGCTAGCCGGAGCTCGACTGGGAATGGCCTGGTGCTGCCTAACCCTGCTTGACCCCTTGACCTGCAAGTGCGGCCTGCTACCCAGTAGCACGAAAGACTGTAAAGACAGTGGACAATGTAGTGCATATTTAACTCTTATATCTATCATTCAAAGACTCACCTGCTAATGTTTATTACTGCTAAGAGACACACACACACTTACACAGATGCAGAGATAGTCGAGCATCACAACACAGAGAAGCACCTACTGTATGGTGTCATACACACATACTGTACATGCACTGCTTGGGGAGCTACAGATGTGTGTGTGCATCTGTATGCACGCAGATGAGTTCTCATGCTGCCCTTTTGTGATGGCGCACGTGACTGCCCTGCAGCCTGAAGCCCTGGACTGATCTGTCGGCTAGTGTCTCTTTAACTGCCCCGTAGACTGACCCCTGAACTGTTCTCACGGCTACTGTAGTGTTCCTTTAACTTCCTGGCAGCCTCAGGCTGCTTCTGCTTGTGGTCTTTCTCCCCTCCCCCCACCCCCCCGCCATCACACTCATCAAGCATGAGGCAACTGATCCCGAGTCAGTGACAGTGTGCCTGGAGAAAAGCTGGCGCCTTGATGGTCTTTGATCAGCTGATTCTGGTGACGTGATGGGTCTCAGTGTACTCTGTGTTGGTTTGAGTGCTCCCTGATGGCTGTTTTGTCTTAGTGACTGACTGCGTAGCGTTGGCCTGTGGTCACTTGATGACCACTGTGTGTGAGGGCGTGCATTGTGGGTGCTCTGTGTGGGGCGTTTGTTTGGGGAGTGTGTCAATGGCTCTGTTATCCTCTGTGGTGCTTCACATGGTCTCACTCTCTTCGTTTCTCACTGTTCCTGGACGCCTTTATTTTGTAGCCCTGACACTGCCAGTGACCCCACGGCAGCCTCGAGCGCACACACCTCCGTGCGCGACATCGGCCGACCTTTGACCTCGGCCGAGCACGAGCAGCTGGACGATTTGCTGGCGCAGTACGGCCGAAGGGTCCCGGACGAACGAGAAGAGGAGGGGCGAGAAGAAGAAGAGGAGGAGGAGAGACAGCCTGACGTGAGGAAGGACGACATGCTGGCCCGCCGAACGGCCGCGCAGCAGAAGTCCGGCGGCGTCCAGGCCCACAACCGCTTCCTCCCCATGCCAGGCGGCGCCAAGGCCCAGCCGCCTCGCGACGCCGCCCAGAACGGACATGCCCAACGCAGGATGGTGACCATCGTGGGGAACCGCCCCAAGCCAGAGGCAGCCACCGAGTACTCAGAGTGGAACATTAAGACCACCAGGAACTGGATAGGACAGAGGTGGGACGCAACAAGCCTTTGTTGTTGTTGTTGTTGTTTGTGAATGCCAGGTGGACTGCTGCCGTGCCAGTCCCCAACTAACACATGTGCTAGTGGTGCTGGTGTGAGCTAACCGTGGCCCTCGGGCTGAGCGTTGTTTTGGTGAGGGCCGCTGGAGCGCTGTGTGCAGCAGGAGAGGAAACAGCTTTTGGTCCTTTGATCCTGTTTTGCAAAACAAATGCTCCGGCTCCCGTGTGCTGTGTGTGGAGGGAAATGAAGGCAAATGAATCCAGCCGGTGTGCTCGGGAAGGCGGCCTGTTTTATTTTGGATGAACTGCTTTCTGTATAGATAGTGTCTTGGCATGACGTTTGAGCCTTTGCAGTGTGTGTGTGTGTGTGTGTGTGTGTGTGTGTGTGTGTGTGAGTTTGTTTGTTTTACAGCCCTCTGTGTATGTTCCTCCTGGAATGTAAACATGATGCCTCCCTAACAGAACAGAGTCTCAGAAACAGGAGCCCAAGGTGTCCACTCCACCGGTCGCCACGGAGATGCAAAAAGACCTTTACGTCGCCTCATCGGTCGGCGCAGCTGGCCACAGACAGGGCAGCGTGGACAGAGCGTGCGGCGACGACTGGGACGAAGAATACGACGACGACGGTCCGCTGCCAGACCCGGAGAAAGACGACATGCTTGCGCGGAGGACAGGAGCACACCAAAAGGCTGTAGGGGGGACAGGGCAACGCTTTCTCCCTGTTCCAGGCACAGCCCGGTACAAAAGCACCCCTGCTGCCAGTGTGGGTCAGTCCCAGCAGAAGCCCAAGGACAGGTCAGAAGAGACTCGAGGCGTGTGCGATTGAAAGTGTGCCGTGCTGTATATAAATCGCTGTGGCTCGTGTGCCACAAAAGCACTCCTGACCAACCTGCTCGTCTTGCTGTGCTATTTTATCCAGGGCCTACTAATGAGATCTGGACGACTGACGTGCAATTCTTTTCCACCATCACACACACACACACACACACACACACACACACTTAGAACACAAGCCACTCACTGTGTTTCCGTCCACAACGGTGCCTTGTTATAATGTGATGTGCACTTCTGTTTGATGTCTTTGCCAGACAGCACGTTTTTTTGACCTTGCCTATTGGGAGTCCCTGCCTATCACTGTGTTGCTGATGGTTTTGTTATGTGTTCATGCTGATGTTTATCTGTGCTCTGTGAACACATGTCTTCTGTTGACCACTGCCTTTAACCACTCCCCTCATCACAACCCCCCCCCCCATCCTCCTTCCCCTCGCTTTTGTAACCATGGTAACTCTCTCGGCTTCAGCTTGAGCGCTGTGGCCTCTCCCGCCAGGAAGTGCCCTCAGATGACGGACAGGGAGGAGGCGGGCCCTGCAGAGGCTTTGGGCCCTCTGTGGGAAGCAGCAGGGGCAGACGAGCCTAAAAGTGCCCCTACTGCCCCCGGCCCTCCACCCCAGCAGGGCAACACTGCCCCCCAAAGACGACCCTCCTGGCTGGAGGACGATGACCTGCCCCCAATGTGAGACGCCCTCCCGACTCCCTCCTTCTCCGCCATCCGACTCCCTGCCGAGTCAGGGGCGGCCATTTCAGTGTCCATAGTCTATCGTCTAGTCTATGAACCTTATGTGTTTTTAATCTGTCCCAGCCTAGGAGGCTCTGAGAGTCCCACACTAACATGGCCTCCTCCTCCTAGTCCTATCTACATGCTCACTATCTGAGCCTAGATGAGTGGCAGGCTATTGCATGAGATTAGAGAATGGAGTGAAATGAGATCTTCATGGATTGTTTACAGTGATGGGCACAGTTTAACTGTTTAGCTAACATAAGCTGGCATGCGTGCTGTTACAAAACTAATGGAAAAATATTTGCATGGTAAAACAATGTGTATCCTTCTGATAATATAAGTCATTCTGTTGCACATGATGTCAGAGTTCCACACAGTCTCTAGCGTGTGTCTCTAACCCACTCAGAAAGCATTTCCTCTCTGTTTGCACGTTATGTGAAATATGCAGAGCATGCACTGATCCAAAGAGGCTTTTCTCATCTTTAAAAACTCCCATGTGAGAGCTTTACCCTTAGCGTTGAAAGGCCATGTATATACGTAATGGCAGCAGGATCATAGCACGCTGCCGGATGCCAAGAAGCATGCAGACCTTAGGTTCACCTCCCACCTGTTTTCTTAATTTGAGATTAACAGTGAAGTCATTTTGGTATACAGTGCATGCTTTTTCATCTGACTCAAGGGAATGTTTACATTTCCGTGTGCATAAACAAATCTTTTGTCCAAATACTCACTACTTCTTTCTATTTTTGTCTCATTTGTCTTTTCTTTCCTATTTATGTTTGTTTGTTTATTTGTTTTGTATTCGTTTGTTTGTTGATGATTTCCTGTCCATGTTTTTTGATGTTTTTAGATTCAGCCACAGAGCTGCTAGTGCAGCTGATGAGCCAGAGTAAGTCTCTTCTTCCGGAATGTTCCGTCTCCTTCCCCCGCCTGCGTTTGTCTTCTGTTGGACTGAGCCGCTGCATGTCTAAAGACACATACACGTCACAGCAGCACACTGTCACACACACACACACACACACACACACACACTCCTGTCATCACGCAGATATAGTCTGCACCTATACTACTGTCTTCGTTCTCTGGACTCTTGCTGACCCTCCCATATAGCTCTACCCATGTGACGGTCATCTACTCTACTGCTTACCCATAAATGCGTGTCTACCTCATGACACACACACACACACACACACACACACACACACACACACACACACACACACACACACGCATGTCTGCATGTTGTCTGGTCCACTGACTGCTGCAGTAAATTGTGTTTGCCGTGTGTGAAAGTGTCTCTCGTTCATAACAGCTAAAAACAAGTCACATGTACAGTACTGTATGTCTATAGACCCCGAGAGGGTCAAGAGGAAGCTTCTCCTTCTGTTAGTGAAAACCAACTGGTCAAAGAGATCGTGTCTCTCTCTCTCTCTCTCTCTCTCTCTCTCTCTCTCTCTCTCTCTCTCTCTCTCTCTCTCTCTCTCTCTCTCTCTTTCTCTCTCTGTCCTTAGTGGACTCTGTTTTTGTGTACCCCCATCTCATCCGGTGGCAGGGTAGGCACAGGAAGAGAGCAGCCCATGTATAAGGCGCTCCATCTCCCTGTTGTTCTTTGCCCTTCCCTGGTTCTCATTACAGAACTCGTATAGCCAGCTGTTTGTCTTGGGCCTGTGGTGGACCCAACCCACAGTCATCCGACTGGGTTTTTATAACCGGGCCAGTGTTGACTTTGGGTCCATCTGAACCGCACTTTGGCTGCATCCAGAACCACAGAGAGAGGGGTCAGGCCACCACTGCTATGCTTGAAATAGTGTGGTGGGATTGGTGTAGTTATACAGCAATCTCTTACGACCCATAATGTTTGCGTTCTATGTTAAATACTCAGAGCAGAATCTACTGAGAGACAATCTCTCATATCTGTGTCCTCTCAGTGTCCATATTAGTGGTCACAGCTCTCTAGCGAGAGTGATGGATATGAGCTGTGTTTTTGTTTTAATTGTGGCAGTGATACTTTTGCAGCCTTTGGCCTGTGATTTAGAAAAGCCTTCACAGCATGCCGAACTTGCCTCAGCAGGAAATGCACATCTTTGTTGTTGTTGTTGTTGTTTTTGCATGCTTCCATTTTGTTTGTCTTTCAGCCAGAATTTGTTTGAACCGTTTTAACTCTAACCCTAGTTTTGTTCATTCACAGCCTAACACTCACCTTTCATACTGTAAGCTCAGGAATGGTCGTGTGTGTTAACCTCTGTTTTTCCTCGTAATTCTCTGAAAACAATGCTGGGCACTTCTGTTGATCTCAGTGAGAGCACTGTTGTGCATACAAGCTGAGCTTCCAGAAATGACCAGCACACTCACTCTTCTGAACAATCAACTTGATTGCAGCACTGATGTTTTTTTTTTTTATCATTACGGTTGAGTTGTTGTTTTTTCCCCACTGGAGAGTCCTATGTCTTCCTGTGACCACTTCCTGTTTCCTGTTTTGCTGTTTGTAGGAGCATGAGCATGTTTGACATGCGCTGTGAGGAGGAGGCCATCTTGCCGCCGCACAGCCAGTCGCGCCACGAGGACCTGGGCGACAACAAGGAGGACGAGTGGCAGGACGTGAGTCACAGGGCCAGGGGAAGGGGTCTGCCGAGCCGCCGGACAGACAAACAGACAGACCGAGCGCGTCCAGCTGCGTCCTTTTTGACCTGACGTGACCCCGGCCCTTAGAACTGAGTTCAAATATCACAGCATGCAGTTGGTTGAAAGGGTTTGTCGGTGGGGGTGGTGCTGTGGCACAGCTGGCTACGGTGGCCATGCCATCTACGGGTCCAAGTGCCCATGGGGACCCAGGTTCAAATCCGACCTGAAGTCATTTCCTGATCCCACCCCATCTCTCCCTCCAACTTACTTCCTGTCACTGTCCAATCCAAATTATAGCCCAAAACTATACTTAAACAAAGGTTAATTCATTTGCAACTAACTGTGATTGACACAGTATGGCTGTGATGGTGTCTGACTTTCTCATGAGGGGTGCGTTGAGGGGAGCAAAATTGAGTAATTGAGATGGATGAGTAATTTTCTTATGGTTAAGTGCTTAGGAGTGCTTATGAGACACATGCACCTATCCTCTGCCTTGGTGACCTTGTGAATGACCTCTGTCCTGACCAGGACCTGGCCCGTTGGAAGAACCGGAGGCGAAGTGCGTCTCAGGACCTCATCAAGAAGGAGAACGAGAGGAAGATGATGGAGAAGATGATGAAGGAGGAGCACGCATCTGCACTTCGGAGGAAGAGTATCAAGACCTACAAGGAGATTGTGGAAGAGAAGTGAGAAATGATCCTTTATGTATTTTACCTTGCCATAGTCATAGATAGATAGATGGATAGGTAGATAGATAGATAGATAGATGATAGATAGATAGAAAGTATAGTACCATCTACAACATTAGACTATATAACAATACAACATTGACAAAGTACAGTATAGTGTGCAACATAAAACATACAACAATAAACAGCACATTAGCATTAAATCTTTTCTCCCGTTTGGGGCAGATGTGTGTGTCCTGCTCTGGAGTATGAGGAGCCCCACTGGTGGTGACTCATGGTGGTCATCTGTGTCTCACTGTGTGCCTCTCCTCTGTGTGTTCTCTGTCCTGCGCTCCAGGGAGCGTCGCGAGCAGGAGCTGCACGAGGCGTACGACCGGGCCTGCACCCCCGAGGAGAAGGCGGCCGTGCTGCAGCGCTACGCCCTGCGCTTCACCATCAGCGACGCCATCCTGGAGCGCCTGCAGATCCCGCAGCCGCCCGAGAAAGGAGCCCCCCAGCTGCCCTCCGCCGCGACGACCGCCACCGCCACCACCACGGCACCCGCCTCCGACACCGCCACCACCCCCACCGACACCGACACCGCCCGCGCCCCAGCCCCAGTAGCCCCACCCCAGCCCCGGTCGCCCCCGGTCGCTAGCCAGCCCAAGCAGCCTCAGCGGCCACCCTCTCCAGCCAAATTCACCCCCGGCGGCGCCAAGGCTGCCGTCGAAGACGCCCCCAAACCCAAAGTGCCCTCGCAGCAGCAGACGCGGACGATGAGCCCCCCCTTCCAGCCCCAGGGCCGGACCCTGACCCCAGAGCAGTCGCCCACCCGCGCCCCTCCCGCGCCGTCCAAACCCGTGCCTCTGTTCACGCCCAAGCCTTACAGCCAGCCCAGGCCCAACCAGACCGGACACAAGCCTGTCAAGGTGAGGCCTGCCTTTGTCCAGTGGTGCAGAACCTGAAACAGATGTTCCATGGTAAAGCTCTCTAAATCGTCCTCCTTGTTCAACTTCATTGTACCAATCTGTGTCTTTCTCTGTGTGTGTGTGTGTGTGTGTGTGTGTGTGTGTGTGTGTGTGTGTGTGCGTGTGTGTGTGTGTGTGTCGGTGGTGCCTCAGTCCCTGCAGACTGATGGGCTGGTGCGCATCAATGGAGAGATGAACGCCGAAGACAAAAAGGAGATCACCAGGCTGAGCTCTCCGCCGCCTCCGCTGCCTCCTACAGCCCCGGCAGCCAATCAGAGCACGGCTGGGACCACACAGGGAGGAGCCACCGTCGCGCCCCCCACGTCTCCCCTGACGAGCGCCAAACCCCCCCAGGAGGAGCGTCAGCCCAGCTCCCCGCAGAGGGACACCACCAAGGCGGGGGAGGAGAGGGAGGAGGAGCAGCGAGCGACTCCCACGTCTCCCTCGCCTCTGGAGAGGAGCCAAGGAGGAGAGCAGGCGTCTGCTGACGTCACCCAGTCTCCACTCAGAGGTGAGCACCACTCCACCACTCCACTCCTCCACTCCAGCCCAGCCTTCTAGATTTTTCTGCTCAGCTGCTCACTGGAGCCTTGTTATGGAGTGCCATCTAGTGGACATTGCCAGAATGGCAGATGTTCAGTCACATTGAATCATGCTTTGTTTTTAAGATGGCTCTTGAGTAATGTCCTTATGGGACCTCCTGTAATTGTATGGAATTTATTACACATGTAAGCACTGTTGGTATAAGAGTTGAATGTTGTTGTTGCAGTGTCCGAACAGAAGGACCTCGCTGCTGGAGGGAAGCGGAATTGCGTGATCAAGACGACCATCGTGACAGAACTCACACACACACAGGTCATTGATGAATCAGATGCAACCACTAGAACATGGGTGGGTCAGACCGGTCATTTGCTATTTATCAGCTATTGAGGTGTAGTCATCAATACGATCTCTTTTGGTCGTCTTGTTCTGTTTGGTTCATGGACCGATATACAGCATAGTGAGGGTGTAAAGCCTACAGTTTGTGACCGATATGCTGGTGTGTGTCTACAGATGAACAGCTCTGCGAGTTCTGCTCAGTCCCCTGAGGACCAGTCCGTTTCCTACTCCGAGTACAGTAGAACTGACTCAGCACAGAGCAGCACCCTGACCTCATCTTCCACCACAGTGCCAGGTATTGAGACTACATTACCCACAACGCACCTCTCACCACTGATAATGTAGGGCAACCAGCTGAGCTCTGGAGCTGAGCTGGTCGATGCTGTAGTCATGCAACAAAATATGTATTTGTGTATTCAAAATGTGTTCTTTTTTATTTTTGCTGTTAGGTTTCTGTTTTTTTATTTTTGTTCTTTCTGTCGATCTCTTGCTCATAGATCTTTTACTTTCTTTCTTCCTTCCTTCCTCTCTGTCTGTCCCTCTATCACTCTGCCCCCGTGTGTGTAATTGGGGGGGGGTGGGCTTTGGTCGGGGGGGCACTTGGGGGTGCTGTGGTTGATGTGTAGATTCCTCACACTCGTCTGGTAGCTCTAGGTTGCGCTGGGAGTTCTTCGCGACGCCAGGTAAAGCTGCAATGTGATTGGCCAAGATAGGAAACCAACCAATCCCGTTCCCCCACCTCTATGTACCGCTTCTGTACGAGGCGGCCGTGTCGTTGGCGCGCCCCTTTGTCTAGCCCCTCCTCCGTCTCTGTTCTTGCCGTTCCTGCTTCGACTCGTCTCATTGCTGTGGACTTTAGAGCCCAAATCTGCTGGCTACCTAAACCTGCTGAGGTCACGGCATGTAGTGCAACCCTCCATTTGGTCCCATTCGTGATTTTGAACTTTTTTGACCTCAGCAGGTTTCCGTAGTCATGCCATATACAAAAGTGGCCTTGTGGAATGGATTTGTGGAAGCACTCATTTAGATCTCTGTCCCATTTGCGTCCTCTTGACGGCATTGCTTTTGTCTAGTTGTCTCTCGTGTGTAGTTTACGGTATTGTACGTAATGAACCTGTTTTTGAATGTGAAATGTCTCTCTCTCTTTCTCGCTTCTTCTCTCTGCCTCTCTTGCTTCCTCTCCCTCTCCCTCCCTCTCTCTCTCTCTTCCTCCCTCTCTCTCTCTCCCTCCCTCTCTCTCACGCTTCTTCTCTCTTTCTCTCTCCCTCGCTCCGTGTTTGTCTCTGTCGCTCTCTTTCATCTATATCCCTCTGGATGTCATTTGTTGTCTAGTGCTAGGAGGCTGCCGTAGCCATGTAAGAGAGCTGTGTTTGAGTAATAATCCTTGTGCCTGTGTGTGGACCAGATCTAGAAACAGACAGAGGAAAGGTCAACGCTCCTGACTGACTTGTGTTTTGTCTTTGTTTTTTTTCCAGAGGGCCTTGAGAACCCCATGGAGTGTGTAAGTACTCCCGTATAAATCCTTCCACCACCTCAAGTCTCTTTTCCGTTCATTTCTGTTCCCTTGAACCTGCAGTCTGTCTGCATTTTCACTGTTGTTCTTGAACAAATCCTTACCCTTCTATTTCCTCTGTAGTCCAAGTACTGTTGTCACAAACAAACCTGTTCTATCAATTTCCTTTCCTCTTTTTCCTTGTGTGTGTGCGTATGTGTGTATATGTGGGTGTGGGTGACTCCGTGTGTGTGTGTATGTTGGTCTGTATGTGTGTGTGTGTGTGTGTGTGTGTGTGTGTGTGTGTGCCTCCTCTTGTATCTGTGTGTGTGTGTGTGTGTGTGTGGTATGTATGTCAGATTGAGACCCCTATCTTGAATCTGGCTAAGAGAGTTGACCATTGGACATGGGATCCCAATGAGGAGCGCAAACGTCAAGAAAGATGGCAACAAGAGCAGGAGCGCTTGCTGAAGGTATATTAGTGAGCCCCAGGCATAGTGTCCCAACCAGGTGCACAGACACACTATGGCCACCGTCACCTGCTACATATCTACCACGGGCAGCTGCTTGTCTCATATCATGAGACACATCAGAGGCCTGTTCACTAATGCCTGTTGTGCAGTGTGTTATACTATGGGAATGGAATACGCAGTAGAGCTATATGCCCATTCCATTGGTCTATCATAGCTGTGGTTTATCATGATTATAGGCACAGTGGTTTGGTGTAGCCGTTCTAGCACGGTGCCAAAGCTGACTAGCTTGTGATCTGTGTTTGTGTGGTGGTCAGTGAGTGCTCATGAGGGGCCTGCCTGTGTGTGTGTCCTCCGCCTGTGTGCTGTCTGGACTTTGGTGTCTCCTTGTGGCCAGCCTCGCCACGTCCCCCAGCTTTCCCCAGACGCTTCTCACTCTTATATATGCATGCTGTTTCTGCTTCTCTTTCTTTCTCTCTCTCTCTCTCTCTGTCTCTCTCTCTTTATTCCTCTGACTCTTTCCCTTGTATATATACTCTCACTTTGTTTCTTTCTCTTTCTCTCTACCACTGTCTCTCACACTCAGTCTCTCTGTCTCTGTCTCCCTCTCTTTCTCTCTCTCTCTCTCTCTGTGTCCTCTCCCTGCCTGACGGTCTGTGTGTGTGTGCGGTTGCAGGAGAAGTACCAGCGCGAGCAGGAGAAGCTGAAGCAGGAGTGGGAGCGAGCCCAGCGGGAGGTGGAGGAGGAGGAGAAGAGGCACCATGAGGAGGTGAGGAGAGAAGGCTCTCTACAGGACATGGCCCCATTGCTGCCCACTGTAAATCTGCATCAGTGTTGTTCAAAATGTTCAAAATGTCTCCAATGATGAACAAATATTTCAGCAAAGCAGAGTTAGACCACCATCTTTGGTAGTTCACAGCTGAATCAATTTTGCCATTCAGGAGGAGCCTTTGATTTTTTTTTAACTGACAAACCTTCACATACTCTGTTTTCTAAATGGCCCTTAGTAGTGAATAGAATGACTATCTATGTCTATGACAGGAGCTATTTGTCTAGCACCACAGTCATAGTCTCTGCCCTCTCTGTTCTGTATTTCACCCTTACTTTCAAAAATGTCTGAATAGAGTTGGTTGGTAAAGATGGTTGTTGGATATTTCGGTTTGTCATTGTTCCCCACCTACTTCCTGTCCCAACAGGAGAGACGTATCCTCGAGGAGACGATGACCCCGCTGACCTCTCGTTCAGGCAGCGGAGGGTTGACCAGTCCAGTGTCCTCCCCGCAACGCACCCAGGACAGCATCGTCCTGTCACTGTCGGAGCTGGACAGGAAACTGACCCAAGACAAGCAGACAGAAAGTGGAGGACACACAAGCACTCACAATGGAGTGGCACACACACAGAGGTCAGTAGCAACACAAACCAACACACAGATCGTGGCTGTAGTCATCCACACTAAATAGTTTGAGTGTGTGTGTGTGTGTGTGTGTGTGTGTGTTATTTAAATACCCTTCTTTATTTGTGTTAGAACTTGCCAAGCAGTATGGCACGAGTAAGATGGCATTGGTTAAGGATGTCACCACAACAGTGATTCGACAGTTTGGCAGTCCAAAATGAATAACTAGTTTGACCGGTTCTAACCTAATTCTTTTAGGATGTAACATGTAGACTGGATCTTACTATTGTAATAATCTGTGCTGCCTGACCTTGGAATTTTTATTCTATGGAATATGGACGTACAGTGCCTATAGAAAGTCATCATACCCTTTTGAAATAGTTACTTTTTTTGTCTTACAGCCTGAAATCAAAACCCATTTTAAAAAAAATCTTTTCCAGTTTTATTAACAAATTTAGCTGTACAACATCAAAATAATGAAAAAAAAGTAAACAGTTCTGAAAATTAATAAAAAAATGAAAAACTAGAATAACAGGGTTGGAAAAGTCATCATACCCCGGACTTAATACTTTGTAAAGCTTCCTTTTGCTTTCATTACAGCCATTAATCTGTTTGGATATGTCTCTATTATAGCTTTGCACACCTAGATAGGGGAATATTTGCCCAATTTTCCGTAAAGAAATGTTAAAATTTAGTCAAATTCTATAGGGAATGGCGATGGACTGCTCTCTTCAAGTCAATCCACATATTTTCTATAGGATTTAAGTCAGGGCTCTGACTTTGCCACTCAAGGATATTCACCATCCTATCCTTAAGCCACTGCTTTGTTCTTTTGGCAGTATGTTTAGGATTATTGTCGTGTTGGAAGGCGAATGACCTCCCCATCCTCAGCTGTCTAGGAGAGGGACGCAGGTTTTCCTTAAGAATGTGGGTGTACTTGGCAGCATCCATTTTCCCTTCTATCCTGACCAATTGCCCAGTTCCCGCTGAAAAGAAACATCCCCACAACATAATGTTGCCCCCACCATGCTTCACACTAGGTATGGTGTGTTTTGGGTGGTGTACTGTGTTGGTTTTCGCCAAACATTGCGCTTGGAGTTCAGTGCAAAAACACATCTGGAATATTCTGCTACCATGTGGAAAAAGCTTATATGGTCAGATGAGACTAAGATCGAACTTTTTGGAGACTAAGATTGAAGTTTTTGGACTGAGCTCCAGGCGCTAACCAAACACAGTATACACACCCAAACACACCCAAAACACACCATACCTACTTTGAAGCATGGTGGGGGCAACATTATGTTTTGGGGATGTTTCTCTTCAGCGGGGACTGGGCAATTGGTCAGGATAGAAGGGAAAACGGATGCTGCCAAGTACACCAAAATTCTTGAGGAAAACCTGCGTCCCTCTCCTAAACAGCTGAGGATGGGGAGGTCATTCGCCTTCCAACACGACAAAAATCCTAAACATACTGCCAAAAGAACAAAGCAGTGGCTTAAGGATAGGATGGTGAATATCCTTGAGTGGCAAAGTCAGAGCCCTGACTTAAATCCTATAGAAAATATGTGGATTGACTTGAAGAGAGCAGTCCATCGCCATTCCCTACAGAATTTGACTAAATTTTAACAATTCTGCACGGAAAATTGGGCAAATATTCCCCTGTCTAGGTGTGCAAAGCTATAATAGAGACATATCCAAACAGATTGATGGCTGTAATGAAAGCAAAAGGAAGCTTGACAAAGTATTAAGTCAGGGGTATGATGACTTTTCCAACCCTGTTATTCTAGTTTTTAATTTTTTATTAATTTTCAGAACTGTTGACTTTTGTTTCATTATTTTGATGTTGTACAGCTACATTTGTAAATAAAACTGGAAAAGATTTTTTTAAAAATGGGTTTTGATTTCAGGCTTTAAGACAAAAAAAGGAACTATTTCAAAAGGGTATGATAACTTTCTATAGGCACTGTATTACATAAAGTAAAAGGCTGACACTATGTGATCTCTCTTTCATATTGTTCTTTTTTCACAGTCCCACCCTTCACAGCCCAGCTCAGACAGGGCCACCTACACCAGTGCAACAGAATGGGAAGGTCCCCTCTCCTCTGGACAACAGCGAGTCAGCCACCCCACAGCTGCAGTTCATACAGGGTGATTACACACACACACACACACACACACACACACACACACACACACACACACACACACACACACACACTCTCACACACACACACACACACACACACACACACACACACACACACACACACACACACACACACACACACACACACACACACACACACACACACACACACAAACACACACACACAACGACAACAAGGGCGGTGGTAGTACGGCTAGTATGAAATATATACTAATGTAATACCAGTGTGCTGTCCTTCATTCACGTGTGCCTGGAAACGGAGATGCATTTACCGTGTGTTGTGTCCCAAGCAGACGGCTCATGGAGAAGCTCGCCCGCCGACAGGAAGCCACAGAGTGACGAATGGAAGAAGACTTCCTCCCTGGACCGCAACTTCAGTTCACCACAAAACTACCCTGCCTCGATGAGAAGGTGTGTGTGCATGTGTGTGTTCATGCATGGATTTCCTGTGTGTGTGACTGTGTGTGTGTGTGTGTGTGTGTGTGTGTATATATGTGTGTGTGTACTGTACATGCATGCCGTTTGAATAACACATGTATTGATAAATTGTGATCGCGTTGAATAGTAAAATGAAATAACCAATTGCATCTACTTGCCTATTTTATGTTGAAAACAAATAATTTTTCAGTTTAGCATGTAAAAGCACATGTGTGTGTGTGTGTGTGTGGGTGTATGGAGTTTATGGGTAATGAACGCAGTAGGCACATTCACGTATGCTTGCCCAGAGATGTTGTCTGCGGATGCTGTGATGATGGCTATGTTTGAGTGTGTACATGTCTGCGGATGCTGTGATGATGGCTATGTTTGAGTGTGTACATGTGTGGCCTGCTGTTGAATGTTGCACTGGCTTGTCACCTCCAGGTCAGGGTCCTATGAGAACGTTTTAGGGTCATCCACACCATCTCCAACATCACCCGACACCCTGCCCCCCTCCCCTAGCAGGTATGGCACACACACACACACACACACACACACACACACACACACACACACACACACACACACACACACACACACACAGACATTCATTCATCCTCACCCTCACCATCTCCAACATCACCCAACACCCAGCCCCCATCCCCAAGCAGGTAAGGCACCGTGGCATGGATACACAAGCATACATGTAGCAGTGCCTGGACTGAACCCTGTCATGGCGGAGGGCGGCCTGTTGGTGGTGCTAAAGAGCATTTTGACTGCTCAATGATGTGCGTGCATGAAGGGTTCTGGAGAAAAACGTTCCAGAACCAGAACATGGGCACCTGCTGCAGAGGAGTGTTGTCTGTGCACTTGATGATATGTTTTCACTGCATACATTGTATCAACGTTTGTTGTTGTTGTTGTCGTGGCCTGCAGATCTGTGAGTGGGAAGAAGCTGTGTTCGAGCTGTGCTCAGCCCCTGGGCAAAGGCGCAGCCATGATTATCGAGACGCTGGGGCTGTACTTTCACATACAGTGCTTCAAGGTATGTTAGAGAACGGATCGCATGTTGAACCAGATGTTTGTTTTTGTTGACGCGAAAGAGTCAGCGCAGCCCGTTTACACTCCGTGTGTGTGTGTGTGTGTGTGTGTGTGTGTGTTTCCTACAGTGCGGAATGTGTAAAGGGCTTCTGGGAGACACCAGCACGGGGACAGACGTCAGGATTCGTAACGGCCTCCTCAACTGTCAAGAGTGCTACATCAAATCACGTGGTGAGCAATCCGACACACACACACACACACACACACACACACACACACACACACACACACACACACACACACACACACACACACACACACACACACACACACACACACACACACTACACATACTATACATGCGATATAATACATTAACAAAACTGGACACTAAACGGAAAGTGTTGTCCTTTGTTCTCTCTCCCTCAGCTGCTGGTCAGCCTACCACGCTGTGAGCCGCAGAGGACCTGAATGCCACCCGTAGACACACCAACACAGAACCGAACAGAACAGAACAGAGGCTCCGACAATCTCCACTGAAGCAACCTGGAATGAGTGGAGTACTCTTAACGCGACATCTGAGATTAACTGATATACCGATAAGGAGGGTTTAAAACTACCCCCACGTTACACATTTCTCTCTTTCTTTACATCAAGTCTACTCAGTTTTCAGATACTGGATAACATCTCTTTATTTTTGTACTTGTAAAATAACTTCCCCCTCCTACACTCTGCTTGACCTGCATAACACAATAATAAGTGCACTGTAGGACGTCAATAAGATAAATAGTCATTTAACCTGAGTTACACAACGCGCTGGATATTTCAATATAGTAGTAGTTTCTAAAGGCTGTGGGGTCACGTGGTCTGAAAACTAGATCTCCTCCTGATTGAAGTTTCTATACAAAAGGCCTCCTAGGATCACATGCTCACTTTGCACCTTGATATATTAGTATTATTAGTATTTTTTTATCCAAGGCATAAGCGAGAGTCTGTCGGTCTGAAGCACACCTTACCGTCTTTCAATAGTAACTTTCTCTCTGTATACAGAATCCTGTCGGAAAGTCTATAGCCTATCAATGCTTTTTAAATAGGATCATGTCTGGTGTCCCTGCAGTTTAACATGTATGATGCCTTAATCATTCACAACGTTGCTGAGCTGCAGAGCTTGGTGACTGCAAAGTATTTTCTTGCATGAATTAACCTTCTAATTGATTTGATTAGAGTCTACTTTTTTTCTCCGGAACTGGCGTGTTTTTTTTCCTTTAGATTGTGTACATGTTCTTTTTTTCTTTTGGTAATTGAAATTTAATTTGCTTAACATGTAGGAAATGGAGCTCACATGACCAACGTAGAAGGCGCTCCAAACAATGTTATCAGGCGAGAGTCATGTAACATGTACCCATACTGCGCCATTGTTGGTTGTGTGCATGCAAAACCTTCCCATTTCATTTTGTTGCATTGTTTTTGATTGAACAGTTCTCAAGTATTCGCGTATTGCCCGTTGTTACTCACAGGGCCGTAAACCCAAACAGTCAAACTAACTTATATTATTTGAGAAAACTTTAAAATGTTTACTAACAGTAACTCAAGTATTTATATTTAAGGTGACTTCACTGCACATAAAACTACGGAGCATTCTGCAAGCATATCTTGCATTTTCCACAACTGAATAATGAACAGTAGCCAAAAATAGTACATTGACTCGCCGTCAGTAGGGAAGACGTGGACATGCAACATGGTGCGCAATAAAGCCTGAAACGGTGCAGCAGCCATGGGTATGCCAATCGATGCTACTTGACTAACTTCTGGATAATTCTGTAAAAAATCAAGTTGGTATTTTAAGACTTGTTCAGGCGTTCTCCATCATGATTACTCTGGACACGCACCTGCTAGCATTCACCAACATTTGACTGCATCTGTCCACCAGCATAATATGACAAAGTTCGCTATCGCAAATTCACACAACCCATGTCCATTGTCGCACCAGTATCATAGTGAAGCCAATACTGTCCAACACTACTATATTTGATTATTTCAACGCTTTACCAAAGGATCGTGAGAAGAAATTCCACAGAATGACTTACACTCTAAACAACTGAGTTATGTTAACTTAGATATTTTGTTTAGGTTGACTGTGAGTGTTACTAGTGGCATCTACCTATGGTAGGAATGAAGCATACATGTCAAAGCACAACCTGAAAACACATTCCCGAAATGCTGGTATTTTGGTGCATCTAGCAAAAACATAAAATATAACTATTGAAAACACTAATTGTTACGTTTGATTATTTTAATGTTATTGCAAAAGATCGTGATACTTTAAGTAATAGGCTACTCAAAACAGTTGATTTGCTATTTTATTTTTTTGCCGGAGATAAATAATAGAGAGTTACCTTCGTTTTCACTGATTAGGTTGTCTTAAATCATTATTTCGAGTTGGTTTGACTGCTTGGGTTTACTGTGAGGTAATGTATACTTTATGCGAATGCATGGTTGATGCAAATAATATATCCTTATTTAAGTTTAGAAATACATTTCATTCAAACAGTTAATTAGCTTCCCCTTGTGTACCTTATGCTCTCGCTGTCCGTTCCTTACGGGGTGATTTTGCATCAACGTATGTGCCTTATGAACGAAGGTTGCACAGTTTCTGAGAGGTTTGATTCCATAGATTCCATGAAAATCCCAAAGATCATCTCAGTAACGTGTAATACAACGAGATGGTGTGGATGCCTAACTTAAATCCGAATGTCAAACACGATCGCCTATCAGAGCAAAAATTCAAACCAAACCAACTGATGGAGTAAGTCCTTGGAAATACACTCTTGCTAAGTTCCAACTAATTATCTCTGTTAGGGCATGTGGTTTTCTAGAAGGACAAACGCACAGAGCACAACGCATTTCTACAATGTAAGTCTTCTATGAAACTGTTATTATAGAACATTAGTCTATTTCACAAAACCTCATGTCTACATTTTCCTGCGTTTTATGTGAATATTTTTTGTGAAACTTGAAGCATATCCTTTAAGCGACCCTGCACAGATATACGTCTTTCTGCAAGGTTTGAATGATAATAGCTATGTTAGTAGTTTAGTCCCATTTTTGGTAATTGACTGTCCTATCTAACCGCAATGTAAACCCTCTGTTGCACTTCTGCAAAGCTTTGTCCCATTCTAATAGCGTTGCTGTCATTGCTTTTCCCTTTATGCAGTATTGTTTCCGTTTTGCTTTGTTAAGCATTTAGATAAGGAACGATTTAAACTGGATTAAAAGGCAATACAGTGGAGGTGGAGTGGTGCAAAATCGTGTAATATGTTTAAGCTCTGTATTTATTGTAATCGATAAAGAAAATTTCAAAACTGAGACGAATTAGAAGGAACTGCTATGCAAAGGCTTTTATAGCAAGTGTATGTTTGTACAATAAAACATTGTAAATGCACTTATTGTCCATTGTATGTATGCTTGCGTGAGTGTGTACATGAATTAGAAATCTCATTTTGACGCGTGTGGATCTGTCCTTGGTGCTGAAACAGAAACACATCCCCTCAGGGAATGGAAACGCCCGCTTTGGTGGTACTCTCTGTAATAAACATCTGATTTGTTATGTGAAATAATGGATCCTATGGTATTAACAATACAAAACAATCACCTCGCTGACAGAATGTTACTATGTTTCGCTTTATTAGCAAGGCATGGGCACGCATACCAAAACTGTTATGCACATATAAATAGTCCACTTTTCTTGTTAAGCACTCGAGTTGGATTTAGGTGATGCTCATTCTATATCTAAAACGCAATAAATAAATAAAAAAACATATCCTATCATTTCACCTTTAAATAAAACACCATATTAATAAATAAATATTACAAATAAATATACTTTTAAACTGTAGATTCATATTGACAACCTATATCAATCACCTCCACATAGATTGGCTGTATAGGGTTGAAAATAGGTAGGCCTATATGCAGGTTGCACTGCACATATGCCCAGAGACTAGACTCTGAGCACAATATTGAAGCCCATTTGAAATACATTATACGGCATGGGTGTATCAGTCTTGCGGTAAAAATGGACACAGCTCAAAATCTCACTAGTTAAAAACAGTTCTATCTCACATTAGGCACAACAGCTAAGGCGACACATGGAGAATACTGCAGGGTGTACTTTCTTTACCCCCAAAAGAAAAGTGCTGGGAACTTCATGTTCAACACACACACACACACACACAAACTCACACACATTGCGTGCGACCGGGAAGTCTAGCCTATCGTCTCTAGAAAATGAATAATGGACACATCTGTCCATGCGTAAAGTAAATGTTCCGCAAATCCTTGTAAATGTTCTTCGTTTTGCATGAAATGTGTGTTACCTCAAGTGTTCTCCTGCACGCTCTCCACGGGTCAAACGTGGTATCAGAACATCTTTACCATTCCTGCCTTGTTGCCGTTTTGTCTTTGCAAGGAAGAGAGCACGTTGGCGAACGGTCCACCCAGAGAGTCCGTCAAATTTGACATTCCACTTGCAGGCGACGCCCACCCAGGACTGGACGTGGTGCCAACGAGGTGACTTGGCGACGTCTTGACAGACTCCATGTGTCCGGTGCCTGTTGCTATCCCCGGGGAAGGGCTGAGTCCACCACAGGTGGAGGTTGGATTTGGGTTTGACCCAGGCCCTCCTGTACTATCCGGATCGGTGACTTTAGATTCGTTGTTGTCTTCCTCGCGTGAGTCTGGCTTCTTCCCAGAGGATCCGTTTTTTGCGGCAGATACAGCAGCAACTGCGCGCTCTTGCTTGCGAAATTTTGCACGCCTGTTTTGGAACCATACCTGAGGAAAATGAATGTAATTAAACTTTATAAATAGTAGGCCTAACATGATTATTATTAGTAGCTAGTAGTAGTGGTAGTAGTAGCACAACTGATAGCCAATTACTACTAGTATTTAATAACAATAGTATTATTAATAATAATAATATTAATAGCCATAATAATAATGATAATAATTGCATAACAAAGTGTCATAATTGCTTTTTAGACATTTTGCGTTCGTTACAGTGGTAGAAGAGATCCATCACTTCAGATTATTTATTAGCATTAGACCTATATGGACGTTGCCGTGGATAAAAGATTGTGATACCTGCACACGCGCTTCGGTCAGGTCTATTTTAAGAGCGAGCTCCTCGCGTGTGTAAATGTCGGGGTAGTGGGTCTCGGCGAACACGCGCTCCAGCTCTTTCAGCTGCGCGCTGGTGAAGGTGGTTCTGATGCGCCTCTGTTTCCGCTTCTCATTCAAACCGCCATGGTCCGTGAACAGCTTATATGGAACTGTAAAAGAAAAATATTTAGTAACAGTGAAGAGTAAAATGGTCGTTTGGTCGCAGATTTGTATCATCCACATTATGAAAACAGGAGAGAGAATTTTAGAATCAGTAAATCAGTGTAAACATATCCTGGTATCTTTTTTATTATTATTATTATTATAGATCTATAGTAATTTCTAAAGCCAAACCAATTATTGCTAAATATAGAACAATGAAGTTTTAATGTAGAGTAGAAATAAGTAAAAACAAATAGTGCATGTCTACCTCTGGAACTATAAGGCTACTTCGAGAAGGGTAAAGAAGTTCTCATCGACACAGCTAAAACTTGTCTGGCAATCTCTGGTCGCCCTTATCTTGCGACTTCAGTACAGTTCCGTAATCAACTTTAGTCCTCGTTTATTGAATTATTTCCCAAGCTTACGTCTCATCGCAAAGTAAATAAATTATGCCAATCATTTTGGCAGTTTGAGGTAATTTTGTTGGCTGTTGAGGGTGTGACAGGGATAGTGTAACCGCATAACCCAATTACTGCTCGCCTGCAATCGCTTCTAACGCGATAAATACTTTCATTTGTGTAAGCAAATTTCGTTTCGGTAAATACTAAACACATTTCCATTTCCAAATGCAATAAAGTCCCCTGTACTATATAACCAACAGGATTTGTTGGCTGTGTCACAGTCGTCAGCTGAACCTCGTATTACCTGCAGAGTACGCGCTGCTTTGGTGGTCTCGTAGTGGGCCTAGGCTGCAGGCGCCGGGTGTCAGTGAGGGGCACCCAGCCGTTGCCCCGAAGGTAGTCCGGATGGGGTTATATTGAAATCCACTGGCTTGGCTGCAGGAACTGAAGTCTGCATAAGCCGATGCGAGACTGGAGGTGTCCATTCCAGCCATGCAAGACTCGTAAGCAGATGAGTTCAGGTAAGAATACTCCATTTTATACATTGGAAATCACGTAGTGAAATGAAAACGCTGTGAGGAGATACTGCGTGGAAAAACAACTTCTTGATGCACACAAGTGATGTAAAAGCCGACTGTCCAGTCCACGGTGCGTTCGTGTTGCTGCCTCTGCTTGACTGTGCTGAGGTAAGGTAGTTCAGGCTAGTTTTTATGAAAAGCCCTTCGCACGCAACACCTTGCACTCCGGTCTCCTGAGCATACAAGTAAGCGCTCTGAGGACTTGGACAGCAATACCGCCAGGCGGTGGGTCTCGAAGCTCGCAATTTTTTTTTACATGACAATAACTCATCAGTGCATTGGGGCCCGTGCAGTCGCGAGGGGGGACCCGCGTCGCACGCCCAACCTCCTCCATCATCGATTCCCTCGCGCATCTCTAATTAGACTTTAATACCGCGCCCTCCATTACCGAAGAAGTCTCCCTGTCTCCCTTTTCCGTGCTCTCCTCCATCCCCACTCACTTCTCTCACGGTCGCTTTCCTCTCCTCCATCTCCGCGCCCCCTAATTCGATCAAAGCACTTATAAATAATGAGAGTTGGGTGACGATTCTCCCTGATCAAATTTCGCGCGAGCTTTTAAGCCTTTTAACTCATCATTCAGCCGTGGTGCAATTTTTACCTGCCTCCCTCTCCCACCCTCCTCACCCGGCTCCAGGGTTAAAGGGGGCGAGGGAGACGTTCCACGGCTAGAGATCAATTTTGACCACAAAATTCACCACGTTGAGTTTGTAACGTCCAATTTACCACACAGCAACAGTAACAGCAACAACGACTACAATGCATGCATTTTAACAGATTATTCATGTCGATGTTGTATTTTTAGATTTTAGAATTGAATTAGGCCTATCCACTACGTTTTTGAAAGATAAGCCTATAGGCTACTTGTTAAACTTGGGCCTTTTTACAGCCGCACATGCATAGTCTAGACGTAGAGTTAAGAAACTACAGTTTTATTGTCAGGCCTATCATTTACAACCGTAAAGCCAGCATACGTGTTAATACAACACAACAACAACATCTTATTTGAATAATGGCAGCACCATGCCAATCAGTTAGTCTACTCTTGGTTTGAGACGTATAGCCAAAGCCTATATCGAAGTGGTGAGTGTGCCTGAAATTAACAGATAGGCTGAGCCAACAACCATTACCAATGCCTTACAATGTTCGTGCAAGTAGCTTCGCATACAACCCTTGTCCGATCAACACACAAAAACGTGTCTTATCATACATTGTATAAAGGCTTCAGCGCTCGGTATCATTGTAGACATTTTAGAAAATATGCTAACGAAATCGGTGTTTGTTTGTTTGCTGTATGCCATAAGTGTGTGCAGCTCCCTGTAGCCAATACGCCACACGCATCATTTCAACTGAAATATCAATCGTCGAACAAAGTGGTTTACCTATTCTCATCTTGAAAACATGATGTTGAAAAGTCTCTGTAAGCAATTTTGAAGGCTAGACTGCTCTTTGAATGAGAGACCTTAATGTGATATGGTTTCCATGTCCTCCAAGTAGTTTAGGCCAAAGAGGAGCAAGGAAACAGAAGGGGCAGATGTAAAGACATCTGGTCCTCGTGGATACTGAAGGAAAATCAAATTATCTTCTTTATTATTCTGAGGGTACAGACCAGACTAAATTCAACAGAGCAATTCAAACATATAGGCTATATATCTAAATATCAATAGTATTAGAGTTTTGACAAAATAATGGCTTAAACGTTACACATATTTCTGTCTTTCTTTCTCTCTCTCTCTCTGTGTGTGCGTGTGTGTTTTTAGAGTAGCCTACAATCACAAAATACAGATCCTCGATTTAGCCTATTTCAGAATAGTAGTTGGCCTGATATAGGCTATTCAATTTATAGACCAATCCAACTGTTTTAACCAATCAATTCCACCTTTTTTTGCCAACTATGTTTGGTTAAAACTGTGAGGACTAATTTAAAAATGATACTGATGTTACCTGGTTTGGCCAGACTATTAGCCAATTATGCAGTTTGCCCTGTAGGTTATTCATTGGCCTACTACACCTCAGATCCTGGGCAACGTTATATTTTGCATTGACTTCAATAAGACACAGTCCCATATATCAGTTAGCAAATTGGATTTTGGGCCGATTAGGATTTGCTGGTGGCAATGTCAGGGTCGCAGCAGCCCCCACCCAGATTATTTCAGCAGTTTAGCCTGAGGGCACTTTTCGTCGACGTGCCCCGCTGGCACGTGTCCCATAGACTGTAGAAAAGGTCGCAAGCAAACCAGAGCTAACAGGTCGCCACCTAAAATGTGCATTGTTTGCAGAAAACATTGTTTTGTCCCGCTGGTGTAGTTTTGGAAAGCGGGAAAAAAGACTTGCATTCGCGTTAGTGACCAGAGATGATTGAGTGGATCCTGTTGTTCATGACCACGTGCCTTTATGCTTTTATGCTCCAAGAGCTTCACGTCGCGTTGTTCAAAGGCAGTCATATGCGAGATGGCATTAATCATAAACTTCACAAGACAGCTGTCATTGTAAAGCTTACGAACAATAAATACCATTACGATTGTTCAAAGAAGGCAATAAAGACATCTGCCTATGTAAATATTATCCTTTCATGATATGTAGGCTACTATTATGCAAAACAGTAATAAAAATGATGGCAAGTGCTTATAACTCAAAAACAAAAAAGCCTTTATTCATTTTTACTCGTAGCAAAAATAGCCCAGTAAAGTTATTCTAAAGTAGCCTGTCTGGAAAGTAATTAATAAATAACAGTAGACAAATATAAAAGTGGAAAATCATAGTTTCTCCATAAAATAGCAGACTAATTATAGCAATAACAACAACAATAGCAACATAATGTCTATCACTGAGTATACAGTATCAGTGCATTCTAAAATGGCAGAATAATCAGTATTATGTCAGTGCAAAAAAAGGTTCCACAGATCCACAGATTAACATGGGAAATCTCATGAAGCTATGTCCAAAATGAAGGCTGTAGCGGGCTGTGTTCACTGCTGCTCACTCCTGTCACTCTTGCTGGGTATGGGGCAGGATTGGCTGATGGGAGCGCTGGCTGGATGGATGTCACTGGATGGTTGTGCTGACCTTTGCTGTAAGACCCCAGGCAGACACACACTGCAAACTCTCACATTAATTTCCCAGGATTGAATGTGGCATTTCTCCAGATAACTTGATTTTCAGATGGGTGCACCTGGTCCCGTTGTACCCTCTAGAGACAAACCTCTTCTCCTTCTTCTCCCTCTCCCTTTTCCCGGCCCTCCCTCCCTCCCTCCCTCTCTCCGCCTCCCTGCCTCTGGTCATTAGGCGTCCACACAGAGGAGTGCCAGCCATTAGCTCAACGCTAATTGAATTAGGACTGATGTAAAGAGGAAGCAAATGCAGGCTGGAGAAAAGGGGCGAAAAGGGAGGTGGTGGGGGAGGATCTGAGAATGGATTAAGTGGAAACAAAATGTGTGCTCTTGCAGCGTGCCGTTTTGTTGTTTTCTTTTTCTCTCTGGTGTGTGTGTGTGTGTGTGTGTCTGTAAATGTGCAGAAGAGAGAATAAGTGTGTAGAGAGGGAGAGAGAGAGAGAGAGATGTGAATGTGTGCAATAGCTCTTCTGTTGCATCTCCACATCACACACGCAGCATCACTCCACCTTTCCATCCCGGTATCAAGACCCCCTGAGGCCCCCTGCTAGTGCCCACCACCAGCAAGACACCAGACTCTGAGCCCCAGGTCCATGCTCAGATCCACTCCTCCTGACCCACCACCAGCCTTGGCCCTGGCTCTGACCCCCACCCACCCCTCCAGCATAACCCAGTCGGAGAGCTTTCAGGCCGGGTGTCACTGGGAGATTGATGGGCTAGGGAGCGGAGAGTGCGGAGGAGCAGGTGGTGGAAGGAGCAGACATGCCTCCTCCCGATGGCTGGAGAGGGAGCCTAACTCAATAAGCAAAGACTCCGGCTGGTTGGCAGCCATTTGGCCACTTACAACCCTGAGTGCCTCACCCACGGCACTGTGGAGACTCCCGTGGTCACCAGTGCCAGTTTACAAAGGTGTATTTAAATGTTTTTTTTTTTTTTTTTAAATGTTTTTTTTTATTATTATTTAATAAGAATATAACATAAGAACGTCTGTGGTTATGTGGTCTTGTTGTTGTCTTGTCGAATGTTCAGCCTGAGTATTGGTGTGTTTGTTGTTAATAATGTATAGGAACGATGTATAATGTTTATATGTTTGGGAATACTATCATGTTTCCTGATTCCATTATGACCAGAGGACAAGGCACAAGGGTTTATTTTGATATCATAACAAATGATTCTACAGCACAAGACTCCTCGCACCTGTGGTCCCCTTGATGACTGCCCTGCATTATGCACTCTGTCTCGCTTTAAGACTGGTTGGAAGTCACTAAAAAAGGAATGAAAATTCCGATGTTGTGTAGGCCTTATTGAGCGAAATCCAATATCGGCTTCCCAAATTCAGTTGTCATCTGTAGAAAGAAAAGAACTAGAGAAAGAATGAGGCGACTTCAGACTCCCAGTATGATAATACTGTTAGGTGACGTGTGATGCAATCTCAGATAGCAATAACATGAAATTGAATGAAGCTAGTACTTCGGCCTTTACAGTCTACACCTAATACTTTTGATTTTCTGATGCAACTCTCTGAAATGATATATAAATAACAGATTAGGACTCAGCAACATGCTGACTCAAGGGGACATTTCCATTTGTTGCCAAAAGGGCAAGCTGGCAAGGGGGCATACTATTTGTCTTTAGAGACTGTGGTATCTCTATCATGATCCTCAATGGAAGGCAACATCCTGCACATTCAAGGACAGGAGAAAATTAAGGAGAACATAAAATTGTCCAAACAAAATAATCAATGAAAGATTAATAACGTGTGTGTGTGTGCGCGCGCGCGTGCGTGTGTGCGTGTGTGTGTGTGTGTGTGTGTGTGTGTGTGTGTGTGTGTGTGTGGAGGGGTGGGTGGTTGGTTGGCAGTGGGTGTGGGTGGAGGGGTGGGGGTACATAAAACAATAATAATATCCCTGAAACCTGATGGATAAAATATATTCCGTGCGCTCATGATGGCTGATCCAGGGCCCTGAGGTTAAGTAGTCTGGAGTCGAAGGCGGCCATACATCCACCATGGCATAAGGGCTGCAGCACGGATAATCGAATCAGCGCTGGGAATTCGATTAGCGTGGGCCCAGGGCCCGCTTCGCCATGCACAGGCCGACCGGAACGACGTGCGCTCGACGCTCGGCAAGTCCGCCTAGACCAGAGCATCCCCGCTGCATTTCGGCCGAGGCATATTAGGACAGACAGATGGGAATGGAAGTATGGAAATTAAACAGACAAGCTTGTTTTTGTCTGTTGTTTGAAACAAAAAGCCATATCCAGTTAAACGATGGCTATCACAAATAAGACCACAATCTCAATTTAAGATTAAGAAATATGTAAACTCAATAAATTTTTTTCTTCATGTCATGTTGTGAGGGATTTAGTTGTCTAGAAAATACAGAACAGTGGCCTAGTCTACGGCGCCTCTACTCAGAAGTCATACAATTCGAACACAAAATCTGGAAGAGGATACACCACTTCTTCCCGAAAGGTTACAAATTCAGTATTCCTAACTTCCCAGTATAGGCATATTAACAGTGATATAGACTGTCACGTAGTATTGGTGATAAAAAAAAATTGCTAGAAGGAAAAGAGACAGTGGATTTAAAAAAAAAACAGTGAATAATATTGACACTTACCATTAACTCTCATTTCACATAAAGGCTATCCACCGAGAATAGTAAGTACCGTAAATGTTCACTTTGTTGGCCTATGTTATTGCAGACAGATTGATAACGTTCAGGCAAAAGAAAAGGATCACTGAAATACATAGTTTGCTTATTTTAATTTAGAAAGGTGCAGCAATAGGCTAAACGTTTCGATGCAATTAAATTCGAGAGTTCAAAACTGAATATATTGTTCATTAAAGACATTTAAGATGTTGCATATTTGATTTCATATACAAAGTCCAGTCGTAGGCTACGGATGGATCCCCGTTCACTCAAACTTTCATTCACAATACCAACACCTGCTGCCCAGACACGCAGAGAGAGAGCGCATGCGTTTTCAATGGCTTGCTAGACTTTCGCGCAGTCTGGAAATTGCCTACTGCACCCGCTGAGCTGGACGGGTGACGATTTGTCAAAGAATGAAGCGAGGGCTAATCTATAATTACATATTCATAAGTGCAATAAGCATAACTACCACGATTAACACTACAATAAACTTAATAACCAAAGCACAGTACCTCTTGAGACCTTTTGAACTCATAATATAATGTAGCCATACATCATAAATATCAGATTCCCCAGGCATTTCCAGAAATCCATTAATCTAGCTTTCATATACTGTATGCACAGTTAATAGGCGATCGGCCTATAATCTTCCCAGTTGCGTGTCCCTCTGCGTAATTAAAAATGAAGGCTATCGAGTATGGAGACTATGGGCCGTATCAGAGCGACAACAGTTAGGCAATTGTCCAGCCAGGATATGCTACAATTTCAGCACTCCCAGACAAACCACGCTGACGCACCCCGGCGTTGCAGGCTATAATTGATGTCAGTTGTGCTTATATACTGTATGTGCACTGTGTCAGGGAAAATCTGTCAATCATTTATTATAGGAAGTTGTCGCATAAGCTATCGTCAAATGTGACATGAAAATCCTTTCTCTGTAAATTTATTTTTGGTTGGTTAGTTATGATAATTTACCTACCTTCCTCCCTACCTTCCTAATCTATTATATTTTTTAAAAATGCCTTAGCCTGATAATCTTGGCTGAGGAGTGTCGCCCTACCTAAATAGGTAGAGGGGTAAACCGTTAATCCAAGTTAAATCCATTCGGTGTACAAGATCATGAAAAACGCAACATTTCTTCCCCTACCATTTAGCCTTACCAGTAACTATCGGACATGTGCTCGGCTGTACGGTCACCTTTGGAGCACTCTGACTAGTTGAAATTTAGCTATTGCAATCTCTAATCGTATATCTATAGTAATCGACTATTTCTGCTTTCACATGCTACTGTACTTACATGCAGTCTATACTCTGGAACTGTAACCTAGTTGGTGCGCGCATGGCTATGAGAGTGATCCTCCTTGAAAATGTTTGGCCAGTACGGGGATCGAACCCGCGACCTTGGCGTTATTAACACCACGCTCTAACCAACTGAGCTAACCGGCCACGACCACAACTGATCTGTGTGACGAACTCTACATTTTTGGATACAATTGTCATCAAAAGTTGACCTCCCACACATCTAGAGGATGTCTCAACGAACACGCACTGTAAAACACAAATTGTGAAGGGCATTAAATAATTGTTACCAACAAGTTATAGATGTACCAAGCTACTAACTATAGCCTAGTAAGCAGACGATCCTCGGGACATGTAGTCTATTACAAATAGGCCACTGCTAGTCTCTGAAACGCGCAGATAAGGCCTCCGCAAAAACATGAATGAACGCGCAAGGTTTCCTGCGCATCACACAAGAGGAGCAGCGTAAAGTCAGCTACAAATTCTGTCTCGAAAATAGAGTGATTTTTGTCGCGTTGTCCTAGGCCTACAGTGCACGTCCAATTAGTTTTATAAATCGAAGGCCTGGATGTAGCAGCTATTGGCTGTAGGCCTACCATTGACATTGTTTTAAAATGCAGGTCCAATATATATATGTGAATTTCAGGTTCAATGTCGTCAGATTTCACCACTGTTTTGCTCGAGGGCTTTGTAAACTTTCAGTAACCACAAGCAGTCTATTTCATCTAAAGACCAATTTGCCCATATATTATTTTAACAAGTGCCCCCATAGCCTACAGGTATTAAATCCTGAAACAGGCGTTCGACAGAGGTGACAAATTGTCACATTCGCACTCAAGGTGTTCAAACGGATGAAGGGGCCAACAGTAACACCTATTTAGTCTGGCCAAATCCATCCTGTATTTCAGCAGGCTGGCTTTTCCCAGTGAGACAAACCTCATTGAGAAAGCGTTTTGCAAGATGCATTTAGTCAGTCAAACTATTCTTCTGGTTTTTGTAATGGTCATGGAGATATGGGGAATTTCATTTCAGACTCATTTAAGGGCAAATAGTCTGTTGCGAAGGAAAAAGGAAACTTATAGCCTTGACATACTTACCGGAGAAGACATAGGCCAACCGAGGGATACTGGAGAGGCAGGTATACGAACAGATTATTCGTCTGTGAAGGATTTGAGTGATGGCTTATCTGTGCCGATGGGCCATCCTGGGTCAGATAGGCTAGTGCCCAGAGCCCAAAGTCCAGCAAGTAAACCTAATGACAGGAACGCTAAAGGGTTCTGGAATCATTTCTTGTTCAGAAGACGACCAGGGTTTCAATATGTCCTACCTATCCAGAACAACGAAGTACGTCAGGAGAAATGTCGGGCAATTCCTTTTTGGCAGGTAAAGACATGGTCCTATCCTGCTAAACGTTAGACTCACTATATTGAAAGGACATAGGCTAATTGTCCGTGTTTTCACCTATGTTTCATTTACAGAGAGTTTCCCACGAAGACTGCGAACCCCAGCTACTAAAAAATAACGTTTGCTTCGGAAAATGCGGCACCCCGCGGACCAGTGACGATTCTACCGCTTGTCAGTTGTGCTCACCAGTCAAATTAATCCAAAAGGCGGTTCAATTAAAATGTAAAGACAGCATAGAGGTTACTAAAGACATTAAAATGGTTGAGGAGTGCCAGTGCAAAGAGCACACAGACAGGCATTTCATCGATCGAGGTGGACCAGTCTTGATTGATCCCAGTATTGGAAATTAGACACTCAGGGATGTTAAAAGTATCCTGACTCTTCCTCACACGACAGTGGTTTCCAAGTTTCAGTATCTTTAGATACGCCAATATTTCTTTCTTTTTAAAAGTAATATTAATGTATGACTTAATGTAAATGACATTTATTCATTTTGTTTTTCATTCTTCGACTGCAATGGATGTTAAATTGGTGTGAGTGGTTCTGTTCCAAAATGTGTGGTTAGTTCATGTTCTTAAATGAATAAACTAAATAATGAAACATTGTTTTCTTTATTACACAATTTATTGCAAGTTTGTTTATAGAATCAACATGTCAAAAAACAGTAAATTCATATATGGTACATTTTAGAGCACTTTCACAATTTAACAAATGATTTCCCTTAAGCTACCAGTGCAAAGACAAGCATTGTGCAAATTATAGGCCTACCCTCTTCCTTTTTAATTAAAACGGTCTTGCATCGTTGCATGAGACAGAAACACAATGCGCCTATACTTTCACAATTTTACCTTCGAAAAATGTCTTCAGCTGTGGCAAAGACATTGTCCTTCTACTCTTTGGCACAACATATGTTTGAATTGTGTGTTGTGTTGTCAAGTGTAGCCTATAGTAGCCTATTTAAATTGGCTAAGTTAGGCCTATGTGATTTGTCACGTTTGATATTGAAATAACATGTGGCCTCCTTGTTCAAGTCTATACGACTGAAATGTGGCGTAGTGTCCCATAACACTGTTTTATGTATACACGTAACAACACTGCACGCGAGGTGCCGCAATGGCACTCAGAGATGTAAGAAGTATGTAGCTAAAAATAAAAAAGTGACCCTTTGCTCTTTTCAACAACGTCTTATCATTGCCAGTAGGGGGAGAACAAGAGACGGATTACAGCCTCTGGGTAGACGTGTGCTCATGCGCACTTGGGAGGATAAATATGTATAGAATAACATAAATGAATTCACATTTACGTGACATGGCATCCAGCACATCTGGTTATTCACACTGGACAAGAAATCCAACGGCCTTTATCTGAACGTATTCATAAAGCTTAACATTATACAAAATATAGAAAAGCATGTTCACTCAAACAAATCTCACGACATCTGGTCGTTGCATACCAATCGCAAATTATAATATTATAATAATATACATGAGTAAATAAGATTATTTTTGTACTACATTGACTTTATAAACTGCTGCTCTACGCATCATTTAAAAACTTCGTCTGGTATTTCTTAGCAAATAAACATAACTTGTGCATGGTTAATACATCTCCAACCTCTTCAAACTAACAATCAACACAATACTTCAGATAACTGCTCTAATGCTAAACAACTACCTACACCACTGGTATAAGGATATGGCATCAAGATGTCAGCAGGTAATATGCTGTGGAGTGGAGAAGGTTGTCGGCCCCTGGACAGAGAAGAAGCCAGGGTGCTAAACACTTATCTGGACATTCAACAAAAGCATTGCCGTGGTAAAAATCAAAGTGCAGAATTATGAATTATGGATTATAACTTTAAACCACTTTTAAACATTCTAACATAATTTTCTTGTCACTTGTCACCACGGTCAAACTGAGCATAAAGTAGATATTGTTTTGGCAAATCACATGTAATGGCTTTTCATTATATATTTGGCTAATTCTCATAGCCAAATGACTGTGAGCACACATATACAATTCGATAGCAAATGTGGTGTGGCAGTGGTAAGTAAACTGATTTAAATTTTTCCCAGACAATCTCTGACATGTAAAGGAAAATGTTTGGCAACTGCATTTGAATATCTCTCTATGAGAATTCAATATTGCTCTTAAACTCCAATAGAGCTTATTTTACCTTTTCCTCAATAATGCACACTACCTGCCTTTGAGTTGATATGTTTTTGAACTTTCATTCCTGAAAGAATGATATGTACCTATAAATGTACCAATATTGCTTTTGCGGCAAAAAACACTCCACAAAACCAACCCTTCATAGTCAGACCAAAGGTCTCTTATCTACAGAAAAATGAGAACTTGTGTTTGTGCAGAAACCACACCATACCCAGCCTCATCTATGTGCTTATCAATAGTTGTGTGGGGGAGGGTTTGTTCTTTAACCCTTTCCAGCCCTGAGGAGAAGTGAGTGTTTTTGTAAAGCTCAGAGCACCTCCAGGAGGTCGAGCTGAGGTAGAGCACTTGGAAGCCGGCAGCCTGCAGCGTGTGCACTAGGTGGTCTTGATGGGGGACTTGTTTTGAGCGTTGAGCAGGGTGACGTAAGGGACGCCGATGAAGGCCCATTTCTCACTGGGCCAGAAGAGGATGACCGGGCCTCTCTCCGGGGCCTCGGAGACGGCATCAAAGTAGGCGAAACACACACAGCCCAGGTAGGAGGCCAGGCAGATGAGGATGTGCCTAGAGGGAAGACCACAAGTGTCAGATGTTGCTCTAGACTCTTAAAACAAATGTGTTGTCCCTATCTGGACACCAAGATGTGATATAAAAATAAATAAAAGAAACACAAATTGTGTTGTTTTCAACACACATTGTGTAACAAATAAAACAAGGAAACAACAAAAACTGTGACGTCCCTATCTGGACTCAGAGATGTGTTAAAAACAACGCAAGTTGTGTTGTTTTAAACACTTTCGTTTCAAGAACTGTAATGTCTTTTATTTTATACTGCATTCCAGCAAAAGTCAGAAGTCAGATATTTTCTAGTTGGGATCTCCTAATTACATTCCAGACAAACTATCCTCCTATTGGGAAAAAGTACAATGGAACGCCAAATTTAAGTTCCCCACTTCTAAACTCAGAGCAAGTCAATCGGCTACAACTTTAAAGTCAGACCTCTGACCATGTTTTTCCTTCTAGATCAGTGGTGCCCAAAGTGTGAGATGGATCACGCATGTCAGAGTCCCCACCTTGACGTACCTACAAGGTGGGAATGCAACAAAAACTCAGGAGCCACTGTTTGTAAGTTATAACACATGCTTTATATTACATAACGTTATAACACAAGGTTTATATTACGTTGTGTTATATATTACATGTTATTGACCAGGATAAAACCATCTTGCTGCAGATACTGTAGCTTGTAGTTGCAGCTTGTCATTCCTGGCAGTGATCATGCTTTTTAGGCACTTATATTGACCAGTGTCATATTATGGGATGCCAAGTCAAATGTTTATAAGTCCAAGACCATTTGCCTGATGAAGACCCAGTAGGGTCGAAACGTTGCATTTTTCTTTTCATTAAACCGGGAGCAATTTATCAGTGTTGCGGACATTACATTCCTTCCTAAATGTTTATAATTCCTCATTTAATTAAACATCAAGATGGCTAGATTGTAGTTTATTAATAACAAGAGAATACGGTCGAATGTTATGTATTTGTTATATTATGTTGTGTTATTGTTATTAAAAAATATAGAAGACTTCAACAGAGGGTAGAGGAGTGAGAATCTCTTTGTGCGATGAGATACAGGAAGCTTGATACTGAACTTCAAAAGTCATTACAGGCCAAGCAATTATCTGTTGGGATCAAGAGCATGGCATTGCCTGGTTCTGTAGTAGAGATGCACGGACATATCAGCCTAACATCAGTATCAGCTGATATCTGCCTTGTTGATGGGTATCGACTTGCCAAGTAAATCATATGACATTTATCGATTGCAGTGGCTGATGTTTATCTCTAATGTCTCATCAATTTTTCACTAGCTAAATGTTGTGTTATCGCACATTCTGACATTCAGACATTGAAATTCAGATTCTATGATGGGCTGAAATACCTGAAAACAGCTCAGTTACGTTAAAAAAAAAGTATAATGAATATGATTGTTTCTCTGACGCTAAAAGGTATTATCAACGACAAAAACAAATTAATAAACCAATAAAAAAATATCAGAATTAGAGTGGTTATCGGCCAAATCATTTTAAAAAACATCTGTATCGCTTCAAAATTTCAGAATTGGTGCCTCCCTATTAGAGTTGAAGGGAGGGGTGGTTACTTACCATACGCAGTGCAGGTAGGGAAAATTGACCGAGGACCACATCTCACAGAAAATGCGATCACTGATCCAGCAGAGTAGCGCCAGCGTCCACCAGAACCCTGAGATCAGGCCCAGCTTAAACACACGGTAGTTTTCACACCTGCAGTAACAAACACAAACACACACACACACACACACACACACACACACACACACACACATACACATATTAACCTTCATGTCCGTTGTCTCACAAGTTTGTCCTTCACACGTACATAATCAAAGGTTTTGACATCAAAGGTCGAGAAACTCCAGAGAAAGTTTATAGGCATATTATGTTGCGGAGGTGACTAAACTCTTTTACGGGCCAAGTCCAAAACTAGCATTGGCATCTGATGGCTGTTAAACTGATGAAGATGGTGTTAGTGTCACCACAGTCACAAACAGCTGTTCAACACTTCAGCTATAGGTTTCTTTATTCTTTTTTCTTTTTTTGTAGTGTCAACAGAGCTAGCTGTAGCTGTAGCCTATACCCAATTTGTGTATTCAGCAGTGCTGTAAAAAGAAATCCCTTCTGTCAAGACTCACTTGACAGAATTAAATAAAGCACTGCCCAGCCAGCCTAGTCTCTTGAGATCACAAATTCTTAGTTTATAGAATCTGTCGACGACAATAATTCTGAGCTAATGGACAAGTCAAGCTGATGGCGAGTTCTCCAAACACAGCAGCCGGAGTACGACATGGCTGATGATGCTTATGTAAGTGGACACACACATGTGGCCGGCCGAGAGCCGTCGCCGGACACAACACAGCCGTGATGGGTGTGGGTCAGGGCTGAAGGAAGACGATAAGGCCAGGCCGAGGAGGGACCGGACCGCGTGGGGTGGAGCAGGACGGTCAGACAGGACACTGATGAAGATAAAGATTAAAGGAAGCGGATCAACAGAGTGGAAATGTAAACAGATCACAACGGTAAGGATAGGAGCGGTCAGCTCTTCCTCTTGGAAGTGAAAAGATAGGAATGGCCCTCAGATGCTGCTCACAGATCCATATGACATGACATATGACACTGTTTGCATCATGCTACCGCCAAACATATATTCACAGCATGGGTTCGCTGGGATAGTGGATCTGTTTAGAGTCATCTCTTGGTTCTTGAATGGGCTTCCTGGTCATTTAGGACGCAATTCAAAGGGACAGCATGGCAGAGGTGTTGGGGTCAACAAACGGGTGAACGTGCGAGAGGAACAGCACAATGGAGGAGCAAGCCTAACACTGGGAGGGTGTGAAAGCCACAACCGTGTCTAACATTGGGAGAGTGTGAAATCCACAACAGTGTCTCATCACATGGCTCTTGAAATGATGGTCTTAAAAAGCACAGATTCTCATCTTGGTGGAGTGTTATTTAAAGACACAATCATTTCAGCTGAGAGTGGTTTACATATTGAATTTCAATGTGTTTTATATTATACGTTTACTGATATATTTAAACTAGTGCTTACTAGTGCGTATGGGAAAACAACACTAAGAGTGCAATGACTTGCAAATATTTAGCACAGAACCTCAAATACAGTTTCATATTTTTTTAATACGCAGCTGTTTTACATTATATGAGTATCGTTATATTCAAACTAGTGCTTACAGTATGGGAAAACAACACTACAATGAGAGAAGGAGGACTGCTTGTGGACACGTACACCACCAGACCAGCTGTCACTTTAAATTAAGACCAGCGCTGGAATTCCAGCCTAAGTTGGCCTGTCGTATGGTGTTGATAACACTTAGGAATGAGATAACGAATGCATCAGTTCATGGAGGAGATAGGAATAGCCTGGTCAAACATGCCAAACATTTTATCCATGAATAAAATAAAAAAGGAAAACGGGGTAATGCCCAGAAAAACAATGTCATTGAGGACAGAGTTGGTGAGTCATTGGAGAAGAATGCCTAGGAACTCATATTTACTGTGCTAACAGAGTGGACTGGTGCCAAACCATGCCCAAACTTTCTTTAACTCAACACCAGTCACCCCAAATAGACATGGAACAATACCACAAGCGCCAGTCGGGCTTCCTATAAAAACAACATCAGAAACAAAGTTCTGACCTTCTCAGAGACTCAGAACTAGCAGATCCAGTGAAACCTGTCAACGTAGCATTTGTTTTCTTTTCTGCTCAGTCAGTTCCTTGAATCAGACTTTCAAGGAACAGACCACACATTCATGCATATGCAGCTATGCAAACAACACCATAGGCCTGTTAAGGCGAGAGGCTCGAGGCAAGGCATCAGCGACCTCCACAGAACAGGAATTTCAGTCCGTCTCAAAGACAATAGCCATCATCTATGTTAGAGGGCAGCATTCCAAACAGGGGAGAGGTTTGGGCCTATACGGAGCCAGGGACTGCGGGCCTCTGACCCAAAGTGCAAAAAACAAGTAGTCCATATCAGCCACTGTCACACAGAGCACAGGGGCAGGGGAACAATGGCTGGCCAAGTGAGGCAGGGTTCAATGTCTACAGACCTTAGGCTACTCCACCTAACGTGAGATGGAAAAAACATGTTTTTCATCACTGCGTATGAATAATCATTCTTAAATACACGACTACCTTTTAGGGCAAACCAAACTGATTGCATTTAGTATAGCAATTAAAAAGTTTTGCAATGGGGTGCTAAAATGATGCAGAAGCCCACCAACTAGCTGTAGAACCATGTAGCATACAGAGGACTTTCTAAGGATGTCATTTTAAGAGACACACTGTGTATAAAGATCACTATTTGTTTCTTCACAATGGCATATCTTATTTTAGATTAGCTTTTTATGATGCTTTTATAATGATAAGTTGATGCAAAATGAAAAGTTAGTGCCATTTAACTGCCATGTCACTTATAAAGCAGGAATCTCTTTTCCTCTCAGAATCTTCCAGTAATGACATGAGGACACTGCACAGGTTCAGCAGGAAAAAGCAGCACGTAGCAAAGCATAGAGAGAGCCACGTGCCGCGATAATTAAAGAAATCAGGGATTACTGCTCATGCATGCGTACGCGCGCACACACACACACACACACACTCTCACTGAGTGAGTTTGCCTCATTAATTCCGGATGGAGCAGCTGGAAGTAGCCAGCAGTGCTCTGTGCACCCTGCTAAGGTCAGATTGATCATGCAATGCAGCTTTCTCAAAAAAAGGCCCACAAGTTTCTATTCTCTACAACCCCTTGACCTTACGCTCAGATACTCTCATATTTGCATGCTTGCAATTCTACTGACCACTAAGCAAATTAACAGGCAAATGACCACCAACGGGTGCCTATTGTGTTCGAAAGGCTTGAATAGCTTCAGTTATTTTATTATTGTTGCTCCCCATAAATCATGCAAATCAGCTCCCCACAGACTGTGAATGGAAAAGGTTGGAACCACCTTTTCACCACTGTCAGAGCGAATGGGATGGCAAGCACAGTCCAGAGCAGGCATGTGCATGGACATGTGCATACCGCCCCACAATGCTGCTGGGCCATGCAAATCTTAATTGCTCAAACAAATGGGTCACTTTCTTTCACTGGCACGTTGTGGCTGAGAGAGAGAGAGAGAGAGAGAGAGAGAGAGAGAGAGAGAGAGAGAGAGAGAGAGAGAGAGAGAGAGAGAGAGAGAGAGAGAGAGAGAGAGAGAGAGAGCCGTCCCTCACCGTTTGAGCTCGGAGATCAGCAGCACGGTGCAGGGGATGCCCAGCATCATCAGGGACACGGAGTTGATGACGGGCTTGACGAAGGCCAGGCCCGTGGTTACACCCGACAGCACGCCGATCACCACCTTAAAGCGCGACCTGCAGGGCAGAGGCATGGGATAGGTCATTAGTCACATGGATCAGGATCCAAACAGGTTCCACAACAACTGGTGCAATTGTGTATCTAGATCTATGGCTTAAAATGGCAAAAATCTGTTCAACTTGTTTAGGATCACAATAAAAGGGTGCTGGGAGGAATTTTGGGGCGGACACACCTTTGCCAACTGGGATTTAGCCCTACATCTGTCACCTACAGTACATGTTTGGAAAATACTGAAAATAATGACACACACACACACACACACACACACACACACACACCTCATACATAATTTAAAAAAAAACACTGACCCACTAAAAAGGCCTGCACTGAATAAAAGAAGAGTCCCTCAATTTACTAGAAAGATAATCCTGGAAAGAATCTAATGCCTATAACTAGAAGGTCAGAGATTTTCTCCACCAGAGATCATTCAAAGCAAGTCAGTCATCAGGACTCTGCCTCTCCCCTTTCCACACAGGGGTGTATTTCTGGGACGTGTTGTGACAGGCAGCCATCCCTGCTGCCTAACAATAGAGCATGAACTGATGACACGACAAGCCCATGTTAATAGTGTCAGCGATAGCTCTGTCTGGACCCCACTATTCTTGGGCAGAGAGGAACCAAGCGTCACATGACACACAGTTCACCAGAGAACACTAGCATAGCTAACACAGAGTAACACATAGCTAACACAGAGTAACCCTGAAAGGTCAGCATGTTAGGATGTATAACGGATGCTGAAGGGGACGTGATATTTCTGTACACCCCCATTTCCAAACATTTCTCACCATACAACTCACAAAGGTACAAATGAGTGATCTTGTTTGGGTTTGACTGAACTGGAAACAGGTCAGGGTGTAATGGTTGGTTATGAAAGGAGAATCCATCTAAGGATCAGGAAAGATGGTTCGTGGCTCAACATTTAGTGTCAAACTTTGTGAGAGAATTGTGAAAAGAGCATTTCTCAATGTAAGCTTGCAAAGAAGCCAACTCGAAAGACTTTCACCATACAGTAGGCCATAATATTGTGAAACCATTCAGAGAACCTGGAGAAATGTCAGTAAGTGTAGGGCTGTGCCAGAAACAGCTGTTGTATGTGTGTGTGTGTGTGTGTGTGTGTGTGTGTGTGTGTGTGTGTGTGGTGTGTTACGTTCCTCAGAAGACACAGCATGAGACACCATCAGGATGTGCTAAATATAGCCACTTGGGGCACTGGACTATGTCAGAAAACAGTTCACACTTAACACAGTCTGTTGGTGCATCAAAAGAGGCAACTCTCAAAACAGAAAGCTATATATAAATTCCTCGTAGAAACATCCCCCAGTGTTTTAGGCTGAACTAATCTCAAACAGACTGAAAGCCGGAAAGACTGGAGACGTCTTTCTCCAACATCTGTCACAAGATGGGGGTTCATCAGTGCCCAAGACATAGGTGACTTGTGGAAGTTTATCTTGGGATTTTGAGCAGAAGGTAATTTCCTTTTTATTTTTTTGGTAAGTACAGTGCTATACCAGAAAGACGATGCCAGTGCTCTTTCTGAATGTACTACAAAAGTGTGGCTTGCTAGACCCAGAGTGTGTGCGCTCTGTGGGCCATATGGCCCATATCTGTTTCCCTTTGAAAATGTATGGTCCATTATGAAGGGGATGATCAAGACAACAGGAATCACAGACTGTTTAGCAGCTGAATTCAAGCAATAATAAGCGAGGGTGATGAAAACTAACGACAGAAAATTCTGTTGAATGGACGCAAATGGTCTTGTCACTATAGCAGTGCTGTAGCTAGCGTGTATGGTGTACGATTACATAATTCCCAATAATTACTGTGTGAGGTGTCTAACCTGTCCTTCTTGAAGACTCGCGGCAGGTATCGCTTGGGAAACCACATTCCAATGGCACACATCAGCACCCAAAGAATGGCTAGCTCATCCAGCATCTGCCCCAGGAAGCTGAGAGTGGCATGGAAGTATGTAGACCCAATACCTGTCAGAGAAAGCCGGGAGGGGATAAATCAACACATGACTGACACTATACACAATTTTACCTATATGAAGTTATTTTCAGAATGCAGAATTTCAGAGTCTGCATCCAAAAAGGGCTTCAGGGCATTTACGCTCACAGGAAGGTTATAAAAGCCGCATTCAATCTCATAAGACAACTTCATCAACAATGTTAGCCTAATGTGCCTAGTTATTGCTAGTGGAAGCTAAACTTCATCAAGTTGTCTCAAACTATGAGAAGGTGGGGCTCATCGTAGGTAGAACCACCAAGACAACAGCCTTTATAAGCAATAAGCATTACTAACAGTCTCCTCTGGCCACAGGGTTTAATACATTTGAAACACCACTATTGGGCACATGTACTGCGTGGTACTGCAACTAAACACATGATGGACACCCATTTCAAATGACAAATATTTGTAATTTCCATGAAGAGCTGTACACATATCTGTGCCAATTACTGTATTTGTACAACAATGAGTCACATGATAACCCTTAAATACACTAATTGTAGAATGTGTCGAGCCTTTCATGAATTTTCAACATCTGTGCTTTCAAGGGATTTTCTTTCTAACACATTAATCCCAGATTAAGCCTTGATTAAGCCTTGATCAAGCCTCTTAGCAAGTGAAGCAACTGAAGATCTCAGGATTTAAAGTCTGCGCTACATATGTTTTTGACTCAACGAAAAGCCAATCATCATATGGATTGAATCTGAAATAGCCTGTCATTACTACTGTGTATTATTAGAACAAGCCTGGCCCTACACCTCTGAAAAGAAATGGATGCCTAATAGAAGCAACTACACCGGTTTGCTCACAACTCATAACCCATGCACACTTCATCTCATCCTTAAGGGAATTTTAAGATTATCTAAGTACTAAAGACCTTTAGTGTGTAAGGGGCAAGGGTCAAGTGGATGGGTGGAGCAAGGTATTTATTTATGCCGTGTGTGTGTTTGGATATCTGCGGAGGAACTGCACTATCTACACAAAGTGGGTGTATACGGGGGAAGAGAGACGTCTCCACCATGGGCTGCTCTATCTGATGATAATGTCCTAGCAGTGTTTACCAAACTGTTGTGGAGACAGAGGAGGGACACTGTGTGGTCCCTATAGTTGCTCCAATTACAACCACTTGTTTTTAAAACGGTTCAGTCGACAATTGTTGGACTGATTAGGCCGAATGTTTTCACTTAAACACCAAACTGAACGTCCATAGTCCGTAGTCCAGTCAAAGAGTATAAATCCACTACTATGGTTAGAGGTGGGGTTATACTCCAACTGTCAAGTAATCCTTGCACAATGAACCTGTTCTCTAAAACAAACACAAGACTGCGAGACAGTAAGAGAGAAATCACAACATGGATTTGTGGCCATGGTATCTTAACAAATCTGTGTAATTTGATGTCCAAGCAGTGTTTAAGGAAGCAACGTTTGTTTTGGAGATGTGGAGTGAGTGGCCTGGGAACCATGGTCTATTTCTACTGCCGCCTGCAAGCTTGAAATATGATGACCTCTCTGGATATTTATGAGCTGGATGTCTTTCAACGTCCAGCACATCTGTGGTTGACCTGATGATTAAACTTTGGCCTAGTTTCTTACATAGCCTACAATTTCTGCATGGCGCTGAGGTTATTGGTCTAAGACAACAGGCTAACAGTGTGAACTGACACTGAGGAGATAAACCGTATCTTGTGCTCATGTTGTTTTAAGACATCTGTCCTTCCAGAATTGTTAACTGAAATCAGTATTACAGATCTGTTAAGCCTACTTATTTACACATTGCATTTGAGATTTTAAGTTAGGTCGAAATACAAAGGCCAACTACTTAAACAACCAAGGAGTTTTTCAATTGATTTTATTTATTTAAAACCCCAGTTCTGGTGCTAAATGCATAGCCTACAAATGCTGGATTTGTTAATGGAAACCCAAGAAGTTTCCTTTGAGTTTAATGATGAAATTTGGCGAAGCTATTCTCCATGGCAGAGAACAAGGTATTAATGGTCCACCTTTCTAAATTATGCAATGCTACTTACCTACAACCACCAGAAGAATCCATATTAGATAAATTCCACTGTTGTAATGTGTGGCATATTGACGGAATAACCACATCAAAATAGGTGGCAAAATAAAAAACAAGATGTTGCTGATCTGAAATGATAAAACAATTGTCAAAAGGAAATATGAGCAAAATGATTGCAACAAAATGCTAAAATAAAAACAAAAGAGTGTAGCTATAAACAGAACGTGAAACATGCCAGCATACTGTATTTGCTTGGGTAGCTGAATAGGCTATGCAACATTTATTTTCCAGAAATGTATCAAATCCTAAGTTAACGTCTACAGATGTGACCGTGGCACGCACACAAGGCTATGTCGTGATTCGTGGCATTCGATTTCGCTACTTTGTTTCATCTGGGCTACCAAAATGTGACAAATGTGTGGATGATGAACAACCCGGTTAAAGAAACCGACACGATGGGTATCTACATTATCAAACACAACATATTTTAAAGAAGTTGGAAGGAAGGAACAGACCGTGTTGTAAAACTCCGCAATGTTTGGATATATCAAGTAATTGCCTTCACACCAGTCCACATCGGAGCTGCCAGGTTCTAACTGGTCCCAAAATCGCAAATCGCTCATTCCTTTGCTTGATCACACGAGGTATCAGAATAGGCACTTGCAACCCAATGTGGTCCCGATGTCGTTTTTGTTTTGCTACACCGGAGCTCGTTAGAATCCCAAACTTAACATGTCTAATACAGAAGATAAACGTCTATGTTACTTCCCTTTGACGTTTGATAAGGGAGTCTTTGAAATCTTTCGTGGTCATACTTCCAACACAGGAGACAGTCGTGGTGATAGGCTATTCTAATTCGCACGAGTAACGGATTCGCTCTGAGTGAGCTTATCTTCTTCACACAGCTCACGGCAACAGTTTAAACATTCAGCTGCATGTGATATGTGATCAACGCATGCGTGCTCTTCCAAATAATATGTTGACCTTGAATCCGAATCAGCGACCAGTTCGTCTGGATCGGTAGCCTTTCTGATTTAATTAGGTGTCGCTGATATGTCATACGATTGCGCAATTTCACGCACAATTGGCGTTTCTGTCTTTTACGCGATTGTCCTCTTCTTGTCAACAGCTACAGCTGCAGATGAAATAGAGGAAATAGCACAGGGCACATCATACGCTAATGAATGCACGCTCAAGCATCAACAAGCCCACAAGTAGAAGTTTACATAAGGTATATCTATTGTTGGACTTAAACTAATGATCGCGATTGACAGCTATTGGGTTTGACGTGTTACGCAAGTGTCAACAGGGTAGCCTACGGATGTAGACTCCGGTACACTGAAGAAATGTTACTCTGCCCTCTGGTGATACTTTTGAGAATTGCCTCGTCGTTCAGAAGGCAAGAACAAGTCGCTTACACTAAAGCTAAGCCTACCATATCTGGATCATAAATATTTCCAGTATGCATTTCCATATCTATTTGGGGTTACTTTTCCATGAGATGTGTGACGGCGGAGTCAACCAGTCGTAAGTGCCATGCCTGCTCTATGGTCCAACATCTCAGAGAAGGTTTGCCATGATTGTGTGATATACAGTACAACAACTATCTTTACCATTTTGGCAAAGTACATTTTCATTCCCCACGTTTCAAATATGCTATTCCCTTGATACACACACATACACACTTTAACATCAGTCAACATTTATTTGACACAAATGAAAGTGACTTTCTCGGGATGTCACTGATATGTATGTAAACTATACACACACACAATATACTTTTCATGGTTGACTGACAAGAAATAAGATTCAACAACAGTTCACATCTGAAATGACATCTGTGCATTAGGGACTGGCTCAAAATCAGTGATCAGTAGAGTAGAACTGCAGTAGTTTTGGAGGACAACGGGACAGAGAGGACCAATGCCCACAGTCCTTGGCACAACAAGCACTTTCCTTATTTTTTTGTCCCTTCACATTTGACACAGACTTCACAATTTCCAGTTATTTTAAATACATACATATATTACAACTGAGGCTGCTGGGGTCATTCTGTGTCAAGAAATTAATAGGATACACATACTGTAAGATCATAATTTCTGCCAATTTAGATCATGCTATTAGTTGGCCTTAGCGTGGGCTGTAAGCATGTAGGCCTATATTTGAGATATTTCCATACCACAACTTGTTAACCATATCATAAACTGTTTCAAGCCCAAAATAATCATTTAGATAAATTCTTTTACTCATTTATTCTAGGCCAAATCTTCCTAGGGTTAAAACCCAATTACAGGTTTTGTTCCACATTTGGTCTACTCTTGGTCGACTCTTGGAAACTGGACACTGAGGCGTGCCTAAAGGGGCAATCACAAATAGTCAAAACTCACAAATCTTCATGATCAGTGTCAACACTAAACACAAACTAGCCAAAAGGAGTAATTTTGTTTTTCAGGGAGGATTTTAGGACATGGCTCTATAGTTCACATATCCATGATGAAAATGAGCACATTACAGACATATGATCAGAAGCTGTTTTTGAATAAAATTTTCTCACTCCTGCGTAGGGAGCGTCTCTATGTAAATCTTACTTCTCTACTTGTCACATAGTGAGTATTGAATTAAAATGATGCTTTCAGCACAATTTCATTTCCTCATCGATCCTCATTGATGGCATAACAAATCTGGTTTTCAGTTTTCACATAGATCTCCGTTTCTCGAGGTCACAAAGTATTGTTGGTACGAAAAGAAATGAAAACAATCGGTTTTACCTAGCACGAGTTGCTACAGCCATCCACAAGTTCCCATGTACATGAGTGTAGTGCTGTAGCTGCCTGAATGTGTTAGCTGCTGGCTGTAGCAACTCGAGCTGCTACAACATCAGGTCAACACTGATAACATTAGCATTTTACATATAATTGTCTTATTGTATTACTACAAGGGGAGCTGAAACACACTCTGACTCTCTTATGAAGTACAGAAGTGTAACGATACATACATGAAGTATAATGAAGTGTAACAATATATACATGAAAATTGCAACTCCAGCTAGGTAAAACCGATTGTTTTCCGGGTTTTTTCATACAACTGTACTCGATGATGTCGAAAAACGGAGATCTATGTGAAAACTCGTCCGATTTCTCCTTTAATGCCCAGAGAAAAGCAATCAACATACTTAGTGCACATAGAACTTACAGTAGTAACCGACAACACTCGAGTGGAGAAGTGTTACATGCACCGTGCCACGGCAAGTAGTACAGAGAATAAATATGTAGGCCACTGGGAGGTCAAAGAAACTGTGAGAGATCACATGAAAACATACAGAGTGAGTGAGTGTGTGTGTGCGTGCGTGAGTGTGTGTGTGTGTGTGTGCGTGTGTGTGAAAGAGAGAGAGAGAGAGAGAGAGAGAGAGAGAGAGAGAGAGAGAGAGAGAGAGAGAAAGGAGACAGAGAAGGCAAAAAGAGGAAGGGTGATGATTAGGGCGCTGGGTGAGTCTATCTATACTGCAGGAATCCCTTGAGGAGTGTGGGCAGCTTGAGCTGGGGAATGAGGTGCAGTCTGGACCGGCCCAGGTAGTCTCGGATGCTCAGGCGACACAGCTGCAACAGGGAGCGAGGCGTTGCTGTAGAGTTGACATAAAAACTAAAATAAATATATACATCTGAGACAGTATGATTGAGTCAAGAAGTAATACAACAATACCAATGTGCACTACCATGAAAAAAACCCAGCAGTTACCACATAGAAAAAGATTATTGTCTGGGAAAATGTGAAATATCATATGCTTAAACCAATTACGAAAGACTGATCCCAGTTACCAAATGTCACCAAATGTTTGCCAAATGTCTGTCAAACGTTCAATTCCTGCTCAGTAAGCACACAGCCAAAGACGTTTGTTGCCCCACATCAAGATTACTGATTACAGCGCAGTGCAGGACATCGCCTCTTGCTGGAAAGCACTATACCTTCATAGAGTAGCAGCAGGCCCTCCGCTAAGCTGCTAGGGGGCGCTGTCTCCACCGGTCTCTTAAGCTCCACGTTTTTGGCGTTGATGTTGGCCCCAAACTCCAGCAGGACTTTAATGACGTCTGTGCAGTCCTTCTGCGCAGCAGCGTGTAAAGGGGTCTCCAGGAAGTGACCTTTCTGTACATTCGCTCCTAAACAGATATCAGTTATTTATGATTTTATAAAACAGCAGATCCAGCTATTTTACTGGTATACTTTAACATTAATATACGATAGTATCCTGTAGAGTATCTTATAGTATCTTAAGATAACAAATTCATGCAATTCCCTCTATTTTCAGTTATGATCATAGGGCATTTGCAAAGTTAATGTTCTGTTCTTAAGCGCTGTGGGGTTTTGCAGTCACTCCATACAGTGTCTGACCTCTACTGTTTCATGCCGTCACTGTCACACTTGTCATGACTGTGCTCACTCACCTCCATCTAGAAGTGCTTGTGTACACTGAAGCTCCTGAGAGACACAGGCAATATAAAGAGGAGTACCCAGATGTGGAATCTCATAGTCTACGTCTGCGCCCCACGCAAGTAGTGCTTCTACACACGCTGCTTTCCCTGAAAACAGACAATCACAATCCGCCTCCATTTTATTAACTGAATCAAACAGCGGCGCAGGCAGGGAAGACACTGATATGGTGAGAAAATTGCCTACATTTTGACAACCTGACATGCCTTCAAGCAACATATATTTGAACTAAAGAAGCTTTTCAAATAAGAAAAACACACCTAAAGTCAATTTTCAGCAGACATTACTGAGTTATTACACAAAGTTTAAAGCCTCAGACCAAATCAACATCAACCTGCATTTATGAAGTGCTTTATCAAGGCACCCAACGCACTTTACAGTGAAGGGAAAACCTCACTAAACACCACCAAACCACCAGAGAATGACACTTGTTACCTAATTACTATAACATCATATTACTGTGGCACTTGTAAATGACTTTCTGTAAGCCATGATTAATGTTTGTACAGGTGAGTTTACCTTTACTTGTTGCTTCATGGATAGGTGACGGCTGGCATGCTTCAGACTGGGGCTTGGCTCCGTGTTCCAGGAGAACTTCAACACACGATGAACTGCCTGCCGAGCAGGCATTGAACAATGGCGTGACTCCATCAATGGTGGTAGCATTCACCTGGCAGGAAGACAGAGCATTGAACACTATTGTATTCCTTTGTAGAAGCCAAAGGGCACTGCACTTCCAGGAACCTTGCTGAAGGAAATGTTTTGGTTCCTATACCTCACTCATGTGTTTATTTTTCAATGTTCCAGTAGCTGGGTAAAGTCTGAACTATAATGTGTATCTAACCTTATCTCTTTGAAAACAGGCATCTGCTGAGCAAATAAGAGTGTTTACATCATCTATATTTAGAGATAGCAAGCAAAAAGAAAGCAAATAAATGTATTGTTATTCATTTAAATGTATAAATAGACAATTGATCATTCCCAAATAATAACATTGTTATTATTAATACATAATAAATAATAATATAACTCAGGACTACAAATGCTTTAGTTACACATACTGTATACAGCAATAGACTTATGTCTGATATAGCCATACTGGTAAACCGGCATTAAACCATACAACTTTAGCATCAGTCAGGCTTCACATAAGAATGACTTACATTTGCACCAGCCTGAATGAGTATCCTGGCACAGGCAACATGGTCTCCCAGGCAGGCCTCATGCAGTGGAGTCACATGATCAATGGTGATGATGTTTGCACTGTAACCCTTAGGTGAAAAAACACAGCATTCATTATAATTGGTGTCCCTGTGACTGCATGTGTATGTTTGTTTTGCCCCCCCCCCCCCTTGCTGATGTGTAAAGGACCAGGTGTGACCAGGTGTGTGAGTACCTGTGAGATGAGAGTCCTGAGAGCCAGCAGACGACCCTGACATGCTGCCTCATGGAGAGGGGAACGGTCAGCCCAGGAACCTACAAAGCACACACACACACAGACACACACAGACACACACACACACACACACACACACACACACACACACACACAGACATACACAAATCAACAATTTATTCAGATACTACACACAACTGAACTTGCAAACTGCTGCAACAATAACACATTCAAGATGCATTCAAGACTCAATCATGTATGTATTGCTGCACTTCATTATACTTCATGTATAAGGAGAGTCCGAGAGTGTTTCAGCTCCCATTGTAGCAATAAAAGAAGACTATTATATGTAAATGCTAATGTTACCAGCATAAGAATAAGTGATAAGTGTGTGTGTGTGTGTGTGTGTGTGTGTGCGTGTGTGTGTGTGTGTGTGCGTGTGTGTGAGAGAGAGAGAGTAAATGTGTGTGATCACAGATAACAGTCCCTCATTGTCCAAATTACCAAATGTAAAGTAGTCCAGAGGTACCACTGCTCACATATTTTCAACAGCTATGACGACAATGTTTTGTTTGAAAAGCGCTGAATAATTGTAGGTTTATGTTTATTGAATATGTGGGATAAATCCTGTAAAAATACCCTGTATATAAAACATCCATATTTGATGGCAACAGAACAACGTCTCTGCACTTCACCAGATTCTGTTCATTATCTTATTATCTGATCACCTTCTCTGTTTATCAGCCTGGCCATTGTCTGCACTGATTTCATCTCCACCTTAGTCTGGCTATCACCATACTGGGGAGTCTGCGCTTTATTTCTACTGCACAAGAGGCGTGATCAATGGGCATAGTTCATATGACTCTGTAAACTTTTGGACAGTTCCTAAACCAATCAGACCAACGATCCCGGTGCCCCTTTTGGATAAGCTAGTTTGTGATTGGACCCAGAAGATGTGGACAGGAAGCAGGAGAGATAGATGTGCAGGTTTCCAGCCTGAGCTGCATGGCGAAACGAAATCCAAATCGCCGGCACATCAGGCAGGGTTTACCCAGCCTACCGCCACCTTGTTTCAGCCATTCACCTGTTCAGTTTTGTTTTGTTAGTTTGCTGTCTATCAGTGTTCATATGTGGATGCATGCTGTCACACTCGCCTTTCCTGTTGGTAACTACCTGTGAGTAAAAACTCCTCCTTGGTTGTAGTGTTGTTGTGCATTTGGGGCTTGCACTGCTGCAGTTGTTACAGCATTCCTCACCAGAGCAGCTATATATATCCCCTGCTCACCCAAATCTGTCTGCTACCAGGGACACATACCACTGCCAGCCTAAGACAGACACCAGTACACACACACACACACACACACACACACACTGACACTCTCCCAAAGTACAGCTGCCCACAACCGAGGTGTCTGTGCCGAACGGTACGTACCCAAGTCCCCGTCTCCCCATGGAACATCTAGCCACTGATACGTGTACGACATGGCCTGTGAACAAGAGGAGGCCAGTCACCTGTCGAGCCCTGAAGCTAAGGGCCATAATTGCCAACAGCCAGATTTGAAAATGAACGATGAATAAATAAATAAAACAGTAAGATAACCTCCCGGCGCCAGTCTGTTTCACTTTCGCTTAAGTGAATTTAAAATAATAAAAACAAGGCCTTAACTGTCATGGATAAAAAAAATCTACCACATACCCCACTCTAATATAGCTGGCCTATCTTACTAGCAGTATTGCCATTTTGATTCGTGCACCACATAAAGACAACACTGGTGGCAACAAGAGGGCCTTTTACTGGTTGCCTGGTACTGCTCTTCAGCGGGCAGTCTATTCAAGAAGACTGAATGCAGTCCCTCATGAATATTACAAGCACTAACTGCCTGAGTGACCTCATCAGGGATTCCAGCAGACAGCAGCAGCACTCCCATAATCCTTTGCGAAACTAGCTCAAATCTAACGGCTGACGCCGTCAGGGAACACTAAAGCATGCGTTACTGATACAGCACTGCAATACTACGCCCTTTTACACCATATAAAAATCTCACCAACCTGATAAAGTGCTGTGTTTAGCAAATGGTGGCAAAAAGTATTGGAACAGCCCAACCTGTCAGACAATCCAGTTCAGTGCATGAGTTGTAGCTGGTATAGCACTCCTCTAGAAGGGGCCTTCAACATGCATGCTGTTATGTCATTTTACCTAACATGGCCCATAAAGCCGGTGGCAGTTCAAATATCACTGACACGCAATCCAAAATAGATTTGGGAGAATCCAAAAAAGCTGCAAGGACCAACCTTCTCAACACAATCTTGGAGATTGATATAATGCCTTATCTCCAAAGCATCCAAACAGAACGTCTTGGAGATTTGACTAATCATGATTAAGCCTCTTTAAGACATTAACCAATGTGACTCATGTGACAGACATGTGACTCAGAGGTTACACTGTAAGTGTCCTGAAAACAGTGTGAGATTAGCAAGTCACAAAGTCAATGACAACCTGATCCTCTGCTTAGGTGTTACTCCTAATGCAGTGACTACTACTACTACTACTACTGCCACTGTATGTAGTAAGACCATAGGACCACAACCATTGTTGTCTCACCCCACAGTTGTAGCCTATTCAAAGGTTCTCAAAGGTTCTACTACCACTTAGACAGCAATAATGATAGCCTACCAACAATAATAAATACATACATAGGCCTACATACATACATACATACATACATACATAAGTAAATACATCTAAAATATATCCTCATAATTAAAGCCTATTGGTGTGGTGTGGTATATGATGTGGTATTTAGGCTGCATATTCATTACATTGAATTCACATCTGCCAAGTATTTCAGTACCAAACGAGTGAAGCACAATTCAGTGTGAACCACCCATGCAAATAAAATATAGCCAACTGAATTGCTACAATGTTATGTCATGCCCATTGCCGAGTGTCTGGCATCAAAACTAAATGTTAAATTCACAATAATGCGATATTGCAATCATTATACTAAGGCTTCATTCTAGTCCATTATTGCTACCCTTGACCACCTCTACAGCTGGGTGACAACATGATGCACGTGATGGGATAGGCTAAAGTTTGACGGGCAGTGAATAATCACTCACCTTGACTAGTTAAAATTCCCCAGCACGCTCTCTTTTTGGGATGATAATCATATATATCCTCTAATGACCTTTTCTTTGGTATCTTTTCGGTGAGCTCGCCTTCCCGTGCAGGAACTTCAGGCATGTTTGCATCAGATCTACACAGCCCGCAGTGCCAGGGAGCGTGAGCCAAACTGGTCCTAGTTCTGATTGGCTAACCCCGCTTGTTGTTGTTATACACTGTCCCCGGTTCCTCGGTGGACACGAGCAGCAGCGGACGACAGGGAACCTCTACTGGGAGGGGTTAGGGGAGAGGATAGCATGGCACCGAGCTATTTTTATCACAACTTATGAGTCTGTTTGACTCGGCGCTTCATGAACGATATTTGTGCTGCACAAAAGAACTGATGTTTAAATTCATAAGGATTCGACTCGCATTCTGAGGAAATGTTATGCTACAATGTCATCCACCACCTTCTCCGATCCCGCCCCTTTTAACCACGTGCATGACGCAGATTGTTTTCATCCATACAGTAGCCATATAAGCCAGAAGAGAGCTGTACCTAGGCTAGCTCACTCCATGATTTAAAAAAAATCACATTCACTAAAACGTGACTGCTGATCTCTTAGCCTATGTAGTCAACCATTTAGAATAGGCTACATTAATGTTGCCAGAGATAGCCATAGCAGTTGATAGATAGACATAGCCTGCCTACAAATTAATTGCATAGAAGGCAGACCTAATTATAGTCAAAATATGTAAATGATTCTTGCTAGTACAAGAATCATACAGCTCTAAATAGCCTAGTTCTAAAGACATTCTGGCTAAATCATCGGCAACTTGTTATCTTAAATTATTCTAAGAATTTGCTATTTTTTCTGAATGAAGAATGCTGCTATACATCTTTACCCTTTAAATTACATCTTTGGTTAAGAAACATTTTTTTACCAGTTACAGTAACATATCCTACCTCTTTGGCTACATCTGTAACCCTCAGACTCTCATGGAATGTCAAATAATTATATCCAGCCACATAGTTATGAGAATGCTTTAGTTGAAAGGTTCATCTGTCATAATTTCATAGACAAATGTGCTTCACCTGTGTGTGTCAAGCGGTTTTGATTATAATGTAATATTGTCTATGAGTCAATGAAAGTTTTCTTGATGACATGGTGGTGATTTCACTTGATAATCAATGGACTTAACCCTGGTATCAACACATCACCACCTAATATTGTCTGAGACTTTCAAGTCATCTGTCTCCCTAGCCTACAATGCATAGTCTTGACTCAGTTGTTAACAATAGACTATTTAGTAACCTCACCTTGTCCATAGTATGGTAAACTAAATATGCATGTGAAGAGCCCAGTAAAGGTGATGAAAGCATCCAGAATTTGTAAGCCTCAAATGCTTACAGTAGGTCATTGTCTGATTTCAGGGCTGCATTCCCCAGTCAATAACACACACTGTAACTGTTATAACTGACCGTAAATCCATCCAAACAATCCATATAACCACAGGGCCAGAGAGACAAATGTGCAGGGATTGCTCTCAAACACAGTGGCATATTGTATCTGTGAGGTCGACCTATCCTGCTTTGTTTACAAAAGAGATACTGGAAGTTACATCCATCTCCCAACACTCAAAAACAGACATGATACATGAAGTGAAGATAGAACGTTCTACTCACGGTGTCCTTGACCAAAATCATAGAACTCGGCAGCAATTCGTGCAGCCTCCTTTCGATTTCCTCGGACAACATAGAAATGTGTGAGAATATTCAAGCTGATCTTGATGAAGAGCTTGAAGCAGAACAGAGCAAATATGGAGAGGTAGACATTGGTGTAGTGCAAACCGAACGGCCGGCTCTCCAGAAACTCAGTCATTGCTGTAGCGACAGTCACTGTTTCTGTTGCTGCTCCACCAATGTTTTGGAATGAGGGGGCCCGGCAACGTGTTGACGGGGATCATATGCCACTGTGACACAGAAATTCCCCTCAGCAGCTGGGCGAAGAGCAGGGGCTTGATAAGGCAGCTGCAGGAAAATGGGCCACTTGGACAAAGCATAGTTGTGGGCTTTGTCACAGTGGTGGAATAGGTCTATGCGGCATTTGTTGCTTTGATATAAAGTTGCGTGGGCAGTATAGCTTTCTATTCAATTCAAATACACAAACACTGGATGTATGTGAATATTTAACAGGATGCACATTAGTTCATAGACTTCTGGTAAAATCAAGGTGGGTTTATTATGCTGTGATAAATCCAGCTTGCTGCAGTTATGGATTGAACAGCCTTCAGTTAGAATGGATAATTTTTTGCCAACTTTAGCTTGTCTATCTGATACCAACCTTCAGTTAGAATATCTAGACCTTATCATATTAACTCATTGGCTCTCAATACCAATTTTTAAGTTTTTGCCTGAAAGCACCTGTTTCAGAGGCCACTGTTCCCACCTAGTTTGGCCTATAATCAAATGTTTGATGTCTTAAGAGGAATATTGTTTCTTCTTTCTGCCGGATAACAAGCATCTCTAAATAGGCCACATTTCAGCCCTCAGGTCACTTGGAACACAACAGAGCCCTAGCACCAGGTCTTGTGAAGCTGTGTGCAAAAGTAGGCCCTACATCAATATAGAACAAAATATTACTTTAGACCATTATTTACCAAGGTGTGTGTTTTGTAAAATGCCCTATGGAAAAGGTAGAACAATGCAGTTTCCCATGTCCAAAATATTGTATTTCCTGAATATGAACTGGTTCTTCTGATACAGAAAAGGTGCCTCTATTGGGTCTAGCGATTCATTTGTTCTTACAGTACATCAAACCATAACAGCAATGACAGCTATTTTTTTTAATGTAGCCTATATGCATGTCCCAGACCAGTATGTGAGTGCTTTTGTACAATTTAAGTTAATCTCCGAGAAAGAATCTCAGACTTATTGTCCAAATCCATGTAAGCTACAATATAAAAGGTGCAATAGGCTAAACATTCAGAACAAACAAAAGAAAAAAGAAAAAACACACAAATAGGGCTTGGAGAGTAAATCAGATTATTTTACTCTGTTCCAGAGTTGATTCTTAGAATTCTTAACTTTCAGGGCTTTTGAATAAGAAAGGAAATGATTGTGAAACCCACTAAAAGTGGCCTTCACTTTTAGTATCTATGTATGAAAAATGTACATCATTGCCCTAAAAAATGGCACGCAATATCATCCCCATGCCAGTAGATGGCAATGTAAACGACATTGTAAACGACCAGGAAGAACATCAACTTCCTATCTTCAAATATCATGCCAACTTCCTGTTAAGCCTTTCGCACACAGTTGGATGAGCTCACTTTAAAATTCTTATTTATCTCCTCTATCAAGTGCACACCTGAAAGATGAATACGGTACTTTCAAGGGCAAATTCCCTTTTCGCCTTCTCGCTGAGTGTGATGGCCGCACTTACGTTTGGTTGTTTCATCACGACTGCATTCAAAGACAGAAGCATACCGGTGGATATCCACGTCTCGAAAGTAATGCTGTAAGTGTCTTAAAACTATACAACCTGTGCTAATGCAATACATACGTGCTTATAGTTAGAAAGCCGTACATTTATTCAACGCATTGATTATTTTTACAGTTATTTTCTAGATGTTATTTTCTGGATATTGATCATATGTCCAGCATATGGTAAAACTGGCTTCCTGTTTTCAATGAGAGTAGGCTACTGAACCTGTATGCATTTGTCCGTTTGGAGGTGAAACAGATTATGTATCTTTTTCCCCTCATAAAGAAATTATAACCCTTGATTAATTGCTGACGAGAGTCCAATTGGCATTTAAAGGGAATGGTTGGTACATTTCTGCAAGATTTAGCGGTAGCTCAAAACCGTCCAATGGAAACGCTGCACGTCATGCATAACGGTGCGCAACATTCAACCCAGGTGAAGTGTATGAGCGCCAAAGTTGTACCTCTCACATGCCAGAGATCAGATCAGCCACCTACTGGCATATTATGTAGATGTTTATTATACCTCCGCCAAAATCAGCGCTGATGGCTTAGTAGACGTTTTGCTTGAACAATTACAGGCCTAGGGTATTTTGTTATGAGAGATTTGTAATGTTTAGACTAGAGCTTCCAGCGACTGGTCTTGGGTGTATTCCAAATAGGTGGTTAAGTGGCAGATATGGTTAAATGAACCCAACAGAAGTGGTAAATTAATCCATGGGTTTCATCGTGTCCATTTCCACAGGTGTATGAAATCAAACACCTATTATGAATGCAGACTTGCATGCAGGTGCTTGATTAACCTAGCTGTGGAAAGGGACCTGATGAAACCCATGAATAGAAGAGCCCTTTGGCTTGCTTTGGTTTGGAGATAGAAGCCCCTCTTGGTTATCTTCCTCTTGGTTATCTTGCCTAGGTTTGCCACTAAATGCCTAGCTGCTACTGGGAATCATGGCCTGGTCTACGCATATGCTTGACTACTAAGATGTTTTGATGCATTGTAGACTTTTACAGTAGGCTATCACTATTCTTTCTTGGATGGACTGATTGAAATTAGATAGATCTCGCACACCTGGGATCCTAATTTGAGGGGCAAAGTGTTAAGTCTCACGTTTAGCTAAAGCTAAAAAGTAGGTAAAATCAATTTCTATATAATCAATTTGCTAGTTCAACACCATTGATTGGTGGAAGTGCAACAGATGAGTTTGCTCAATTCTCACATCCAATGAGATGCAATACGGTGTTCATACACTAGTGACTAGAACTTGTGATTGTTGACGCTTTGCAATCTCTCCGCCTTTTAAATTAGGACCTAAAGTGATTATTTTGTAGGTGTTGAGTTTGACTGATTTCCATCCCTGTCTATGAATGTGTGGGCTTTGTCAAACACATACACTTGACTCATGCATTTGTTTTTCCTGATCATACCGTTTTGGTCTCTTATATCGCAGGAAGAATGTAGACGACTTCACTGGGCCCAGGGAGAGAAGTGATCTGGGCTTCATCACATTCGACGTCCATGCTGATATCTTTTTACTCGGTGGAACTTGTTTTAGTGATGATGATGATGATGATGATGATGATGATACATTTTATTTAAAGTGCCTTTCATGACACCCAAGGTCACTTCACAAAATCATCTCAATCATCAATGATGATATTGGTTGATTGAATGATTGATTGATTATTATTGCCAGCATTTTGTGTTCATGTTTTCCTTAATGCAAATCACATTTGCAGCCAATATTTGATTGGAACGTAAAGCAGCTCTTCCTGTACCTTTCAGCAGAGTATGCTACTAGGAATAATGTAAGTTTCGCTCACAGTCACTAACTGCTATGTATCATTTCTGTGTTTTTTTTAATGCATTTGTTTTGTCTAGTTTACATACTCCACACACATTAAATTAATAACTGATAATAGCACCTTTTTGACCACTCAGGCTGTGCGTAAAAAAAAAGTCATGAATGCAATTGCCATAAAGTCATTACATTTATTTAGATTATGTAGGTCTACTCACCAGCATTGCATGTATTTGGTAGTGAACATGATTTAATTTAGTGCATCAGAGATGGTATTCAAAGTATTTTTGGGGATGATCTGAACTCTTCATGTTCCATCCACATAATATACACAAGGTGGACATAAGTAGACCAACACACAAACAATCTCACTCTCACTCTCTCACTCCCTCTCTCTCACACACACACACACACACACACACACACACACACACAAAGACAGACACAATAAACACACACACACACACTGCTCCACAGCGTGCCTCCACTTCCTTGAATAACTTGGAGCAAGTGATACAGTAATACATCATTTCTATGCATGATGTCAGTGCCAATGTCGTGTTGTATTGTGTTTCCCTTCAGGCCCTTAACCAGGTCGTCCTTTGGGACAAAATAGTCCAGAGGGGTGAGAGCACCAAACTGAGGCTGAGGGAAACCAAATCCAAATATTTCTTCTTTGATGATGGAAATGGTCTTAGGTATGCATTTATTATTATTATTATTATTATCATTATTATTATTATTATTACTCATTGTGATGCTCTGTTTATTCCTCTGTGGCATAATCATCTGACAATAAGTCTTAGAGGGGCCCTAAAAAGTTTTGTTTACCTTTCCTTTACCGTTTCCAAAATAATTTTGATTGTAAACTCTTAATAGGGCGAACAGCACTTCTACTGCACTCTTAGCAGGTTGTATTGCTTCTATACAGACTAAGTAGGTTTGCTGTGTTTGTTGGGGTATTCTACAAACCTCGGTTAGTGGGTTTGTAAGGTATGTTGCGCTCAAAGCCAGGGTATGATGTGACCCGAAAGTGGCTCTGTTGAAGCGTCGCTGTATCACCATGGTTTCTTATAATGTTGCCAACCAAACCTGGTTGGGAGGAGGTTATCAGCTTAGACTTTTGGGTTAGATCGCTACTTAAAGCACTAAGCAAGCTCTGCTTCCTAGCCCTTTCTTTGACACCTTTTGTGGGTATTCCTGTAGACCCCTTGACATTGCTTGAGAATGTTCTTTATGAGAGAGGTTCTCATCAGAGGGTATTTGCTATTTGATCATCCTTGTTTGACCTTATGTAGGCAATGCCACAAAAAGAAGCCATGTACTTACTGTTGTGCAGTGTGTCTGTGTGACAGGCTACAGGCTACAGTGACCTGCAGTGCCAGAGTGAATCATATTTTTGAGCTCATTTCTGACTTGAGCCCATGTTCTCAACGCTGTAAATATATGCATAGGGTGTAGTTAAAGGGAATTTTCTGAATTATAGAATAAAATAAATTGGGTTGAACATTGCTTTTGCACTCTTTTGGGATTGATGGCAAACAATTCAGCCTGTGCCATATTTATTTTTCAGACAATCTTTTCACTTGCGAATTTACACAATGTGCTATTTTCAACCAGCATGCCTTTCTAGCCTTATTATGCACAACTTTGTTGCCCCTTGCAGTGATCTGCTGCTTGAACTCCTCATAGGAGTTTTTTTTCTTATTATAACCTGTTCCTCTTAGGTGAAATACACCGCTCTAGATCTATCCATTTTGTATCAAGTAAAATGACGCAATATTCCCTTTGCATGGGAACAAATTGACTTGTAAGTGACCATTTAACTGTATTTGCGAGTTTTTGTTTGTCGGTCAAAGTTATCCAAAGATAGCCTGGGTATGTTCAGCATGCTTTGTAGTATACCCCACAGGTTGGAGCACTGCCTCCGCAGATGTATTATAGTGATGAGTTCATTTATTATTACGCTTCTTAGGGGGACCCTGAAAATCTTCTTTTGTGTTGCTTTAAGCAAAATAGTCATTGAATAATCTTCTTCTTATTATTATTATTTTGCATGGAGCAATGTAGGCCTGCCTTTGTCACTCTGTCCTTACGTTTTTCTGCTTTCCTCATGTGGACATATTTGTGTGACTCTTGTGACAGGTCCAACAAGAACATCACCCTCACGCTGTCCTGGAATGTTGTGCCGAATGCAGGGATCCTGCCTCTGGTCATGGGCTCTGGACATATGTCTCTCCCCTTCCCCGATGCGTACGAAACTACCAAGAGCTACTGAGAGTGATCGAAATAAGTTGTTTGTTAATGTTGTGTGGTCTTTTACAGTTGACACTTTTAATAAAAGGGGATGCCATGGGTGAGTTGACTTTGGTGTAGTTTGGCTTAGTCTAAATTATTTCCGTTCAGTTGAGCTGTACACTGAACATCCAGAGAACTTTCTAATTACCATTAGACAAGATGTCGATTGGGTGAAACTAGCTGTGCTTCCATCCAACATATTTTAAAATGGGGATAGAGAGAGAGCGGGAGAGTGCTCTGTTGTGTCACGTAATTACAGTAATTTCCCGCATATAAGCTGCATTGTGTATAGGGTTGCAAAATTCCGGGAATTTTCAAAGTTGGAAACTTTCCATGGGAATTAATGGGAATATACGGGAATTAACGGGAATTAATGGGAATAAACTGGACATTTTGTATCTGGCAAGTTAGTATATAACAGAGACCTTAATGTAGTTAGAAAAAACCCTGATTTAATGCAAATTCAGTTGAATTTCTACCCTGCACACAGGTCAATTACATGCACACAACAATCAAATAGGCTTCTAGACATATAGGAAACCTAATTTTCCCGGTGATTGCAAACGTTATCTCGTGGGAATAACTGGTGGGAAACTGGGGGAAGTTTGCGAACAGAGTCGCCCAGTTCTTGGCGTGTCATCACTGTTGTCCTCATGCAAATGGAAGAACATGATTTTGCATAAGCTCTAATGGGATGGTTAATAATCATATGGTCATATTACTGGTCTGATTTAGCTTGGCACTTTTAAAATAATCACAATCTGTGAGGTTTGGGGTCATACATGTATGTAATGTCGGTATTTTTTGGCCAACCGAGGATTAAAATAAATTCATTAAACATTTTTGTAACAAGTCGAGGTCAGTCAGTGTTCACGGCAGTCTTGGCTAGCTAATGTAAGCTGCTAGTAAAAAAACAAAATTCCCGTAAATTCCCATTAATTCTCTAAAAGTTTCCAATTTTGAATATTTCCAAAATTCCCCAGCTTAACTTCCCATGGGAAATTTCCAGAAAGTTTCCGGAAATTTACCGGAAATTTTCCGCCCCTTTGCAACCCTAATTGTGTAGGCTATAAGCTGCAGGACAGTGTTTTATGCTAGTTAAAAGAAACAAAACCACATTAACACCATATTAACTGCCCCCCTGTATTAACCTTATAGTTGTGAAGAAATTTTGCAAAATCAATGTATAAGCTGCGGCTAATAGTCGGGAAATTACGGTAAAGAAAAAATCAGGTGCTCTTTGGCAACGGACAAAAATGGAATTTAAACAAACTGCGACTGTCCTGTATGTAAATTTCTTGGTGATAAAGTTTGTAGAAGGCTGTCAGAGGTCCGAGGCACACCGATTGAGTGAACATTAAAAATCCTTTATTTCATTGGATAAAGAAAGCGCCTACTACGCGTTTCGACTCTAGGCTACTGAGTCTTCCTCAGGGCAATCATATTGCCTTTTCCATTTACTGCAAGGAGTTAAAGCAACACTATGCAGGTTTAGGTATTTTTGACGACTCTAGAGCTCTAGACTCTTGAGTCACAATGTATTTATGATGGGTGATGTTTCACGATCCTCGCGAGATTTGGCGGGACACTGCTCTTGGAAGTTGCATGGATGTTTTTTTCTGTAGGGACTCGCTACGACTATGCTTTATATAGCAATGCTAGGTGAATGATTCACTTACATTAAAAGCTTGTTTACCATGAAATTGCCTTGGGTGAAAATCTTGCATAGTGTAGTGAGTACCCCTTTGAGGGTGAGTGATGAATTGGAAACAGTTAAGGGTTCACAATTAGGGATGTAACAGTGAGTTGGCTAAGAAATCTAAACAAATTTGTAAAAGATTACAAGAAGTTGAGATGAAAAAATGAATCACAATGCCATTTTTGAACACTATGGTTTATATATTGAAATTCTAACTTGTTTCCATCAACCTTGCTTGTATTATACCCTATGCAAATTAGAAGTTAGCACATTAGATTGCTTTGAGTCTGCTAGATCCCTGTGATTAAATGGTACAATAAACCCGTAATGACTAGAGGAAGGTATGAAAAGTGGAGTTCCTAGCTGTGCCACCAGATGGCAGTGAACGCCTGGAAGATTACATGTGGTGTACAAGTGGGTGCTGCGGTCAAGAAACTTCAGTTACAGTTTTTGCCTATTGCTTACACACGTTTTGCAGCATTTGGCTCATTATGTCAAAACTCTACACACAGCTATATAAGACATAGCACTTGGGGATAAACAACTCACATCTATGCCAAAATGAAACACTGCAATCAAAACATAACACTCCTTTCTAAAAACTAAATTCTTGCAACAAAACTAAACACACAAGCACCATTTGAATTATCCTACATATCACCAGTAGCACACTGATGTGCTTTACATGAAACACTGCCGTCTTTGTATTTTCTTTTAAAATCTTTTTTGGTCATTTTCTCAGACCTCATCTTCTGTAAAACTCAAAAGTTGCAATCAATCAAGAGTTTTTACAAAAAACTAACATTCTTACAGAAATAAAGAGAAATAGAAACATCAAATATAGCAACAAAACAAAAGACAAAAAACGATTACTGGATCGTTTGCGATTGAAAAAAAACCCAACATACATATTTGTTTTGTGTGTGTGTGTGTGTGTGTGTGTGTGTGTGTGTGTGTGTGTGTGTGTGTGTGTGTGTGTGTGTGTGTGTGTGTGTGTGTGTGTGTCTTTGAGTGTGTATGTGCATGTGAGTGTGTAAACAGTATGTGCAGGTTACTGTAATGTGTATGTGGTGGGGGCTGGGGGGGGGGGGGGGGGGGGGTGGATCCCCAATGTCTTCACAGGAACTTTCCACTGCCATGCAGAAAATACTGTAATTCCTCAATTGCATTTAGAAATGGGCTGTAAGGGGGCAGGTATACAACTTTTGATATATGAAATTGTTGGTTGTTGAACCAATCTCAGACCAGAGCAGCCCTGATGTCATCTGAGACACATCTCTGCACTGGTCCTTGTCTTTGTCCTCTTCCACGTCCGACAGCTCTCTCTCCTTGTCCTCCTATACTTCTTACTCTCATTGGGTGCCTCTCATTTGTTTTTTTACTGTATACACCCTCCCTTCCTTCCTCGATCCTCATCCTCACTGATCTAGATAAAGAATGATGGGGTGACAACAATGGGATAGTCTATCCAGTGCTAGTTATAGATCAGTGGGAACGCCCCTCGAGGATCAAGCATCGAGGATCGAGGAGAGATGTTGAGAGGCACCCATAGTTCTCAAAATGGCTTACCTGAGGCCTATTTGTAGTGCTAAGGTTCAGACCGATTGGTGTTATGTTTTCTGTGCACGTGTTTTCAGGTGTATAAGTAAGTGCTTGCAATTGCCAGATGAGTTTAGCATTTTGAGCAAAGTGTTTTCCCAATGATACCAGGGGATTTTGTATTTGCACAAAGTGTTTAATGTAAGAAAAAGTGTGTAGTGTTCTGCAAAAAGTGTTTTGCAGAAAGAAAATGTGTGTAGTGTTTCGCAAAAAGTGTTTTGCAGAAAGAAAATGTGTGTAGTGTTACGCAAAAAGTGTTTTGCAGAATTGCAAACAATGTGCAAAGCAGAGAATGTGTTTAAGCTATGGTTACACTGTGTGTAAAGTATAATACAAGAACTTTAGGTATTGAGGCTTTGGTGTAAGCATTTGATTTTAGTGTGTAAGCAATAGGCAAAAACTGTAACATATTCCACACACGAATAAGCCGTAAGAATTTCAACCCTTACTTTAAAAAAACTTTGTTGTTGTTGTTGTTAAAAAAACCATGCTGTGTGTTAGTGTGAACCCTGCCTTTAAATGGTGGTATGTAAACATAGTGTGTAGTTTATGTGGAATTAGTTACACACAACAACAAGCTAATTGGGTGCCACATCTAACAGGCCTTTTCACTGGACAACTTATGTGCTATAGGCCTACATTTATTTAAAGTAACAGTCGCTATTTGTATCCAGCAAATTACAATGTCCACAGAAGTTAGAGTATGTTGCATGATTTTATGAAAGTATGATGTATTGCAACATGGCAAGAAGTCAAATTTGTAAAAAAAAAAATATGTCTCATTCCATCTAACTACAGATCCGCTACCCGATCTGGTAAACTTACATAGTGTGGTTACAGGCGATAAAGGGCCGCGAAGTGAATGCGTAAGTAGCCTACCGTTTACCCTGTTACAAGTTGATTAAACACTGAAATGATTTTGGAAACATTATTTTAAGGTACTAAAAACTCTTAAGTGTTGCTTTAATATAAAACCCTGCAATACCATATTACTCTATCCATGAAAAACACAAATTAGTGAGTATTGAAGAGAGCCCATTCTTCCCTATACTTGAACAAAACAGTATCCTTGTGATCATTAATCACAGAACATTTTTCATTTTGTGGACTAATTGTTGAATGCCTCATTTTGTGGCTACAATAAACTACGGTAATATGCAAGATAGAGCATCGATATAGGGAGAACATAGGCTGCACAATGCAAAATGCGTAAAACTGATCATATTCCTTGTTTTTGCCATTTCAATTTTGTCCACATAACACAGTTCTGCTAGCTTGGCATAGTTCTGCAGTACTATTCAAAAGTCAAAAAGATACTCTCCAGACTCTTTTTAAAGTAGGAATTCCACACGCTAACTAAAGGCTTCAAAAAAAGTCAGAATATGTGTCCAAAAGGAATGGTGTCCTTGGCGTAGTGAAAATATGAGGTCTTTGGTCCTAACATACAATTTAAATTACAAAGGATATTTTGTCTACAGCAGCAAAGGCTGTTTGACCTTTCATAGCCTAGATATCAGCATTTTGCTAAATTGACTAATGTAATTTATTCCTAACAATACAAATGATTTCCTATAGAAGTATTGTTTGTACTTAATGTTGGAAAACAATGTTGAACTTTTATAGACCTCTGACACTGAGGCCTATGGAAATTTAATCAGTGTTTGTTTTCAGTAACATTTTCAGACAGATATGTATCTCTGAGAAGTTGAAAAAGCCACTCATGGGTTCAAGTGACTCATGTGACTCAACTCGAATGGAGGCCAAAGTGTAGTTTAACAATAGATCAGACATAAAAACAACAGCATGTTTAAGGTTGTCTAAGATCAGTAGCCTGGCCTGGTCTCAACGTCTGGTCTGAGATTCCAGCACTCGATACATGGCAGTAATTAAAGTGGAGTCCTGGAGATCTGCTGTGCTGCAAGCCCTTAACACAGGGAATAGGTTGTCTTTGAGGAGTCCAAGGTGGAATGTACAGTAGACTTCTTAAAGGCTGTCAACGATGCATATCATTTTTCAACCATCAGAACTCTCCCTCACAGGTCTAGTTGCGTGTTCTGATCGTAATGCTTTGCCCATGGAGCGCTGTGGACTTTCTGTCTAAGAAATTCCAGCTGCGCGCGTCTTTTATGACAGTCACAGGGGACAACCATACATCACCTGGAGGAAACAGACAAGAAATTCAATTCAGACCATCAAAAAATGCGTTTCCTCTTAAAGAAAAATGTGAAAAGACACCTGTAGAGGATGCGTGATCTTGTAACGCTGTGACAGGTTTTTTCGAAAATAGCTCAGTCTTTTTTTTGTGTGAACCAGTCAGTGTTATGGGTGACTTTGAACATTAATAGAAGACCTTGTGGAGTTTTTTGGGGTAAAAAACAATCTATTGTATCTGACAGACAATAGCAACTGTAAAGCTCAAGGTTGTTGCCATTTAAGCCTCAGTTGAAGTGGGAACTACAATTACAACAGAACAAATATTTGCATTCAAAAGGCAGATTTTAATCTTGGAAAATAACTTAGGGAAAATAACAAGGCCTTAGAAGCAAGCCTGTGATGTGAACATCTGTGGTATGCAGGGGGTACCAAACAAGAGCAGTGAGGGGAGAAAAACATCTCTGCACAAGCTCTGCTATTTAGACAAAGGAACTGAAGAAAATGTTCCAGACACTAAACCCAAAGTGAGTTACAAATCAACATCAGGGTAGGAGAGAGAAACACTATGGGGAAGGCATGTCAGAGACCCCCAACCCCCCAGTCCTTCAGCGCTCTCCTTAAACTAAACATGCTGTTGATGCTTTCTGTAGACTCTGTGTGTAAGTAGACAAACATGGAGCATAATAGATATTTCAACAACAGCAGTCCAATTGTAAATGACCCTTAGGGCCTTTATTTCTTTACTGGCCGCCCCTCTGCTCCCCCACTATTAGAGCCAGGGTCTCTGTGTGTTTTTTTTTTTCTGACTGTAAACAGGCGGCACAGACCACAATGGTGTGTTTGCCATTTAGTGATGTTGTGCAGATGTGGGAGCCCTGGTCCACTTTAGCGGGACGCCTCTGGACACACGGGGCTCCTGTTTCCTCTCACAGATGCACCCACTGATGCCTTTCAACACCGACACCAACCCCGACCCCAACCCCTTGTCCTCCTCCTCGTCCTCCTCCCTTCCCTGTGCTGTGCCGAGGCGCTTGGCTGCCTTCGATGTGCGAGCACTTTGCCATGCGGATAAGAGCAGATACAATCCACCTGTTGAGGTGTGCACAAGGCCTTACCACTGCTGGGAAGATCGGGGTAACAAAGAAATTAGGTGAACGGAGCAAACGTTTGCTCCTTTCACCTGATTACTTTGTTTTATTAGGAGGAATTATCATTATTATTATTATGTCGTAGACTTAGTGGACTAGTATTTTGTAATTGCAAATGTAGCAGTGAAAACCAAACTGCACAAATCTCTAGAGGGCTAGCAGATTTGAAATTGCCAAGCTTGGAGTTCTACATGCATACACATCTCCACAGCAGATGAAGCAACAATCTCCACTGCACTAAAATTCACAGTATACATCCCATAGTAATCCCCAAAGGAGTGATTTCTATAGAATTTATTTACTCGATTTACCTGTAGAGAGAGAGGCTACGATTGCCAGCTCACACCAGAAGACATCTGTGCTGACATTCAGTTCATTCTGCTGATATTTTTTCTATTGTAAATAGTCTAGAAGAGCGGTAATGTACAGTATTCATGTCCTAGAGCAGTTGTCACAGATGGTAGGTCTGTCCTTGAACCGTGTAATTCCATGACCTTTTTGAAAGTGGAAAGTGATACAGGTCTCGGCGTAAAGCTTTGCCCGCAGCCATTCAATCTCATCTCAGATCTCACCCATGAGGACTTGTGTTAATACGAGCACATGGACACAATTAGCACACACCTTTGGTGGAATCAGTGTGGCAAGGCACAGGAGACAGCGAGGTCAGGGATCACCTTGTCTGCCCATGCATTTGCATACCTCAATAGCAGTAGAGCTATTCCACTGTGCGGAAGATGCTTGCAACAACTCAGAAATGACACAAAAAAGCAGCCTCATTATTAAGGGAAGTTCTCATACTTGAGAATTTCATCATGAGAATTTAACAAAGGATGACATTTCAAATGAACTGAAATGTAACAGTGACAAGTCTTTCATCAGATATACTGTAGTCAGGCCAACTGAATAAACGTTAAACGATGTGACCAAAAGTGACAAAAGTGCAATGCAAAACATGCAAGCCAATTTTAAATAGAGCGTTTATGATGAAGACCATCGTGCCATTTGTTCAGCATGTAATGGGACTGTATCCCTCTTGATACTACAGCAAGTATGGTCAGATTTATTTGTGGGCTGCAATGGACTTTGAATATGAGAGTTGGCATTAGCACAGGGAATTTGTGGTGTACAACGCTGGGTCATTATTAGCATAACTTAAAACAGGATCCCACTCCAAGTTCTGCCAGATGAATTGCCCTGTGTCAGGCCTTTGAGCAGCTATTCATTCATCGCCTAATTAAGTTCGGCATGAAAGGCGTCAGTTCTGAGCCATGTTCAGAGACAGATTGCTCTTCCTCCCACAGAGAGGCCGTGAAGGCGGCTTTCATTTAGCTTATCCGCGGCCAAGATTACGGCAGGCCGACCCCTACTCCAGCACCTCCACCAGCCCACACACGCAATACACTGTTGTACATCTCCTCTAGTCTGTCTCATGCTCACATAGCCCAGCTTTGGATTTCAGGAACACGCAGTGGACTTGCAGCATCGCCACCCAAACACACACAACAAACATACACAAATAATGTATGAGACACACACACACACACACACACAAACACACACACACAGGCCGACATGAAGGGGTATATATTCTGTGCTCTTGACATGACAAACATAACTTTTGAAACACCTGCAATGTGACAAACATGGTGTGTTCTCCTAAAGGCCTTCAGATGACGATCCCGTTCCTGAGGTCCTGCTCAGCTGTGGGGTTTCGTACCTCACAGGCTGAGACACACGGGACGACCATTGTTCAGAAATCCTTCAGACACAATGCCGCAGCTGGTGTTTTTGTGTGGCCCTGTCACCTTTAGCTTTTCCCATGGGTTTCGGAGTGCCCCAGTGCCACACATTGAGTCATCCGAGGGCCTTCACGCATGCCATCAATCAAAGGAATTTCAGGAATTTCAGCCTCTTTCCTTTGCTCTTGGTCACCTTTCCGCTCAGTTTTTAGCCTGTTTTAGTCACGTCTATATTTGCCACTGCGATCCAGAGACAGTTGTCATAAAGATTTCTGTGACATCATTTCGGTGCAGTTGTGCTTTTCAGACATTCCAAAGGCAGGAATGTTGACAACATGTCTTTTGCTCTTCCACCACAGAATGTAGCTTCATGGCCCGCCAATTTGGTATATGTCTACAACAGCAAACATTTCGGTCATTTTCACAAGTCATTTTCTACGAAGCAATTGTTGCGTTGACAGTGTTGACAGTATTAACTCCAAGGTAGGCTACTTACTCACATCCTTCCCTTGGAAAATGGTGTGGCATGGTTCTCATTAGCAGCACCCACTGTAGAATTCATCGCTCTGCCTAGTGTTGGCGTTCATTTCCGCTCTGGCCTCTCCCCTCTGCGCTCGGTTGGGCTCGCCGACATGAAGAGGGTTATTATCTGGCCCAATCATGAGAGGCCTGGTCCATTGGACCCTCCGACACCCTCTCGTTCCTCTCATCGCTTCACCCTCCAAACGGGTGGATGCATCCAAGAGTAAATGCGACTACTGTTTCCAAGAAACCACTGCAGATCTCAGTTGTGTTAAGTTACTTTGAAGGTCTTGAGTATGTGAGTGACACAACGAGAGTGGATTTACATCTGAACAGGCGAGGATAAACAATCTCTTGCAATTCGGTTGCATTCCAACCATGCCTGAGCATCTGCTCCAGATCAATATTATTCATTATACAACTACCCTTAAGGATGTGCTTCTATTCCAGTTCCTCCTGGAGTCACCACTATAAGTCTGCTAACTCTCCTGGCCTGGGGGCTGTGCACCTCAGTCCCTGACAATTTACTATGTTTTTTTTTCCTACAATCCCGTTTACAAAAAACAAAACATTGGACCACTCTGTTAGGACTAAATGTAAAGAAAGCAATGCTATATGATTCAAACCACTTAAAGCCTTGAATTCAGTGAAAAAGCAACACATCAATTGTTGAAACAGAGACATTTTTGAGACTTTTAGAGATTTTTTTGTGTGATATAGAGAAACATTAGTGTTTTTGGGAAAATGTATGTTCATTTTGAATGTGATGCATGTTGATGGCATGTTTATGACTGTGCTGCTTCACTCTTCTTTTAACAACAGTCTGTACATGTCTGGAAACTGGGGTGGCCAATTGCTGGAGTTTAGTCCTAATCTTGCCCGTTGTAAATATTGGGCCGAAGGTTATCATCTGATATACTGTAGTTTTTGAGAACATCGATCCCCAGCGATAGAGTTGTTGTTTTTTTCATGTCAACTAAATATTTTTCTTCTGAACACATTTTTGTTTGTTGGCATATTGACTCGATCATATATTCACAAAAAATAAACTTGTGTTTCATAAACTGACTAGGCATATGGTATGGATTACTCAGAGCCATGGATACTGCGAAACAATCAAAACTTCATATAGCGTCACCTGATCTGAAGTCTGCCAATGGAGAAGCGGAGTAGACAAATGTCTAAGAGGCAAAGAGGCAAGACCGCACACTCAATTCAAACTTCAGTGTGCTCTATAAGTATTTCTTAGTGTATAGTTATTGGAGCACAGTTTGCAAGACATCTAAAATATTTTCGTTGGTCTCGAAAATGTGATCCTGAAGAATTATATTTTTTACATTTTAGCATTCTACAGCATGTAACTGGACAAAAAATGGGTTAACAGGCAATAATATTTGAACTAACAGTAATACCACTGGACAATAAATGGGTTAACAAGTCAACAGCATCTGTGAGGGGTTAATGATATCTGTCAGGTTTGGTAACGTTTCTGCAATCGGATTCTGCTGAACATTCTGGTACAGTAGGTCTATATTTAGTCTTGTTTAGGCCATATCTGATTAGTTGGCTTTTTTCAATGATGTGAAAAATGTGGTTTAACCACAGTACAGTTTTTCACTTTACCTCCGTCCATCTTGGGGAAAAAAAGAAAAAAATTAGTTGATGTTTTCCGTGAAATTTTCACCTTTATCAGTTTCATCATTCAACTTGTCTATTTCGTTTTTGCAACTAAACATGTTTGCACTTGAAGATTATTCTAGTCTTTTTAGTCAGCGTCTCAGCTTTTTTGAAAAACAAGGTTTTATTTCATTTCCCCAGAACATGATAGTGATTTGGAACACTGCTTAATTTCAACCAATGACAGCTTTGTTTGCCAGATTGATTGGGTAATTGAGTGAAAATAATGTATTGCTCAGTATCAACAGCAAATCACTCATCTGTTTTGAAATTCAAGGCCACCTCATTTGTGGTTTTAGTGGTTTGGCTGTTTCCATTAGCGGAGTTGCAGTAACCTAACCACAGAGTACTTCACTGGGCTCTTACCTGATGATTCCCTCCACAGCAGTGACGTCATGTTTCTGGAGGCCTGTCAGGCATAGTATATGAGGGACTACCCATACTGCGCTAGATAACCATTGACTCACATCTTGTTCTTAACTTGGCTCTCTTCTGGGGGGAAGTACACCAGTGCCATGATATGTTTGGTACTGTTGTTCTAGGAGGGGACTTCACCCGCACTCAACCACCCACACCTCTGATGACTCTTGCAGGTTCCGTACTCTCCCATCCCTCTTTTTCTCTCTTCTGACCCCCCCCCCCCCAAGCCCTCTCCATCGCCATTGTTGTGAAGTGAATCAGCCACGCCCTGCACTAGTACAGGGAGGGATACACACCTATAATGGCAATCTCAGTGAGCAGTCCTTCCACCCCACCTTCCACTCATGACCCCCCCCCCCCCAACAGACACACACACGCCACACATACACACACACGCCACACATACACACACACACACACATATGCCACATACGCCACGCACGCACGCACGCACGCACGCACGCACCACACACACACACACAACACACAGACACACATGCACGCATGCACCACACATAGACACACAGACACACACACACACAGACACACACACACACACACACACGCACACACACACACACACACACACACACAAACACACACACACACACACACACACACACACACACACACACACACACACACACACACACACACACACACACACACACACACACACACACACACACAGAGGTCATAAGTCTTGCACTGTTTCAATGGCAGGAAGAGCACATGATAGTAAATAATGGCCCCACTGATGTAATATACGGTGTGAACACGTTGCTGTGCTGTGAGAGATTATCGCACAATCTTGGAGTCCAAGGCAATTGACACAGTTTCCTTCCCTGGGTTGGAGGATATTGGCCATCCTTTAAAGAACCTTTTGGGTACTTTAGACGTTTGTTATTGTCAGAGCGTATCCAGGATACCGGCTAACAACAAACCATTTTCAAGAAACTATTGTTGAAGCAGTCTTTTGTTGGAGGAAAGGTTTGGACTCTGGTCAGGAAAAAAAAGCCGAAATGGGGAGAAACAAATATTATTTCAATATTGATTTAAATTCAGATATAAATTAAAAACAAGACTGGTGCACACCATCTGCACGCCCTAAATTGGAGGACAACACTTGCACGTATTTCCGCAATTTGAAATTCTACTCTGAACAAACATGACCTAATTGAAAAATAAATTGATGTTGAACTGTACAATAAAATGCATAATGTAGATTCAGGTCATTCATTCATAGAGCCTCAGGTCATTCATCCATAAATCAAAACATTTTGGTTTCATTGTTTTAGTAATCCCCAAACGCAATCATTTTCTTTGCTCATAATATGAATGGAGACTACTAAATGGGGGAAAGCTTGTGTAGTAATGACATTCCCTTAAAGATTTCAGGGCAGTTCGGGTAAACGACACCTTCGCTATCGGAATGAAATATCACACCAGGGATTTCCATCCACGTCTCTGTGGGTCTCTCTGGTTAATTGCCTCCGAATGGGAGGCTGGATCTGTTGTGAAGACAGTCAGTCCCTGAGTGCTTTTGTAATCCTGACCCACTGAGAGGGCCTGACTCGTAGCCTGAGTGGCTCTAGGCTTGACACTGGAGAGAGAGAGAGAGACGAGGTCTGAGTCATGCACTTGTCAAGATGTTCTCCCAAACAAAACCAGTCCAGAGCTTGATTAGAATGAATAGTTGCTGAAGTGTGGGGTTCCTGTGTGTGTGTGTGTGTGTGTGTGTGTGTGTGTGTGTGTGTGTGTATATATATATTTGTGTGTGAGTGTGTGTGTGAAATCTTGTACTGTAAGCATTCAGCATGGAAAATGTGAAACAGGTCATTGAACCTGCCGTCTTATGATAAACATTCAAAGGCAGCGCTCACTCCAGACTGTACATCACACGAATGTCATAGATCATCCCGTGAAGAAAGGGATCTCCCCTTACATGAACTTGCTTGCTCCGAGACTTATCTCCTCTTGAAATCGAACACTGGCAGAGCAACTCTCCCCTTAGGAAACACATGTATCAAGCATGGGATGGGAGAATGGTGTCTTCACCCAGTACCGCCAGCATTATTCATCGTATGACTGCTGGCTGAAGAGAAGAAGCTTGTGTGTTTCAGCACTTTTGCATCCTTTGTTGCTTACGTACTTTTGTACAGTTTCCCAGTGGACTACATTTATGTGAGCTGTAATGCCGGTATGTTAATGGGTGTTCATAAACTCCCTGTAATGTTTTAGAAACGCTTGTTCTAAAGGCCTGTGCGCCAGTGAACCATATAAAAAGGATTTGCCGCAAATCTCCTCAGGTTTATGTAAGCAACTTGGGTGTTATTTAACAGTAAAGGTCTCTGAGATCCGACTATACGACTTTCAGACTTAGGCAATGCCCCCGTGTGAGAGAGACGGAACTCTTTTAAGCTCCCCGGCATGTTTTAAAGCTTAAACACAAACACATCAAAAGGCCATGCATTTGTAAATAAAATGCCGTTTTTTATGACTTTTGTGTTGTGCGGCGGCCCTACACACAAATAAATGAAGAGATGGATGGAAGTGGAGAAAGAATGATAGAGAGAAGGAAAGAAGTAGAGAAAGAATGACAGAGAGAGAAGGAAAGAAGTAGAGAAAGAATGATATAGAGAGGGGGAAAGACTCTTGGATTATGGGCCCAGTTAGGCTGATTGTCCAAACAGAGATGGAGGTTCTCACACCATTTCAGAAACAATTACAGCTGAGATGAAACAAAGTCACAAACTTCCAGCTAGGGTATTAAATGTGTGAAATGTTAACAAAGCAACGACTTAAAAGGATAATTATCCCACTCGACAGGAAATCCGTTAAAGTCTCTGAGCATGTTCTTGTCTTCAGACGGGGGAGGCTGGGCCTGACTCATATTGGTTGCGGACACTGATGTGTGGGAGAGAGGGTCAGGTGCATATATGAGTCAGAGGCCGGTGCTAACTCATTCACCCCTAACACCTGCATATCCCTCCCAAACTATTACAGTTTTTTTTGATTGCTTTGACCTGGTTGAAGAAACTGGTGACCTCTCAGTCTTCATCATCACTCTCTCAGCAGAGCAAAAGACACCTCTTGCAAATGAGTTAACCCATTGTCATTGTTTTGACACACTTCCCGCACCCTTTTGCAAATCAGTTAACGCAGATGTCATTCAAGCAGTCCAAACTCCATTGCTTTAGCTGTGGTAACCAAACAGAAACTATATGTTCCCATCTCTTAGAAACTTCTTGCCCAGTATGAAATCACTGAAGCACCTGTTTGACACTGCCTCACAAAACTTTTCAATTTGCAATCAGTCTGCAGGCTTACAGTAAAAGGTGCCATGTTGTGTGTTGTAACTTGCAAGCATGGATGATCAAGTCAGTTGAGAGTGAGAGTAAGAATTGACTAGAAGAGATTTTTTCTTTACAGTATTGTACAGAATTTGTATTTTTATTTTCCTTATGTCTTACACAGTGATGGATTTTACTGGATTTTTTTCTTTCATACTATAGGCCGGGAGCCAGGTCCACCCCTCAGGATGTTTTTTGCTACCTTTTTTTCACTATTATTTCCTATTATCTTATACCTTGAGCCATCACAAGATGGTAATGACCACCCCCAACTCGGCCCCGTTTGGTCTCAGGAGCCAAAAAACACCCTTTTTGGGAAAAGCTTTTGGCGGAATGACATTATTGTGAATATTAAGGTACTGGAGCTACATAAATGGTCATATAACCCTATAATTTAGCATGGTGTATCCTGACACATAGGGGAAACTACCAAAAAAAGATTGTGGGGATTGCTGCCTTTTTGCTGTCAAATATCACCCTCAACATACCCCAAAAGACAAAAATATGTCTGTCCGCCTGACAAATTGTCATCAAAAGTGATCATTTTCAAGCATTTTATTATACATATCACTGCCTCAAATGTACACAAAAAACTTCCCAAGTTTATAAGCTTCAATTTAAATCCAAGTTGACCTTTCTATCTAGAGGATTACAGCTGGTATGACCAAAGTTCTCCACTATGCATAAAATCGGAGAAAACAGAACTTTCTAGCATTACCATTCCAAATGGGATTAAGCATATATTAAACATATTTTTAAAAGAGTCAACAAATGTGAGTTCTACTCTAGTACATATGAGCACTGGTCAGAGCATCTGTGTGTGTGTGTGTGTGTGTGTGTGTGTGTGTGTGTGTGTGTGTGTGTGTGTGTGTCCAGTGTAGTTATGCTCTGGGCATGCAGTCCGGCTGTATCTCTGATGACCTGTTTACAGCCACGTCCATTTTCACTGATGGCTGCTTGCTCACCTCTGACCTCTTTGGATCACCAGAAATGACAACACTGTATAGTGGCTACCATGGAAGTCAGAAAGAGAGAGTATTCAATACGCTAGTCAGCCGTGTGATCAGTTAATGATGATGGTTGTTCAGTGACGCTTGATTAAGACAGTTGAGAATCCTCTTACGAGCTTTAGAACCTGATGTGGTGGTTGTCTGGCTATGGGCTAACATGCAGCAGCAAGTAGCCTGGGTGCCAGCCGAACTTAGCCCCGGCCACAACATTTAAGGTTTGGAAGTTCGGTCTGGCATTGCTCCATTGTGGCGCAACTATGCTTGAACCAGAGCTGTGCAGACCAATCAAATTGTCAGGGTGGGCCTTATATGACGATAGAGAAATGATTAACAGTAACGTACTCAACCACTTCACCAAAGAGCGCTTTGGTTGACTTGGTTGTAGGTCTATCCAATTGAGTGAAGAGGCATTTTTTTTCCTGGTTCAGTTGAAACATACCCCATAATTACAGCCCAGTAGCCTAGAAATCTAGATGCCCCTAGCGGCAGCAAATGTAATTTGGCTGGCGGGGCAGTCTAGGCACGATCCATTGAGCCAGGGAGCTGAGAACCCGAAGCACCAGCGGGCCAATCACAGCGTGTATAGAGTCGGTGGGTGGGCTTAACATTATGGTGACTGACAATCGATCAGAAGTTGCGATGGTAACGCATCCTGTTATTTGAAAACAAGAAGATGATTCGTTTAGCGTTATCCTATTGCGTGGAGAGGGAAGGTTACGCATCCTGCTACTTGAAAACAAGAAGATGATTCGTTTAGCGTTATCCTATTGCGGGGAGGGAATTTGAAAGACAACTGTTTATCCCACCCCTCCGATTGAGCCCTGTCTACGGTGAGTGTCCAGACCCTACATCTTGATGTGGGTCTGGCTCGTCAGGCTAACAGCCCAGTGGAGCAGTATCAGACTCAAATTCTGACTAGAATTTTGAGTATGACAACGTCAGGCTAAGCATCAAGACAAGTTGTGGGTTAAAATCAGGCCTGCCACCATTGTGCCCTTGAGCAGGGCACTTAACCTATTAGTTGCTCTGGGGAGACTATCCCTTGTAATAATATGTACAGTAAAAGTGTAAAAATTAGTATATAAGTATGAATGAGTAAGTTTCCCCATGCATAAAGGCTTATTAATGAACGTTTCAGTAAATTTACTTTCCTTGTAGAATCCTTATACTGTACTCCTTGCAGAATCCTGTGGTGGTCTTAAAAGTTAAAGGGTCGTTTAGCTGAAAGTCACAAACAAGCACAGTCAGGGCAAGTAAGCAAAATTCAGGGATTCTATAAAGCAGTCTCTTAGATTTTCTGAGTAGAAATGAAACCAAAATAACTTTTTAGATCCAAGTGCTTGTAGCGGGCAGTCCTAAGCTACATAAGAAGCCAACAGTGATGGAGCTCAACAACTACCGACCGTTGGCACTCACTTCAGTCATCATGAAGTGCTTGGAGCGGGCAGTCCTAAGCTAGTCCTAATCAGACGCCGGCTCCCCACCACCCTCCCTACCAGTGTGCCTATTGCAAGAACAGGTCCATGGGTGATGCAATTTCATCTGCCCTCCACTTTGCTCCTAAACACCTGGAACAATGGAACCAGTGCCGTCACTCCCACCATGCGCATCATGCACTGTGCTTAAGGCACCAAAGGACAGAGGGGCCATCCAAATATAGCCAATAAATAGTAGCCTAGCTTTACTGCAAACTGTGCTTCTCTCCTCCTCGATAACGTTTACAATGTCAAAATACACCAACACCATGGTACATTCAAGGATGATGCTGTACTTTTGGGGTTCTCTCAATCTCCACCACATATAGCAGATCTAACTTTACTTACTTCACTTAAATGCAGGAGAGAGGCAACGAGAGTGGCAGACTCCAGCTGAATTATCATTGTGTATCTCCTTTTAAATAAGGAAATCATGAAGTCAACAAAGAGAGATTGTTGTTTGTGAGGTTATTTGGGTCCTAGGTCCTACTGATAGGCCTACTGATCATTTTTAAACTCAGATTGGTGAAAGGGCTCTTTAACATAGGCTGCAATCAATGTGATTTGGGACATGGACAAGAATATAAAGACTAGTCTACTACTTTTCCTTTGAAGAATGGAATTGATGAGTTTCGCACTTCCATTCAAATAGCTAGGTGGCTACCACCAGGCTTCACTTTTTATTTGAAACACAAAGCAACTCACATAGGCACCAAAATGGCCAGCAGCGGCACTGAATGCAACACCCATGTGAGGATGCTGTTCATTGACTTTGGCTCTGCGTTTAACCCTCCTGTTGTGTTCGTTTCATGTTTACTATTTTTATGCATCCGTCATAAATGGCTGCTGCATTATACTGTAACTTGTTATAAATCCATAGTGATAGGCTACATATATTATCATCTAATGTTGTGATAGCTCTTTGTATCAACTTATATTCTGTTGAATAGTACCTGTTTTGAACTTGACCTGAGCTCATGCAAGTCAGAAAGCAGAACATTATATTGGGGAAAGGTTCCAGTGGGGGCTGGCAGAGAAGCGAAGGGGGGGAGTGATGGTGTGTTTGTGTGTGTTTTAATGTACAGAAGCACACAAACAGACCATCTGATCAATAGACATGCGCCTGGATTCAATTTTATACACTGACCATTTTCTCACCCATTCATTTCTAATAGCTGGTCATTTTTGACCGGGAATACACACGGGTGTTCTAAAGTTTAATTAAACACGCAAATTGTAATGCAAATGATCAAAATTTGTTTTATGTGTTCAGATGCCCTGCAAGTCATGGAGCCTCATGGGAGTCAGAATAAGTTATCAATATTTTTTAAAGAAAATGATTGTCAATCAGTCACATGCGAACACAACAGGAGGGTTAACACAATCATCCCGATGAAGCTGATTGGGCAGCTTGGCTTGCTGGGTCTCAACACCTCCATTTGCAACTGCATCCTGGATGTCCTGATGGAGAGGCCCCAGACAGTTCAGTTCAGATTGTCAGCACCAGCTCCAGAACCATCACACTGAACCCTGGTGCGTGCTCAGTCCTCTACTCTTTACTCTCCTGACACACAACTTCCAGCTCTCTCTCAAACCACATCATCAAGTTTGCAGACGATCTCTTTCTCAACGTCCAAAAGACCAAAGAGGTGCTCGTTGACTACTGGAAACAGGAACAGGTGAAGGCCACCGAGTTCCTTGGTGTCCACACTGAAGACAATCTATCCTGGTCCACCAACAACTACCTGGCCAAAAAAAGCCCAGCAGCCTCTGCACTTTCTCCGACGGCTGAAGATAGTCCATCTCCCAACACCATTCTCTATTCCTTTTATAGGGGAACTATAGAGAGTGTCCTGACCACATGCATCAGTGCGTGGTGCCTTTGATTGCACGCTGCTCCAAAGAGCCACTGTAAGAGACTCCATGGCCTCTTCACTAGATCTCGACCGATATGTTTTTTTCAGGGTCGATACCGATATCAATTATTACCACAAAAAGAGTCCAATAACTGATATGAACAACTGATATGTCAGTTGTCAAAAAAGGGAGGTAGATAGTAAAGGTGATATGCAGCACACATTTTCTTTTTTGCATTTAATTATGCAAACATTTCTCTCTTCTTTTGTTACACAATTGTCTATCAACTTGTATCACAAGTGTAAATCATGTGTATCATGTTAATCCAAAAGCTGAGTGAGCTGTGGCCCGCAATTATTTTCATAGATTACACAATGGGCTGTGTTGTTGTTGTCACAATGTGGATGCTTTGCCATGGTGCATGTGAGTGCATGAGAGAGGGAGAGGAAGGTGCATGCGTGATGACTATAGGCAAGTATAAAGGTTGAATAGTTTAACAAAACAGTTTTAAAATGGTTGTTACACTATTTAAGCATACAAGTTGTGTTGATATGTAGCTATAAGCTACACTTTAGTGCACCTACTGTAATACCTAGCTCAGGACGACATTTAGTCCAGGTCAGATTTATTATGGCCGGCCCTGGGTGCCTGTAGTCTTTTCTGCCAGTCCGTTTCAAAACGGAGCAATTAGACTTCTTGACTTATGCTATAATGGAGAACTTTGATTATACCAGCTGTAATCCTCTAGTTAGAAAGGTTGTTTATTGTTTATATGCAAGAAAATATGCTTAATCCCATTTGGAATGGTAATGCTTCAAAGTTCTGTTTTTCTGCGATTTGATGTATAGTGGAGAACTTTGATCATACCAGCTGAACTCCTCTAGATAGAAAGGTCATCTTGGACTTAAATTGAAGCTTATAAACTTGGGAAGTTTTTCATATACATTTGAGGCAGTGATATGTATAATAAAATGCTTGAAAATGATCACTTTTGATGACAATTGTCAGGCGGACAGATTTTTTTTTTGTCTTTTGGGGTATGTTGAGGGTGATATTTGACAGCAAAAAGGCAGCAATCCCCAAAATCTTTTTTTGGTAGTTTCCCCTATGTGTCAGGATACACCATGCTAAATTATAGGGTTATATGACCATTTATGTAGCTCCAGTACCTTAATATTCACTATTATGTCATTCCGCCAAAAGCTTTTCCCAAAAAGGGTGTTTTTTGGCTCCTGAGACCAAACGGGGCCGAGTTGGGGGTGGTCATTACCATCTTGTGATGGCTCAAGGTATAAGATAATAGGAAATAATAGTGAAAAAAAGGTAGCAAAAAACATCCTGAGGGGTGGACCTGGCTCCCGGCCTACTATATGTGGTTTCTGTTGGAATATTTCATTTCTTAGCCACAATCTCAAAAAAAAAAAAGAAAAAGAATGAATACTGCATTCAATAACATTTGAAAAATCATTGTATATGATTCTGGATCTAGTTTTTGCAAGATAGCAAATTGGCACTGATATGTAAGCTGCTGACCAGTAATGCAGCACTGATTCACATTGAGAGCTGAATTTTGTATTTTGATGCCCCTTGTCTAATGACTGATTGGAAGCGCTTATGCACTTGTGTGCAAGTTGTGTTGTTTGGGGGCAAAATTTGCTTTTGGTCCATATTTTAAATGTTTTGGAGGAGTTAGAGCTTTTTGCAGGCAAAATGAGTCATTGTGACCATTGGTGCCACTGTTTAGGCCTTTGCGTTAAGAGTTTTGAAACATGGTTTTTTGAGTCGACTACTGCGTCAAAGCAATCAAAAAAAACTGTAATAGAGGGGATTTGGTTGACCTTGGTTGACCTTGTTGCTTAATGCTTAAGAGTACTGACTCTCAAAATCCAGTCATCTGATTGCACAAAAACTGGTGCTCCAGGACAAAATGTGGTGTGCCAATGTATGTTTGTCTATTCAAGAGAAGGAGATTGTAAATCAAATAATTTCGCTTGTTGTCTTCAAATGGACAGACTGTCAGCACTGTCATATAAAATGGATGAAATAAAACAGCACAATGTATTAGCTCAACAATTCACAGATGTTTTAGACGTTCATAATAAAGTACTGTGTAAATGCAACATTATTGTATCATGGGACTGATAGCTGATTTCTGCTTCCATATACTGTATAAAGAACATTTAGGCCTAAGTGGAGCACTTGGAACACAATCACTGTCACGTCGCCATTGGTACGGAACACGGAACCACACAAAAGACTCTCTGGCTGGGCTGGACTGCCAAAGTGCTGCCACATAGCCTACACACAATAATAGATCCTACTGGTTACTGGTGGCTGCTTTTTGGATCAACTCGAATAAAGCTAGTAAGTGCATGTAAATAACAGACCTGGCCAATGTTTAACTTGGAGCTGAGGTGTGTTTATTCATGGTGTCATTTCCCAAGCTGTGGTCAGTAAAGCATAAAAGTCAGCATGGATCTATATACAGACGATTGTGTGGCTCCTTTTGACTCTGGCCGGTAAGAGGGTCCAGGGACTACTCCACAGGACAATTCAATTACCACAGCAATTCAGTTATGGTTTGGACACAGGCTGATTGGCTAATGATGAGTGTGGTCAGAAAATATACTTGCTGTACATAGACTTGTAAGATATACACTTATTGAAATGATATCTTACATCTTCTGAAAATATCCATGTATGAGCATATGATGTCATTTAAGATTCAAGCCTTTAAGAAAAGTGAACTGTCTCTCATCTAATGGAAACTAATGGCCCATCAATGATCAAAATGATTACATAGACATTGTACAGTATACACTGTATTGACAAAAGTATTGGGACGCTTGCCATTATAACAGAATACATTTCTTTATGCCATCAAACACCCTTGGCATGATGTAGAACAGAGATTGCGAGCCAGGCCTTCTTGTGCAACATCTGTACCTGACCTCACAAAAACTCCTCTGAATGAATGGGCAAAAATGTCATATTGTGCAAGCTGTTGCAGAAGTGAAGATTGATTTAAAATGGGATGTCACTGATTTCCCTGTGGGTGTAGTGGCAGGCCTCCCAATACTTTTCCCCACAGTGTTTGTGAACAACGAACACACTAAAAATCTTAATTGAACACATAATCACCACATCCTGAAACACACATGCTAAATGTCCAAACCAAGTCTGCAAGATTATTTTCTGCTTTTCAGCTTCAAGGTAAAAAGCGACATACCCCACCGTGTCCTTTGTCCCATACATACTGCATGTGCATTCCGAAAAAAAAAAATCCAATCTATTGAGTCGGACGGAGACCCGTATCACTGGGAATAACACTATTGTATATCTGAATTTGATAGCTGAAGTATATTTTCCAACTGGCTGGAGAAACAACGCAACAGGGATGCCTGTGGGGGGTAAGAGCTGTCAGTGCAGCGGCCCCCACATATTTACTGTAAATGGAAAGCCTGTTTGTGTGTGTGTGTGTGTGTGTGTGTGTGTGTGTGTGTGTGTGTGCGTGTGGGTGTGTGTGTGTGTGTGTGTGTGTGTGTGTGTGTGTGTGTGTGTGTTGGGGGGGGTGGGTGCGTTTAGCTTTGTTCCGTTTGGTTTGGCTATGTGCACTCATATTTAGATAGGGATTTTTTTTTGGACCACCAGCACGCTATGACAGATTCCTCTGATGTCGGGTCAAATAAGCTGTCTGTCTGTCTATGACAGGAAAAATAATGTACCCTGTCATAAAGTCATACCAATCCTCCCCATGTGTCTCCTTTTAGCTTTTAACGTGTTGGCGTGACTTTTCATGGTTAATAACGACTTTTCACTGTGTGGTATCCTGTTTCCTAAGTTTTTGTTTCTCATAGATAGATAGATAGATACTTTATTGATCCCCAAGGGGAAATTCAAGAATTTTATGCAACAGACAATAGCAACTTTTTACTGCTCATTTGAGCAATATAATAATGAATGGAAATATTTGAACTTGAACTAGCTGCTAATGGGGAGTGGATTAACTCCCGATTCACATAGACAAACATGGGTCTGAGGACAATGGAAACAGATTTATTTGCATTATTGTATTGCCTGTTAAAGCCTTAATAAGCTCTGGTTTTGATCTCAAAACTCTTCTGAGGGAGCAAGCCCATTTCGAATTCATACACAACATAAAAAGATACACATTTCCTTTCGCTAAATGTTCTCGAATGTGCTTAAAATATCCAAACGAGTTTAAATAGAAACCATATACTGTTTTAACCTAATGCAAATGTCAATAAGAAGACATGCACCACTGCATTAGAACCTTTTATAGAGGAGGAACTTATCTATTTAGATCCTATTGGACAATATCACATTTATATGAAACACATCTTTGTGTGGATGCTACAACTAAATCATCTGTCCACCACAGTCATGCCCTTTACTGCCACAGTGAGGACTCAATCTCCAGCTGTGGCCAGTTCCATTTCGTGACCAGTTTATAAAGTATCTGTGTTGAAAACACAAAAGTGAGACACAAGGATTTGGAAACATATAAAAAGGATCAGCAAAGCAGTGGCCTATTTTAGTGTATGTGTATAGTGTATGCATTTGCAGTAAGAAGAAAAAAACACACAGACGTTGGAGTTTGTGTTGAGTTATTTTCTTTAAAGGTGGATGTATGGGCATTTTTCCTTATTGCGCTGAGAATAACACACTCCCACTTGCCAAAGTCCACATCCTCCTTTTCTTGCCCCTCTAGATTAATTTTTCATTAGCCCTTAATGGTTTCCTCTTCCCACAGGCTAAACAAACAGAGCCGTCAGGGGGGGGGGGGGGGGGGGGGGCTGTGCGTCCCCGCCCACCATCGCCGGCGAAAGTTCACCCTGTTCCAACCACCAGGTGATGAAACTGGCACGGATCTTGATTCAAATCAGACTTAAAGGGATATTCCGCCATTTTTGGAAATACGCTCATTTTCCACCTCCCCTCGAGCAAAACAATCGATATTTACCTTGTTCCCGTTCATCCAGCCATTCTGTGAGTCTGGCGATACAACTTTTAGCTTCAGCCTAGCATAGATCATTGAATCGGATTAGACCATTAGCTTCTCGCCTGCTAGCTTCATGTTTAAAAGTGACTAAGATTTCTGGTAATTTTCCCATTTAAAACGTGTCTCCTCTCAAGTTAGAAAGTGCAATAAGACCAACTGAAAATGAAACCTGGCGTTTTTCTAGGCTGATTTGACATGGAACTACACTCTCATCTGGCGTAATAATCAAGGCAACTTGCAGCTACTGGCACTACTACTGCTTGTTGTCTATGGGGACTATTTTCAGAAGCTGCGTACGATATCACTGCGCCTATGGTACGTTTGCAAGTTGCCTTGATTATTACGCCAGATGAGAGTGTAGTTCCATGTCAAATCAGCCTAGAAAAACGCCAGGTTTCATTTTCAGTTGGTCTTATTGCACTTTCTAACTTGAGAGGAGACACGTTTTAAATGGGAAAATTACCAGAAATCTTGGTCACTTTTAAACATGAAGCTAGCAGGCGAGAAGCTAATGGTCTAATCCGATTCAATGATCTATGCTAGGCTGAAGCTAAAAGTTGTATCGCCAGACTCACAGAATGGCTGGATGAACGGGAACAAGGTAAATATCGATTGTTTTGCTCGAGGGGAGGTGGAAAATGAGCGTATTTCCAAAAATGGCGGAATATCCCTTTAAGAATTCAGTTAGGCTCGAGTGTTTATTGTTGTATTAAGGTGTGACCATAGTGACCCTGAAATTAAACAAGTTAGAAATCATAATAGTGCAAAGAGGTGTGAAATCAATCACATTTAAAGAAACAAAGCAGTGTGTGAATGCTGTGTACACATAGCCAACGGTGACTTATATATTATAAATTGTACAATGATATGTTTTTCCTCCTTAGAAATAATTGGATCTTGGTTAATGAATATCATTTGTTCAATGATAAATAAAGGAATGGAAATAACATTCGCATATGTGGTGTGATATTTTTCCACAATACACACAGGGCTGATTGAATGACAATGAAATTATATTTTTCAAAATCACAGAACTTCCCAAACCACCTGTCCATTACATCATTTGACACTTTTAGACCCCATCTGGATAGTCTCTTCCTGGAGATGGGAGCAAACGAAGTTCATAATGTTCACCAGTTCTGTAATCCTCTCACCCATATGTAACTTCATCATGGTTTGTTGTCTTCCTAAACCCACTTACATTTCACTATGGCGAGAGTTTTGAAATGCGTGGAAGAGTGATGTGACCAGCACGAATGATGCTTTATGTCAATTCTGACAGTCAGTTTTAATGTTCTGATGCTGAATTAACAGATGGGCTTTCTGCAATGAAGAGAGGTTAATCACACTGATGAAAACACGGGTAGTTTCACCAATGTGGATGTTGGTTATTGAGCTGTGGGGATAGAAACAGGCACGTAGCCACATGTAGACAAACATTTTGTTACAACTATAATGTTGTCAGTACAATGGGGCAATCATCAATTTAATAATGTTTATTAAAAGCTCCCAGAGGGCAACGTTGTCAGTCACCCTCTTAAACGTTGCTGTGAATGACAAAGTGAATGAAAAATGATGAACTGTGCTCTCCAGCGAAGCCAGATCCATAAAGCTCCGAGAGGGGCCAAAAGCAATGACCTCTCCAGCACATAACTGTCAGCCCGGACTCTGATTTATAGCCTTGGAGAACAGAGAGAGCGTGTCAGTTTCCCAGGCCTGTGTGAGCCAATCACCCCCCCCCACACACACACACACACACACACCGCACACACCGCACACACACCCCACACCCCAATACTCCTTTCCAGGTACGCACTTCTTGGAGCTGATCGAGTAGAGAAGCGCCAAACTTTTATCAGGCCGCATTTTGTGGTGAGCAACGCAGTGCAGTGCAGATCACTGCAGTCCGGTGAGGTTTCCCCTGAAATATTCAGCAAGATGTGGATGGACTGATGCCCACAGAGGATGGAAGAAAGGAAAGGAAAAGGCAGAGAGAGAGAGAGAGAGAGAGAGAGAGCCTGTGTGTGTGTGAGAGAGGGAGAGAGTCAGAGAGAGAGAAACCACACAAAGTGGAGGGCTAAGGTGGCTGCCAACACTGGTCTATGGCAGAGAGGAGAAGAGCCAGACGGAGCAATCAGCTGTGAAAATAAGGAGGCGTTTACAGGCGCAACACAGTCTACAGCGACCAGCCTCACAGACCAATCCACACTCGTCAGCTCACACCGAGCAAGCAGCCGCTCAATGGCCGTCGCACAAACACGTTGTGTCAGTGTACAGTACGTGTGGTCTAACTCCTGCGTCTGGTCTGTGAAGCACTGGTGAGTTCCAGTGATCTTGTTATGTGCAAAGACTTACGCACCAGGAGATGAAAGCATGGAGAATTATGATTATCATGCTTTTGGATGGGTTTATTCTCAGGAGTAAATTGTAATGTGTCATTTGGAGAACACTTTTGAAATAGGTCTTATACTGCCACTCGATCTCATCCATCAGGCTGCCTCTGCTTGCAACTTGAGCAAGGCCTCATATGAGGATGAGGGACAGACTGTTTTGTGTTCTGAGTAAAATAAACAGTCTGTATTCTATTCAATCCCTCTTGCTTGGAGTGTTTTTTTTTTTTTTTTTTTTTTTAAAAAGCCCCAACAGTGTAGCCTTTAGAGAGAGTACTCTCATCGCTATAACTCCTGCATTTCCCCCTTGATCCGTGCAAGGCCCGCTTTAATGCACACCTGCCTGGCCCGAGAGCCCCACTGGCTACATTTGGTGGGGTTAAGTGCAGAACTATAAATACTGACCATGGCAGGGCCCAGGTTGCGCTCGCAGAAGGCGGGTAGGAAGGTGGGCGGGCGGGCAGATACAAACCCTAACGCTCCCCAGGTGGACTGGAGTGTACAGTTCCCGGGTGTGGTAACCTGCTCGGAGACGAGACTATTTCCATACGTTTTCAATGATGACCTCAGGCTATGTCTACAGAGACCACACACTCAGACCGTCCTGCAAACTTTGCTTATAGCCTTTATTAATTTGTCTCTGCCAAATGCATGGTTTTGGCCAGCGGTGAAATTGATCGTGTTCCTTTTTTTTTTTTACCCCAGTCTCTGCCATTCGTTTGTACCTCAGCCAGTGCTTATTTAGATTTTGTCTAAACAAACGCTGCCTGGAAGTCTGAAGTTACAGCAGGTCAAATGGGAGAAACAGGATACTCATTTATTTTGACGTCTGCCTGTTCTGTTTGCAGAAGTGTTTTTGTTTCCTATTCGCTAAAGCACACAAACACAAAACACAACCTGGGACCCTTGTCGAGTTTTAATCTGGTACAATGTAAACTTTGTCCTCCGACGTGACCAGAAAGGAGTACCGACAGACCTCGCTAGCAGGTCGTCTGGAGCGTAGCGAACCATACGGTCGCCTCACCCCCCACCCCCCCGACCTCCCCCCGCTGCCCAGACAATGTGCACCGTCTTCTAGAAGGTTTGGAGAGACTGTTTTGGGTTATCGCAGCACGCTTCACGGTGCACGCATGCCTTTCGCATTTACTTTCTATCAGACGCCTCACAGGGGTGAACACGCGCGGTGGAGAGCCGTGCAGCCAACACGCGGCGCTCAGACAGATTCCCGCGCCACGTGTGTGTGTCTGTGTGTGTGTGTGTGTGTTGCTGTACCGTGACAGGACGTGTGGAAATGAAGAAGGATGGGGAGGATAGGTAAAGCAGGTAACGTGTTCCAGATGCGGCCGACTTCAGAGCCGACGGTGTGACCCGGCACGTGAACTGGCCCTGGCGTGGCACTGAGGGAAAGGAAGGGTACAATGTTAGAATGTCTGAGGTGGATGGAGGAGAGGGGGGGGGGGGGGTACGCTGTTTGAGGGGTTAAGAGGGTATAGGAAAGGGGCCATAAGGTGGGTAAATATTGATCTGAACAAAGGATCTGCAGCTTTAGGGCTGACTGAAGACGTGTCTCTTTCACTCTGTGTTGGGTGCAAGGAATTTATGAGGTCCCTGCTGTCATGGCTGGATGGGAGCGCTCAATGGAATGGATGGGAGTCCAGAGGTAGAAGGAAGTGTGCGCGGAAAACATGTACACAGACACACACACACACACACACAAACACAAACACAAACATACACACGCACACACACACACACACACACACACACACACACACACATATGCACACACACACACTCACACACACGCACACACACTGCTGCGTATGCCACGCGTCTGAATCAGGCCTTAACGGCCCCATAACATTGCACTCCGTCCCCTGCCCTGGCCAGAGCTCCTGCTCCTCCGTAGCGCGGGCTGTTCTGCTGCCCTCCTCCCCTCTGCGCTCCTCTGGGGGTCCTGGCAGGCTCTTCTCCATGCTGTCGCAGCTCTGCTATTTATGTCCAGGCCCGAAGACGAGCTTTCCTTTGGTGTTGAAGCCCATTTTCACATGAAGCGTCACCGTCTGGCTCGCTCTCTCGCCCGCACGCCGGCCGGCCGACTCACTCAGGGGGGGGGGTTCCGTCTGTTTCGGCCATTACATGTTTTCAGCGCGTCCACAGCAGAGACAAGTTGGACCGCAGGACCGTCCAAGCGGTGGGCCTGTCAAGGCGCGTTATGTTGGCAGAGTCCCCGGAACGTTCTATCACAGCTCTGCCGCGCTGTGTGGAGTGCTGACGGGTCTGCTGCAGGGCACACAGCACTCGCTGTGGAGCCAGCACAAGCAATGGCACCTCCACACCTCTATTCTGAGTCTACGGCACCAACATCACTCACTACACACACACTCTGATTTGGGGTGACAATAGGCAGAAAATCAAACATCTACTGTAGGTATACGTCCCAAAAAGTTAATATGATGGGCACATTATTTACTATTCAGCACGACTTTCCAATGGGATAAACTGGCATAGAAAGAAGTTAACCATATTTATATATAATACAACTTTAGATTTTATTTTAAGGGGCATCACATGATACAAAAATATTGATCACAGTGTATTTTCTTGTAAAGATTGGCATAGCTATAAACACAGAAAGTAATAATATTTAGTGGCAATAAATTATATAATCAATATCTGACACATACGCATAATAAATCGATTGACAACATAAAAAAAGACCATGGCTCGGGCTTGACATTCTCAAGTCTTTAGTATTAGTGTCCTCTGGTCTCTGAAACTCTGAGTTCAGTCTCTGTTGGCCCGCTCCATATTCCAAACATGAATACATGTCCATTCAACAGCCGGGTGGCGGCACACGCACTAATCCATGGTGGCAGTGTCCCTGTGTGTGATTGGCTGCCTGTGGCAGTAGCGGGCGCGGGCACTGCAGCATGGGCAGCCTCAGCGCCAGCCTTGCCCTCAGCGCCAGCCCTCAGCGCCAGCCTCAGTTCAGCCTTCCCCAGTACGCGGGTATGCATCGGCACACCTCCTCGCTGAAGTACAAGCCCGCATCGCACCTCCGCTTCCGCACCTCACACGGCGGCCTGTAGCAGCTGGGGGGACACAGAAGGAAAAGAAACGTTACTGCTGCACGTTACATTGCTTAATAACCCCTAACCCCATCTCCAACCCGCTACTTACACATGGCCTATAGCAGCTGTGGGGGAGCGCAAAAAGAAAAGGAAACCTTACTGCTGCACACTGTACAGTTAAATACCCCCAACCCTCATCTCCAGCCCGCACCTCACACACGACCTGTATAGCCGCTATGGGGGCCACGGAAGGAACAGAAACGTTACAGCATCGTTTAATACCCCCGCAAACCTTGTGTGCGGTTTCAATTGCCAATATGTCGTGCTCAGGCATACCAAAGCACTTTCTTCAAAGCAGAGTTCTTGGGCAATGTCATTGATTTTTTATTACGTCTTAAAGTTAAAGTAATTACTCTTTGAAACGGCAATAACTTTGGGGCTTGGAGTGAGCGGTTGGCCTGCTCGTCCCTGCTTTCCCACTCTAGCCCTTGCCGCGCAGCTTGTATTTGATACAGGGGACCCAATAAAACAGTCCGAATCTGAACCCCGTCTGCCATTATTAGCTCTCCCTCTTTTCGATATCCGATCCACAGAGCGGTGTGCACGACATAAATCAGCTTTAATGAGGCGGAGGGCTCCTGGCCTGTGGGATGGAAGTGGCAGAGGAGAGGAGAGGAGAGGAGAGAGGAAAGGAGAGGAGAGTCCAGGAGAAAAAAGAAGAGAACAGAGAAGAGAGGAGGAGAGCAGAGGAGAGGAGTACAGAACAGAGGAGAGGAAAAAGGAAGAGTGGAGAAGAAGAGAAGACAAGAGGCCTGGAGAGGAAAGGACAGGAGAAGAGAAGACAGGACAGGAGATGAGAGGAGAGGAAAGGAGAAGAAAGAGGAGTGGTGTAAAGAAAAGCACAGAGGAGAGGAGAGGACAAAAGAGCAGAGCAGCAGTGAAAGAGCCACAGGGAGAAGGTTAATAGCGCCTGTATCACTTACACAGGTCAGCACGGAGACAAGGGCAGAGAGAGAGGGGGGTAAAAAGAGAGAGAGAGAGCGCAAGAGAGGGGGGGGGGTATTTGTATAGACTAAGGTGTTTTGTAGATCACCTAGGAGCTGGGGCAGCCCCACACGCTGGCAGAGGAAAAGGTGGGGTGATCTCAGCGGTGATTACCGAACGCTCCCTCTTGGATTGATTTCACACCATTGTGTTGAGAGTGAGAGTTTTTACAGCAGGGCCACGTTCATGATCGTCTCATCTAACTACGAGTCTGGCATGCTTTGGTGTGGTTTTCCATTTCAGTTGGATGCAGATATACTCCTGTAGTGGAGCTTGCATTACTGTGACTAAGGAGACATCAGTGATTCTCAAATATGAATCACACATAAGCCTCTCTGAGCAATTTGCAACCTCTGGGCCTGTGGCACCTTTAAAAGATTTTTTCTAAAAAGATAATTTGAGGTTAAAAGCTGCAAAACCATCTCCTATCTGTAGAGATATGTAGGTTAAACTACCATCACAGGTAGTCTGAAGTTTGAAAGAGTCAGTGGAAACCACGCTTCACTTGGCAAACAAATCTGCACATTACTTCAAATACAAAGCCTGGTTGTCATGGAATCACACACGTTTGTCTTATCTGTCTGATTTTAATTTGGACATAATGGCTTTCCAGGACCCCCACAGTCAGTCATGTCTTTGGAGAGCAGCTAATTATAGAGGAAGAATGTATTCTTTTATTTTTGGGAGTTGTGGCTGCGTGCATGGCTTTCTACTGACTCTGGCTGCATGTTAAAGTGAAAACTTATCAAAAACAGCTGCTATGGATTTCTATCTGAAATGGACAGTGTCATGTGCTGTCAATATTTGGCGCAACACATCTCTCTCTTTCTCTTTCTCTCTCTCTCTCTGTCTCTCTCTCTCTCTCTCTCGCTCTCTCTCTTTCTCTCCCTCTCTCTCTGTGGCTTGGCAAAGCACTGACAACATTTGATCCTTAAGGATTCCAGAGGATTAAGCCATCTCTTCTCAAGAAATCTGACCAGTAATAATGATAGCAAACTCATGATGCCCCCTGAGCTACGTAATACACCAGCCTTCCTCCACACGCTCTTCTCTCATGCCGAGAGACATTCATTACAGTTACAAACACTTGGGTTACATCTCACTCCAGGGGGAAGGTTAACATCTAGGCTTGCTCAACATTACTTTCCTTATGAATGGTGCCTTTTTTTTTGTGTGTGTGTGCGCATGTGTATGTGTGCCCCCCCCCCCCCCCCCCCCCCCCCCCCTCCAGATGTATGTGTACAGATGTCTATGCAGTATGGTGTTTCCATACTCTGACGAACAAAACATTTTGTTCGAGTCTTACCTGCATGTGCCCTGGTGAAACCTCCGGCCTTTGAGGAAACACCTGTTGGGGGACTCGGTGCACTCGCAGACGCACTTGGTGCGGTTCAGCGGCTGGCTCTTGGGGCACACCTTGGCGCAGGAGCACTGGCAGGTGTCCTTGTTGAAGGCCTGGTTTGGGCCGCAGGACGCGGGCTGGGCTTTGCAGGCGCACTGGCAGGTGTTCTTGTCCAGGTAGTGGTGAGGGCCGCAGCCGGCCAGACGCAGTGGCTTCTTGCAGACGCACTGGCATGTGTCCTCGTCCAGCTCCTTGTCTGGACCACAGATGTCTGGCTCAAAGGGCTCTGGGGGAGAAGAGAGAGACAGAGAGAGAGAGAGAGAGAGAGAGAGAGAGAGAGTGAGTGAGAGAGAGAGAGTGAGAGAGAGACAGAGTGTTTTTGAATGGAGGCTCATATCCCATCTGTGTTTGCTTGTCCTTGTTTTTCTTTTTTTTTTAAATGAGACAACCAGCAGAGGCAAGCTATCATCTTATCGTCATCTTCTTAGATTACAAAATGTACTTGTATAGCTAGTGTTGTCAGCATTTGGTCACATCTTCAAAATATTCACACATATCTTGCGTAATGTCCACTCTTCGCTCTAGAGAGAGCTTAGGATCTGTCATCCACTCTTCAAAAAAAAAGTACGGAATTTTTGGCGTTTCTAAGCACTTATGTAAGTGGACCAACACAGCCAACGCATCCAGGGCAACAGTTGTTTGACATCATGATAAACAGTTATTGGAGTACAACATTCCTGATCCGAATTCCTGGTGAAGCACGTCCCCAGCCCCCCCCCCCCCCCCCCCCGTGGCACAAACAGATGTTATTGTTTTCATCGTTGCCAAACAATTGAATGTGACGGCTAATTTAGTCTTCGAAAAAAAAAACAGTTTTGTGCCGTAGTTTTTCTTCTCTCCTCTGATTGTTTATTCCCATGTTCCTGAATAATAATTGTTCACAGATCACCCCGCATGACTTGCAAGTTGCCATGACTTTGCTTATCCCTTTTCATGACAAGCAAACTGAGACCGTGCTAACTCCGGATACGAACGTGCGGTTTCACCTCCGAGGGCTCAGCAAATGCAGCAGTGGGCCCTTTCCCTATCCCTGGTGGCTAGTGTGGGCCCTCAAACTGAAACAAAAAAAATACCGCTTCATGCTCAACCTGTTGATTCATCGTTATTGCAGCGGTAGCGCAGCATCTTGTAAAGAGGTCGAGATGTCATCCTTCATATATTTAATGAGCATGGTCTATGCTTGATCACACACCGTGGTTTTGAAGGACTTTGTGTGAATATTGTGTTTGGGGCGAGCCGTGGCCGACTTACTGTAAATTAACGCGGCGCAGGTTGGTTTTTCCTGGCCTTGACCCATGTTTGCATGGCCATCTCAAAACAGGGGCCTTGATGGCTTTCCCATCATGGGAGATGTCAAAGCCTGGGTATATACTGTACCCTACAATGAATCACTGAAACTGTGCTAAGTGTGTGTGACAGTGTGAGAAAGAGGGATTGTTATGTTTCCCTGCGTTTTATATAGAAGTGTTGTCCCTGGCATTCACTACATATGTTCTGTCCATCATGTCTGTGTGTGTGTGTGAGAGAGAGATAGAGAAAGAGAGACAGAGTGAGAGAAAGAAAGAGTGTGCGCATTCCCTGTCAGAATTGAGAAGCTGAGCCACTGCAGCTGACGTCCCCAGGGAGTCTGAGGGTGCGCTGGCTAATTTACGGGGGCGATGGGCGCCCGGCGCTGAGCTGAGCTGAGCTGAGCTGAGCTGTGGTTGTCTCGCCCGGGCCTGTTCTCCACTCCACTGGAGCCTCTGTTCTGCACCTCTGGCTTTACACCGAGGGCTTGGGAGGCAGATCACACTCCCCTCACTCCCACAGGGCTACAGGGAGGCAGCACTGAGGTCATCGAGAGATAGAAACTTGGGGACTACGCTGGATTGTGTGTGTGAGCGTGAGTTTGTGTGTGTGTGTCTGTGTGTTTGTGTGTGTGTGTCTATCACCAATTGAAAAGACAAAATCAAGCATGTGCAGACAGCTTTTCGCTTCACGTGGGAGAATCAGAATACTAATTAGTCCAGTAAGACGATCCAGTGAATTGCAGCATCCAAAAAAAAGACAAACGAGTCCAGTATTCGTCTCCCCGTGTCCATTCCAGCGCTGACAATGATTAATTTCACCACTGTTTTCCCTTCTCGCATTACCTCGCTCGAAATATTTTGTGTGACCCGTGTGATGTATTGTGGCGAGAGCCTCCGCACAGCACTGGGATGCCACAGCCATCAGCACTTACGTTCCTATCTCTGGAAATCAGCATGCACAAATCCCCTTCACCTCCTTACCGAACTCCCCTTTCTCTTTCCGTCTCACACACACACAAGCTGTCTCCCAAAGTCACACACACACACACACACACACACACACACACACACACACACACACACACACACACACACACACACACACACACACACACACACACACACACACACACACACACACACGCGCGCTATACATCTCCCGTACAGTCTGTTCATAGGCCTATAATATATATAGTGCGTGTGTTGGCGTGTGTGTTTGTAAGAGTCAGGGCTTATGTTCCCTGTCTGGGGTGCCCTGTGTGTCCCTCTGGGGCCGCACCTCCAGACTCCTCCACTGCACCCCTATTTTCCACGTCACAAGCAGTTAGGCTGAGGGGCCACTCAGATAAGGCCTGTTGGACGACTGGGCCGAACACAGACCTTCCCCTCACTCACCTGAACCATACTCTCTCTCTCTCTCTCTCTTTCCCTCTCTCTCTCTCTCTCTCTCTCTCTCTCTCTTTGTAGCCTGTCAAAGAGCCGGAAAGGAATGGTTTGATTTAAAGACATCTGTTTCGGAGGGGCCAGGATGTTTTATTACTTTAACGGACGGCGAAGAAAAAAAGTAACTGGTTACCTCCAAGCCGGATTGCTGTAGCGCTGAATCAACATTCCAGAGAGAGATTCACCTTCTGCATCCCCCCCAACGTCCCCATGACAAAAAAAAACCCAAAACAATGGCTGCAGTTGATTGGCTATTTGGTTTTAAGTGCTTGGTAAACACTGGGTTTCCGGACTGAGGGAGCCAAGGACTTCAGAATTTGGAATGGGGAATGTGGAGTTCTGGGATTTGTATTTCTTTCTCTCCCCTTCTCTGTCCCAGGGTTGTTTACACAGCACTCTCAGAGCCACGTCCACTGTGAAAGCGTGGGCCTGCTGTGTTTCTGGTCACGGCAGCCCAGGGAACCCGCTGGGGGAGTGGGGACGTCTCCACATCTGCTCGCACACAAAAAGGCTGTTTGGCTGCAGCCGTGTGTAAAAACGCAGGCCCCCGTAGAGACAGCCATTTGGACTCATCTGCTCTTGTTGTCCTACTTAGCGGATGGAGGACGGCTGATTGAACTGAGGCTCGGAGAGTATTTAACACGCCAAGAATCTGGCATATGCTTGCCGACGGAAGGGACCCGATCGCCCGCTGCTGTTTCATATGCTCTCCTATCAGGCGTTCCGCTTCGCCAAGCCACAATAAACAGCCATGTCATCACATGCTGAACATGACAAATACTCTCATCAGCCGACAGAGTGCGTTTTCCTGCACCTTCAATTAGAGCTCCACTCACAACTTAGCTTGGTAATAAACACAAGGGCTGGAGCGGTAGGAGACTCCATAACAAATAAATACAGACAGATGCATACAAAACATTCCCATAGTTAAACAATCACACATACAATCACACATACACACACACACACACACACACACACACACACACACACACACACACACACACACACACACACACGCAGACATATGCAGCACGCTAGACATTCGCACATGTGCGTCTCTCACCAGATTGAGGGGAATGGAGGGGAGCTCCTTGTTGGGGCACACATCTGCACAGGCGATGGCTCCAGCTGTGATTCTTGGGGCATGTTTTATTGGCCACATGACATCTGCGGAGGAAACAGGCCATTAGTCAGGAGACAAACGGTAGCTGGCGCAGGGTGCCATTTAAAAAACAAACAAATCAGTTAGCATCTCAATTAGTTTTATCAGTCGAAGACAGAGCAGGTCTGCTGCTTGCGGTTGCAAGTCAACAGACAGGGGTTCTCGAACGGAAATTGAAAACAGCACATCTCTATGAGAGAATGTATCGCAAGCCAAAGCATGGGATTATCTCTAGGCTCTCAAAACGTGGGAATCTTCACTTCAGACTTCATCTTCTCGCCTCATTTTTCTTTTCAGAGTCTGACACCCGCCCTAATAACCATTTCACCTTGAACGTACCTCGTACCTCATCTGATACATTTTACGGTCAGAGACACGTTGTTATGAAACACTTCCATGACTCTCACCCAGGGAGGAGGACTCTGTTTTGAGGTTTTGGCCTGTCTCTGCTGGACCTGTCTCTGGGCATCACCCCTGAGCAGGAGGAAGTGGGCTTGATGCGCTCGGAGACCGGCCCTGTACACCCCCACCCTTAGCCTAACACAAAGCACATGCTAGTGCTGGCATACGGGTCAACCTCCAATAAAACCGCAGGCCACAGGCACTCCATCGCCTCATCCAGGTTCCGTGTAGTCCGCTCCTGAGGCCGGCGTGGGCCCAGGGGTTTTTTCGTAAGAGCCCTGGAGTGACTAGCCCACGTGGCTTTGCCAGAGAAAACATCACAGCCTTTTTTTTTTAAACCTTGTCTGACCCATTAGGGTATTTAATAGCACTAATTCGCTCTCTTAAATGTAGTGCTAAATGTTTTTGTGGTATCTTATAAAAGCAGTTTCGCACACGTAAAGTTAAGTCACACACCCATTTACACACACACCACGCTAGGGCTATTTCTCCCCTGAGCTTTGCTTATGTAAGCAGATCAGAACTCTTGTTTCTCTTCTCTCAGATTGAGTAAGAAGTCTTGGACGTGGCGCCGGCATAGTGATTAGGTCACGCACTACTACATGACCGGGATGACTTGATCAATATCAGTCAGGTCTTTTCCATTGATCCATCGCACAGCAGGCCTAACACTACTGCCGCTGCAGCCGTTTGCAGCCGCTGGGCACTCCCCCGTCGCAGCACAACACCAAGAAAAACTTTATTCTGGCCGTCCTTCCATCACACAAACGTAAGAGCTCCAAAATGGCTCTATTTCTTTGGCTCGCCAAAGCAAAGGCCCATGTGTGGCGTTCTTTAGGACTTAACTTCAATGGAGGTAGAGAGGAGCTGGATAAGGCACTGCGTGCTTGGGATCATTCCGAACTGTGGCTTACCAGTACATCCATCAGACATTGACAGATTACGCTAAACATTTTCCTTCACTAATATCTGTTCCCTACCTCTAATTTGGAGCGCTGTCAAGACTGATGTCCAGCTGGTGGTTGGACACGAAGAGAACGACCCCAGCAACTTCTTGCGGTAAGCCATAATCTACAACAACTCTGGGAGGGAAAATTTGCCATCCGAGTGTGGAGTTCATTAGCGAAAATGATTAGCTAATCGTTATACATCCATGTCCAGTATGTATATCCTCATTCTCTCTCCTTCTGGAGTTTTTCTCCAGATGAAAAACCGCAGAGGATGAGCGATAAGCTTTATTCCACAGCCTGAGTAATCTCTGCCAGACCACACTCATTACAGCCAATGAAAAGAAAGAAGTCATAGAACGAAAGAAAGGAAGAGAGAAGTAAGGAAAGAAAGAAAGAAAGAGGAAAAGAAAAGTACGAAAAAAGGTGTGTGTGTGTGTGTGTGTGTGTGTGTGTGTGTGGTGGGGGGAAGGGGGGTTCTGTGTAGGGAGGGAATGAAAGGAAAGCTACATTCATGTCCTTTCTGAGAATCCAGGCCAAAAGATAATTTGGTCTGCTTCCACAAAAGAGAGGGATAAGAAGGAAGAGAGAGAGAGAGAGAGAGAGAGAGAGAGAGAGAGAGAGAGAGAGAGAGAGATGTGGAGATGGCCCCAAAAACTGTCAGGGAAGATCGGTCGGGGTGAGAGGTTTACAGTAATGAAAACATATTTGTCTAAAATTAATTACAGCAGCGACTCTTGAGTGTGTCGCACACACCAGAAAAGACATAGGAGCCTGAGCTACAACTTCCTCTCCGACATGGTGCTTAGGTACAAAGATGAGAGAGGAGGAAAAAAGAATTCACACACTCACAGTAGCGCACACACACACACACACACACACACACACACACACACACACACACACACACTCTAATCCATCTATGGCTCAGTTCAGCTCAGCCGCGCTGCATTCACCTTGTGTAAGCGGCGGCAGTGGGCCGGGCAGTTGAAAATGGCCCCTGTTGCTTAAACCTACAGTAGACATGGGCCTCTGGCTATATCCTCTTGCGCAGACTCTATCCTGAGGAAATGCCAATCATGAGAAAGCCCTCGGAGACCTGACTGAGATTTTCTCAAAGAAAGGAGGGGAGGGGTGGAGGGGAAAGGTGGGCAGTTTCCTTGTGGAAACCAAAGAGCAGGTCTTTCCCATTCTGCTGGTGATTTATGACCTCACCCTCTCTCCCTCCCTCCCTCCTTCCCTCTCTTGTCCTCTATGCCCCTTTTCTTTTTCTCCCTCTCTCTCTCTCTCTCTCTCATACTCTGTTCCCTTCATATTTTGAGTATCCCCTACATCGCCATTCTACTCATTGTCCCATCGCCATTCTACTCATTGTCCCAGAATATCTGCCCCTATGTACCTCCATCTACCCCCCGACCCCCACCCCACCCACCTCCTACCCACCTCCCTGATGCCCAGCCTCGCGCCAGCCTCTGCTCTGCTACTGCGCCTGTTGTTGTAGCACACGTTAGTGGGGGAGTGGAGACTGTGCCCTTTGGCCCTCACACTGTACAGGGAATAGTCCCTGCTGAGAGGCAGGACGGATGTGGCAGCTAGGCTTACCACTTCTGCACCATTAGCTGCCTTTGTTGTGGGGGTTAAAGGTGAGGTCATTGGCATGGGGCATTAGTGGCTATTCCCCAGGGGGTAGCTGCTCCCCTTTCACTGCCCCGCCACCCCACCCACCCACCCCGGCTCCAACATGAAACTTAGATCCATGTTCTGTCATGTGAGGGTGCAAAACAAGGGGGACTGCAACTTGTGCTGCTATTGTCGTAACTGCAGAAACATGCATTACTTCAAGCCAGCGCTCCTGAGAGAATGAGAAACACTGCTAATCAGGTTTTCTCTGTGTGTGTGTGTGTGTGTGTGTGTGTGTGTTTGCATATATGTGTGTGTGTGGTGTGTGTGTGTGTGTGTGTGTGTATGTTTGTTGTTTGTTTGCATATATGTGTGTATGTGTGTGTGTGTGTGTGTGTGTGTGTGTGTGTGTGTGTGTGTTATAAGCAGAGGTGTTTGTGCCCCTAAGCACTCACTGCAAAAGCCCCCTCATACCTGATAGCATTCGTGTCCCCCTCCAGCCGCGGGGTAGAAACTGCATTTACTATGCATTGCTATGCCTTTGGAGTGCAGTCATTTCCCGAATTCTCCAGCGCTAGCAGATGTGAGCATAATTAATGTTTGGGGTTGTTTATCTAGAAAAGCAGAACCAGGCACATGGTATATTGGCACCATGAAATAAAACAAATTGCCAAAGTCGTCCCGAAATGGTTCAGTGGCGAGCTACACATGTGGGGGATTGTCAATGTGTTTTCAATTACCATACATTTTCAGTGGCTCCAATAGACAACGCATTCCTACTTGGCAGAAGAAAAAAAAAAAGAGTCAAAAATAGTCGGGGGAAAAAAAGACCCTTCTGACATGTTCCCTGATTTGAGGAAGACAAGTTACCTGATGAGTAACACGTGAAGCTGCACCTCCCCTAACCTGAAACAGACGTGTCCGGTCGGACAGACAAGGTGTCCGAATGGTAAAGGATGGGCATGGCGCATTTCAGGAGCACCTTGTGCTTTGATTTATGAGTCAGAGGTGCTGACAGAACACAAACTTTGAATGAATTTGTGACTCTAAACTGGATTTGGCAGACTGTGGCCTGTAACCAGCAGATCAATCAGATGCCTCAGTGGAAAAATATATGATAAAAAAAAACATTACTCAACTGTTTGTGTTTATGTTAGGAGGAACAAAACTCCTTTCGATCCTTATCTTTCATTTCCCGCTTGTGTTGTGTGGAAGGATGCATTTTGTAAGGAAAAGAGCATGACTTTAATTTGCATTCGGACTCAAAAAGGAAATACTACTTCATTCCAAATTTGCCAGGGGTGGGGAGCTTTGACTTCGAGAGCACTTCCATCCACTTGTACTAAGTAACTACGCACCATGTGATCTCACTGAGGCCAAACAAACTCCTGGCAGCAGGAACAGGGCCACCGTGGGTCGTGTAGCTCCACACACGAAGCCATGTCTCTCCCGGGTCAAAAGCCCTCCACCTAGAGCTTGGAGCTGTCGAGCGGGCCAAACGCCATCTTAGGTAACAGATGGCATGCGCAGCCAGGATAATGACTCGCTGTTTATCCTCGGGAGGGAGGCTCTGTTTTATGCGGTGTGAGACTACAGTGATTTCCAAAGAGCAGAGGGTGTGAAAGTCCCAGCCAGCTCCTTCTAATTATTACCAGCTCCCCATTCCCAGAATATGACCCTGGCTGCCCAAAGGCACTGGTTCAAAGACATACCCTTAGTCTGGCGGAGATAAACCTCGCGGCCCATTAGAACAGCATTATCATTTTGGGCTTCAGAGTTGGGGCAAAATAAGGGTGAAAACGCTTATGTATGGGTTTGCTCGTGAGCACGCATATGTGCATACGTTAATGACAATACACTGTGTGTGTGTGTGTGTGTGTGTGTGTGTGTGTGTGTGTGTGCGCGCGCGCGCGTGTGTGTCTGTGTGTGCATGCATGTGTGTGTAGGGGGGAGAAAGAGTTTGTGTAGAATTTCATTGGCATCTAACCAGTCGGCATAGATGTGGACCACCCTGGTGAGGGCCTGGCAGGCCTTTCTATGCCGTAATCAAATGGTACAGTTTATACGAGGGCAGAATTTTCCACAGGACTGATTGGTCGGCTGGCCTACACAAAGTGGTGACATGTCTGCTTCTTTCTGCTTCTTTCTTTTCTTTCGTCGAAGGATGAATTATCAGTTAATGCCTTGCTGAAAAAGGTTGTCAGTGTCAATGAGTTAAGTTAAAATAAAAAAACTCACTATTTAAGTATTTAACAGTGTAATGTATAAAACTCCAAACTCAACACTGGCTGATTACATCAATAGGTTGTGTGTATCCTGTTTCAGTGTAGTGGTACAAGCATGACCTTCTGCCTCATTGAGCACCACTGTCCCATTGAGAAACAGTCTGATCTATTTGGGCTGGGAATAAAAAAAATGGTCAAGACCTTTGTCCAAATGGCCTGAGTTACACTGCAAGCGATGGACATACAGCAGCACAATCAAAGAGAGTGGAGTTCTACTAAGGCAGGTAAGTGCCTGTAAGAGTCCTGTAAGCCATTTATAGCCGATCTGGTGTAAATTGGTGCAGGTGGTATTTTCAATAACATTTTCAACAACATTTTCAATATGCAAAGCAGGATGTAAGGGAGCCCTGATTTAAGCTCTTCATGGAAACAAAACAAAACAAAAGTCCAAGAGAGCCATTCCTGAGACTCTCTCTCTCCCCTGACGGCCCGCGAAGGAAAAGGAACACGAGAGAAGCTAAGTCAGTTGGAGTGTCGACCAAAGAAAAACACAATTTAAAAAGGGGGCTGTTTTCACTGCGTTGTTCTGAGCAGGAACACATCTGCTTCGTCTTAAGCGAGGACTGGCTACACGAGCTCTCGCCGAGAGATGATGCCGAGACGCCCTCACTTCTGTTATTGCAAATCACTATGACGGGAGACAGTTTGGGGGGGGGGGGTGGGTGGGAACATATGATACTGAAATATGAAATAAATATCAAACAGACCCCCGTTTCCCCCCTCACCCTGACGCAGCTCCCTCGCCTGAAATGAGGACCGGTGATGAATAAGAGTCATGGAGGGTCAAGCCCATATAGCCTAAGTCTCACTCCCACTGGTGCGTCCATTCACATAACACAAAATGTTGTGCTCAAGTGTCAAAGACGAGCCGAAAAATGAGACAACAACTCTTGTGCATGCAGATGTGCAGCATGTGAGTGTAAATCTTAACATCTAGGAAGGCGAGGGGGTTGGCGGCAAGTGTTACGAGAAAACAAATACCCGGACACGAAATTGGCACGCCCCGCAAAAGTCGAACAAGAAAAAAAAACAAACAGTCAAAGAAAAATCCAAACGGAAAATAGCCCAAAACGAGACGCAACGGGGAGTAAACACCTCCCCTGTAAATGCCGTCCTCCAGCCCTCCGATACACAGATAGTAAAGCCGGTCAGATAGCCGACTCTGCATTGGCCCTGCGATGTGATGTGGATCTCTGAGCGATGCGGTAATCACCTGGCCGGCGCTCAACAGAGCCCATCTGGGATCGATCGCTGCGCTGACTGGCCTCCGCTCACACTGCTGTCCTCGCCACTGCAGGGGAGGCTTTTTTGTTGTGCGCGACACAAAAGAGCGCTACGCATCAAAGTTTCCGCTTTCCTCCTTCCTTCTTTTTTTTCGATGACAACTTTTGGGGCTTTTTCACGATATTTACAAGGTGAGTCACGTCCAGGAATGCTCGCGCGTGTCACGAACGGACACAAAATAGGCTAATCCCGTACAAGCGTCAGTAAACATTTACTCAACACATGCCGCCACAAATCCCGGCACATGGGATGCAGAGGCAAGTTGGGTGGATGTAAAAGTAGCCTCACTGATAGGAAACAGACTGATATTTCATAACAGAGTCAGGCTCCATCTAAGTCACATGCACGCCATGCAGCAGATATGTGCTCTGGGCGGCACTCAACTGGACGGCACATTGTTTTCGCAAAGCCCATCTCTCTCTCCACTGAAAACACTCGTCCAGTGCTTCAGTGTAGATTGCACATCAAAGCAGACACCTCTGAACCCTAGGGAACACTCTCCACTCTCTCTCACACACACACACACTGTCTCTTTGAATGCCTGTGCATAGCTGGTCCATGACCTCATCATCGTTTTGGTAACTGTTTATTGCGCGGCGCTCCTGAACCTGTTTAGCTAAGGACCTGCTCCGGGGGCTGCACTGCTGACAGGAGTGGTGGCTCCGCCACATCCATCTTTGCCGCAGCTGTTTGGGGTAAACTCCGCTGTGCTTAGATTCCACGGGGCCTGCCTGAAGTGATGTTTCTGCCACTCTTGTTCTGGTTGCGGAAACAGTAAACACTCACACACAGACTTCGTGGACTACTGTAAGCAGCTTAATTTATAGGCAGGCTACACAAGGCAGCGACGTGGGCCAAATATGTAAGGGCCGTGTGTGTGTGGCTCTGTTTGTGTGTGTGTGTGTGTGTGTTTGTGTGTGTGTGTGTGTGTGTGTGTGTGTGTGTCTGTGTACATGTGGCTCTGTTGGTTAGACATAGAGGGACCAAGAGACATTGAGAGCAGGGCAGGGAAATGGCTACTAGTTGCACATAAACAGTTGCTCAAAGAAAGCGAAAAGGATTATGCTTCTGGGCTGTTACTTCCTCTTTGGCAGCGGTGATTCAGTCTATAATACTTGAGAGAAGTGTGTGTGTGTGTGAGAGAGAGAGAGAGAGAGAGCAAAAGAGGGAGGGAGGGAGGGAGAGAAAGAGAGTGAGAGAGCGAGGGGGGGGTGGTGTGAAATGGCCCATCATCAGTGTGTGACTATAAACAAATGAACACAATGCACAATGCTCCTATGGTGTCCCTCAGCACCACTAATGACTAAAGTCAGTTCATCAGGCTCTGCTGAGCGCAGGATGGTAAGTTCATCAACCGCCCCACAGTCCCTCGCTGGGAATTCCTGCTGTACAGCATCCCATAATAACACACGACCGGGAAGCCCTCTCGCAGGACAGGGAATAAAAAAAAAGGTGTCGGCTTCAAATTGGCCAAGACGAAACCCCATATCCCTGTGAGACCAGAGCAGTGCTACTGTATGCCATTAGGGTCACCGTGTCCAAGACTCACACGCAGCACTGGGATTGGGAGGATACTAGCATCCAGGCGTCACTGGAAAACCATAGAGGAGGGAGGGGGAGGAGGGGGGGGGGGTCTTGGAAGGAAAACGGTAGATTTTTTTGGCTTGAGGGTGTCGAAATGGAGCACCACTTATTTGGTTTCGCAGCGTGAGTTGACCCCCAGATGATGTGTGGGCGGCACGTCTCGCTGAGTGGTCTGTGTGCTGCTCTGCCCATTTCTGACAGTACAGAGAACGTTCCCACTTTTTTTCCACAAGCTTCTCGTGGGGTGATGGCAGGGCAGGGGTGATAAAACTAGTCAAAGAGGTAACGAGTCTTTCAACTCTGCAGCGGTGAATAACAGTCAGATTAAAAAAAATAGACACACTTACTCTGGCAGAGCCCGTCGTATGATGGAATGCACTTGTCTGTACACGTCCAGCTTTGAGAGGCACCGGCACATTGTGTGATTGGCAAAGCTGATGGTCACTGGCTTAGTACCTTGCTTTATCGGCACTGTGATTTCAAACAGCTGGGAGAGAGGGGGAAGTGGAGAGAGATAGAGATAAAGAGAGAGAGAGAGAGAGGGAGAGGAAAAAGAGAGAGAAAAGGTTACAGACAGAAAACAATTCTTGAATGATTACAATAATTGCAAAAGAAAATCCCCTTTCTTTTCTTTATCAAGCAAACCAACCAAAAAAGGTTTCGCAGACTCCATGGCTTTCCCTTGCGCCACCGCAGCATGCTAATAAGGCTGACTTGTGGGCTGCAGATTCGATCCAAAAGCCACGCGATAAGAGGGCCTAAGCACTACATGTTGTGAAACTGCAAACTCACAGGCCCCACTCATAAAACCACTGTGTATACAAACACTTAGCCACAGCTCCTAGCAGGCCTGTGTGCTTGGGGGGGAAAAAAACAACAGCAGCGGCAGCCAGCACACTAACATCGGCCGTTTGTTTTTTACACGCACGGCAACAGAGCGATGCAGCAACGGCAACAGATCTTGTTTTTATTTTTCAACATCGTCAAGCCCTTCAGACATCAAGCTAGCCTTGAAGGGGGGGGGGGCAGTTTTGAGGGGGGGGGGGGGGGCAGGTAGTTTGGGGGGTGGGGGGGGGGGGGGGGGGGGGGTGTTGGGCGGTTGAGAGCAGGTCTGTTTTGGAGGAGAAGTGGCAGCTCTGTGCCAGTGGAGGGTCACTCAGTGTGCTGTGGGCTGGGCTGATGAAAGGCCCACGCTGGCCAGAGGGAGTGTCTCATCTGCCTTCATTAGTCCCTCACTGACAGGTTATCTTAACCTCTACACGGCTCCACTCGGCTGGGATGGAGCTGGCTCCACTTGCTCCACAGGGGGGGTAGTGTCCATAAAACACAAATCATAACTTTTATTTCATCACAGATAAGTGTTTTTTATTGGTTAAAAATAACACATGACGCCAGTGGAGAGGATTTATACTGATAGATTGTGCTTTCGGCAGTGCGATTTATTACGAAAACATTCAGTCACTTGTTAAAGACAGGAGCAGACACAGGCGTGTACTTGTGAGGAGAAATACTTGTGGGGTTCTGTCCAAGAATCTCCACTGAGGCAGAGAGTCTTCATTAAAAACATTGTTTTCTTACTGACACAAAAGAGCTGCCTTGATCTACTGCTTAGGCACAACTTTGAAAACAGGGCCTGTTGTTTAGAAACACTACACGCGATTAACAGTATCTAACTGCCAGTTTTCAATGGGTTCTTACAGTAACACACCACACCCAAGAAGCAGAGTCCTTTTGCAAAATAAAACCGTTCAGTCAAAACTATTTATAAAGTCAAAAGTATTTAAACAAAATCTTTTTTGTGGTCGTATCAAACCATCCATCATATGATTGGAGTCTGTCTGATTCAGTTACACACTAATATATTCAATGCTAAACACATTTGGCAAAATATGCTTTCTTTGGGTATAATGTACAATTGATTTTGCTTTCAGAAATATGAAATACTGTTCAAGTCGGATTAGCTGAGTACGTGAATGCATACTGACCAAACACAACACACAAGACCAGACCTGTTCTTTCTCTTCATGTTATAAAATATACTCAATACATCTACACAGATTGATGTGTCTAAAATAGAAAAATGTTTTTAGTGTTTTGCAAATGAATGTTTTTAGTGTTCTGCAAAAAGTGTGAGGCACTTTGCTTATAGTTATGCAAATCTGGGCTGATGTTTTGCTCCTTGAGTGTGAGGTCTTGCTAACTGGAATACTTTTGATTTTAGTGTTTAAGCTATCGGGAAAAAAAAGTTTTTCCATTTAAAACTGTGCCTTTTCTAATCTTCAGTGAAATTACGGCATGTGACATGGGAAATCTGGCCAGTTTGTCAGGTCCCCTAACCACTTGGACTAGGAATGTAACATCTTGTCTTGTGCTCCTCTAATATTACAGCAGAGGCAACGGTTCCTCTCTCAGTAGCTTGATGTCCCAGTGCCCGGGTGTGATTATGCCATCTGTCTGTGCCACCCTGTCCGGGCGACTCCTGTACCACGGCAGCACGGCCTCAGAGCTTGCACAGCTTGGCATGCCCTGGCACAAGAGCAGTGCCTTTTAGGTTTGGATTTAATATTTAGCCCCAAAGACCTGGCACACGCCATCCCACTCCAATTCCCAAAGTCAGAACTCCTTCATCTCATTGGGCATTTGTCTCTCTGTGTGTGTGTGTGTGTGTGTGTGTGTGTGTGTGTGTGTGTGTGTGTGTGTGCGCGTGCGTGTGTGTGTGTGTGTGTGTGTGTGTGTGTGTGTGTGTGTGTGTGTGTGTGTGTGTGTTTCTCTGAGTGTGTGTGGATCGAGGCACACACTGGTGACTTTGGCGTGTGTTTGAGTGTGCATGCATGCGTGTTCAAGGTTAAGAGTCTGAGGGCTCTTGAAGAGAAAGATCTGGCATTCTAATTCCACAATTCCACATCCAGAATCCATTCTTCCTTTTGGGCGGGGGAGGGGAAGTGGGGGAGCTTTCCTGGCCATTTCTCTCTCTCTCTCTCTCTCTCTCTCATTCTCTATCACTGCCTCTCTCTCTCACACACACACACACACTCCCTGACTTTCTCTTTCTGCCTCTCTCTCTGCCTGCCGTTCTCTCTTTCTTCGTCTCTGCCAACAGGCAACATTTACGCACAAGGTGCGTCACAAGAGGCTAATCACACATCCATCTACAGGCAACACCCTCTCGTTCACCGCCGCTGCACACATGAAAAGAAATGGCCTCCATCAGACAGGCTGTGCAAACCGCCCGGACGGCACAGTAGCCCCCATCAGCTGCTGACCGCTAGTTTACACCTACACGGCTAATCAAGAACAATAGAAAAGCAAACAGCTAAACTCACGCCATCAAAGACCTGTGTGTAGGGAGGTGTCTGGGTACAAGACAGGAAATCTGAATTGTACAAAGGTGCACAATAGGTTACATATTTCACACCGGCCTGGAGGGGGTCAGTGAGCCACCCTGTGGTGCTGTTTATCTGTTTATCTGTTTATTTGTGTCTGGTCTGGTGTGTCTTGACTGGTGAGGAGCACGAGTTGTTTCACTGCTTGTGTCCTGACGGGCCATGCCCTCTCAGATTCACCCGGAGTGTTGAGTGAGTGAGTGAGTGAGTGTGTTGACGGGGCTGCGGAGTGGACGGCGCTGTAAAAAACGGACCTCATGCGGACATTTACTGTCGGCCCAGCAGGGCCCGCGCATCCTCCCGCTGAGACTGGACTCAGGAGGCTCGTAAAAACTGGCCTGGTGCGGCGGATCTGAGGCTGCTCTGCCCCGGTCCAAGAACAGGGGGGGAAAGGCTTGGACAGGTAACCTGATTTATGGGTCGGCCTATAAGAGTTAAGTTACAATGTAGGTGACTGCTGAGAAGATCAGCAGAGCACAGGAATAACCCTCCCGTCGCAAAACGTGTTTTATCACACCCGTTTCAGGATGTCGAACAATCACAGGCGTGATGTGTGTGTGCTTGTGTGTGTGTGTGCTTGTGCTTGTGTGTGTGTGTGTGTGTGTGTGTGTGTGTGTGTGCGTGTGTGTGTGTGTGTGTGTGTCTGTGTGTGTGTGTGTGTGTGTGTGTGTGTGTGTGTGTGTGTGTGTGTGTGTGTGTGTGTGTGTGTGTGTGTGTGTGTGTGCATGCCTGTGTGTGTGTGTGTGTGTGTGTGTGTGTGTGTGTGTGTGTGTGTGTGTGTGTGTGTGTGTGTGTTTGTGCGTGTCTTTGTGTGAGTGTGTGTATTTGTAAAAGAAATGGGGGAACCAAGTGACTAAAATGAAGATTAACTTCATGCCTGTCAGAATCTTCTGGGCTAAAGCTGCAGACACTGGCATCTATTGTGTCAGGAGAGACCTTATCCTGTTGGGCTTGGAGAATGGGTTTGTGCTTTTGTCCTTGGAAACTGGTCTCAAAATACTAGTGACCTCATCCACTGAAAAAGGGCCGTTTTGAAAAATACAACTGATGTAGTCCATATGTTTTATCAATGCAAATGAAATACCGAGCAGAAATGTTTTGCTGTGTATGAGTGATATCTCACCGGGCATCTGTGCTTTCTGTGTTTACTTTATGATGTGTATTTATTGTATGGCTCAAGTAAATAGAAAACAGAGCTTTTGGTCTGCTATGCCCTTTACAAAAAGTACCTTTTAAAACAACACAGGCTGACATGGCCTATTCTAGTGACTTGAGTTGGGCAGTATGTTTTATTGAATTATTTAGGAATGTTAGACATACTGTAGAGGACTTATATCATATGCAAAAACCAGCACCACATTTCCCATTGTTGTGCTGCTCACACACACACGCGAGGCAACCTTTGCACGGGCAAAAGGAGATTTCGATAAATCCGGACCTGGCTTAGACAAAAACCAACAATGTCAATGGCAAGACCTTGGCCAGGGGAGCACTTCCTGTGGGGACCCTGCACTGGCGGGGGGGCGCCGTGCTCTAAATCACCCAGAGAGCACTGGGGCGGAGGGGGGGGGGGCAGCACTGGCCTCCTGGGGTCAGCCCACCCAAAAGAGGGACGCCAATTAGGAGATGCCTGGTGGGTAATAACTCAGAGATTTGACCTCGCCACACAGGCCCGCCACCGAGTGTGTGCGCGACCCTGTAAATCAATAGAACTCTGGGTGAACTCCTTCGATAAACACACATGCGGGGCTCGACTGGCCTGCTGTGAAGACTACCACGGCAATCAATAGGGCAGGGGTAAGCAGCGCAAGGGCCACATGTGTCTGTTTGCACGCGTCGGGCTTTCCACATATATCTTCTCATACATGGCATATGGTGCATGAGATATGTCTTTATCTTCACATGCTGAATGATGTTCATAGTGGTACAACTGATGAACACACACACAAACACACACACACCTACACACATGAAATGAAACATACACACACACACACACAAATGCATATGTGCGTGCTCATTAGTGAGTGTGTGTGTGTGTGCATGGTGTACGTGCTGTGCGTGTGGTCCAGTGTGAGACTCACTGTCTTGCTGATGTAGGAGGTGCTGATGTTCATGCACTGGTGCTCCTCACTGTTGCAGCAGCCACCACATCTGTAGACAGACACGCAGGGGGGTTTATAGAAGGTGTTTGTAGCCGCCCCAAACTCTTTCCCCACATCTAAACAAACTTCGCGTGGCATGCACAGGGTCTTTCTCCACTCTGTCTCAATACCTGTATGGGCGCATTTTGAGAAATCAAGACAGGAAGATAGAAGATGCATTAAAACGGCAAGAATCAAAAGGGCAAACACTATATTTAAACAGCAAATGTAATGACTTGCACATTTTTCCTTGAGTCTTAGACATATTTTTAGCAGTTTAGATAAATATTGTGATACATCATTGTGTTTAAAATGCTGACATGCATTTAAACTATCTAAGTCTTTTTGGAGACGACTTCAAGACTTTATCCAAATACGTGTCCATCTCATGTATAACAACAATCCACATTAAGCCAACAAATTACACCAAGGGTCCAGGGTCTCCTCTAAACATTAAACTAGCCTCATCCTTAATGTGATAAATGAGGCAAGAAGGCAAACAAAGATGGATGGTTACTCACTTTTGAGAATGTCAAAGTTGAAGTAAGCTGCCGCAAATGTGAGTGGCTCGTCCGAGCGGGTCTCGGCGGAGACGTGGTCCTTGAGCGGGTAGCGGGCTGCGGCCCGTTTGGAGCGGCACTTGAGCATGCTCCAGTAGCTCGGGTAAACAATCCGCATGAGCTCATCCACGCTGGACACAGACCGTAACCTCTCCTCCATGTCGGGCTCGGGGTAGTCCTGCGGGGACAGGAAACAGCTTGTGAGACAACAGCCAACGGTCAGGCACCCAGCCTAGGTGAGGGCCCCGCGCTGCTAATGCCATATGTGTTATGGAGACACCCCCCCCCCCCCCCCACACACACACACACCCCTCCCCAGTTTGGCATACTTACAACCAGCCACACAGTCTGTCATTAGGCAATAAAACATCACCTAGGGTTTGTAGGGGGAACCTGAACTGACCTGGCCAGGCTACCTTGAAGGATGGACTTTAAACATGAGATAAGGCAGCACACAAAGGCATATGCATTTTAGAGAGCTGCTGCACTCTTTCAGAGAGTATTTGGTGTGACAGATGTATTTCATAGACATGATCTCGTCTGTCATAATATGTGTGCTGAAATTAATACATACTGTACTTTAATGTTGTGCTGAGTTGTTATACATTTTCCTGTCAGCAACTTGGTTCTTATACCTGCCCGTTACAAATTGGCAGAGCATTTACATAATAAAGTCATGTGAAATAAGAGTAGCTGAGTAGTGGAATAAGGGAGTACGAATCAGTAGTCGTGGAATCAGCAGTGTGTAGGAATCAGTGTGGTCAACAAATGCCAGTTTCCAGTAACTCAAACTACGGAGCTCCTCCAGAGTCATTAGGTTCGACCACCTTCCACCCAAATCAGGATGCGCCTGTGATGTGTTTACACCTAAATAATGTTGTAGCCATAATGTTCCATTCCGTGCTGGTGCCATTGGCTAATCCCTGGTGAGCGCAGAACAGAGCGCAGCAGAGGCAGCTGGAGCCAAATACTCCGGGGTGGACGGCCTCCTCTCTCTCTCTCTCTCTCCTCTTTCTCTGTCTCTCTCTATCTCTTTCTTTCTCTATCTCTCTCTCTCTCTCTCTCTCTCTCTCTCTCTCTTTCTCTCAGTCAGATCTGCTTTACTCAGAGGGAAAGCCAAGGAGGAGGTCATGGGTCCCTGCCAGGGAGCTAACATGGAACTGTCTGAAGCATTGCTAATGCATGAACTCTCACTCAACCGCTCACTCACACACATTCACAAACATTTACACACACACACAAACACACAGACACAGACACAGACACACACACACACACACACACACACACACACACACACACACACACACACACACACACACACACACACACACACACACACACACACACACACAAACGCACATACGGACACACTCACTCACAGAGCATCTCTTGGGGATACACACACACATACACACACACTTGCACAGCATCTCTTGAGGATACATGCAGACACACACACACACACACACACACACACACACACACAAACACACGCACCCATCTCTCGGGGATAGGAATAAATAAAGTGTGAAAACACGAGTGCTGAGTGCGATCAGCCAGGAGTCGCCGGTGAAAAGCGATACTGCTGTGTGGAACATTCCAGGAAGCATGCCCAGTTACCTCTGTGACTGATCCCCCCCTACGATAAAAAGGGCTCCTCTCCTAATTTGTCTCTTAGGTGTCGAAAAATCAACAAGGAGGTCAGAAAGATGTAGAAAAGGAGAGAGAAATTATAACATACCTCCCAGAGAGGTCTTGGTGAAACAATCTTTATCAGAGCGGTTCATCACTTTTTATTATTCTTGACCGCTGAAGACCACAGAGAGATGAATACACTACTATTACCTCCCCTACGGGATAATCTCCTGCTGCTGGGACCACTGTGTTTACTCATGATATATCAAAAGTGTTTGGAAGTGCCTCTTCAAACCATAGCCTAAAGACACAAACACTCAATGAGCAGCATACATTGATAAAGCTCTTGGCTTTGTCTAGGAGTCTGAAGCCTGCAATCTGTTGCGTACCGCAACATCAAACGCCAGGTCCTCTGAGAAGTTACACATGTTTGAGTCTTTGTTTATGAGGAATACTAGGAACGACAGTGCTTGAGCCTCATTCTCATTTCGAGCCAAGGCAGCACAAAAGTCAATCCACACTTGACACCATCTGACCTAAAAGGCATCTGACAGCTCTCTTCTCTAGCCAAGCACAAGACACCTCTCTCTTACAGTAATCAGCAAATAGCAATGATACCACAGTAGAGAAGAAGTACGATGTCCACTTTTTTCTTTCTTTTTTGAAAATGAATGTGCTTGTTAAGTGAGAACACCGATGAATTGCAGTGATCACATTTACACTTTGTTAAAAGAAGTAGGATGTATTGCATTACTTTAAGAAGCATGTGCTGAAGGGTATCCAATTCAACATGTTCAGCATTGACTCTCAATATCCAACTTCAGCACAGCTAACCATGTATATTTATTGTCTGTGAGACTGTGACATGGTCCTTGACACTGCGGTTAAAGAGTAGTGTCAGGTTTCCCTGAGGCCATAATTCACTGCAATTACATGTGACCCCTATGAATGGTCTAGTGCAGTGATCTTCAAACAAGACCTCTGGGCCGATTCCTTTCACTTCGATGGCCCCGTCCAACGACGGTGGCAAAACAGCGCTTGGCCCACTGAACATTCACTGAACAATGAGAGTGAGACAAACCGCAAAAATAACAGTCACTGAAAATGACTTTTGTTGGGCTGTTTAACCAGCGAACAACAGGCAATTGCATTTTTCTTAGTATTACCACATCTACCGACCGTAATCTTCGATGTGAGCTGCAAATGGCACATACTGCAAAGAGACCCTTACCCTGCATGCAGCACGAATAATGATCTTTTTTGTGCAACTTACTGTATGTCGTACATCAAGAGTTAGTACATGGAAAACAGAGGTCACAAGGCTTTAGAGTCGGATCACAGAAAATGTAAAACTAAATTCTAAAACCTCAACACGGACTTAAAGAAGAAAAAAAAACATTGAGTAAAAATCTTCTCTTTATGAAAAATAATAAATATGCCACCAGACCATGGAGTAAGAACATATACAGTGCTTCACTGAGGGCCTCAAGAGGAAATACAAAGAACAGTGTATTAGCAGTAATCCGTCGTTCACCAACAGACAATCCCCAGAGAGGAATGAGAACAGCGATCTGGCACTCTGCTAAACATAACGGCAATCACATACTTTGAGAAGGTCAGGCTGGCTTTCACCTCAGCAGATCCTTTCATCTGGCGCATGGAATCAGTAAAACCAATCCCATGCCAGTCACATCATACACATATTTCCCAAAAGACCGGGGACAGGGGTCTCAAATATAGATGTGTTTGCTGTGACCAGCTTAGCTTCTTCTCCTATGTCATCTCCACTAGCACCCTCACTTCATGTTGATGCCCGGAGACAAATCCTGCCTTTTATGGCATTGCACAGTACAGAGGGCCTTAAACTATTGAACCAATCACTTTCTGAGGAAAAAAAGAAAAATGTTCCCAAGCCTAGTGCTGTATTTATTTGGGGTGTTGTGTGGGATTGACATGGAAATCTCTGGCTTCCAAGAAAACGGTTCTCAACAAAAACTCACATTAAAGGGAGGAATCCACTCGTTGTAGGAAGCAGGCATTGCTTCCCACATGCACTCCCCTCTATTTCGCGCAGGAAACTCAAACTATACAGAGCGAGAGAGAAACTGTAATGCGCCTATTGTGTTGGGCCTCTTCCATGACTTTGTTTACAGTGGTTCCTGAGATAACCAGTCGGTTTCCCGCCAGAAACAATGGGGTGTCTGGTGTGTGAGTGTGTATCCGTGTGTGTGTGTGTGTGTGTGTGTGGCTGAGAGAGTGTGCATGGATGCCTGTTTTACATGTGCACCTCAGTTTCTACATCTGTGTGTGTGGCTTGTGCAATCAGACATTACATAGTCCAAGATCTCATTGTATTTTCAACACAATGTGTTATTTTTACTGATTAACTATAGCATTAAATTGAGATAATCATGGTGCCATATATGGTCGAATAACCTTGAAAACATGAACAGCGCACATTTTTCCAACCAACTATGGACCTAACAAGTTGAAGGGCTACCACCTGAAAGGACAAACAAACTCATCACTCACTAAAACACACTCATCATTCACTAAAAAATTATTGACATCAGGGTTTCTGAACTCAGCACATAGAGAAACAATGCAAACAAACATTTCATCAATACTCTGAGGAAACATAAACCGTTTTTTTTATCCAATATATACAACATGGCATTTGGATGTGAGTGAGTCATAGCTGACTCTCTGATGACATGACAGCGGTCTACGATACGATTAAACCTGGGTCCTGACTATCAAGCAAACAGGATGCGTTCGTGACCAAATACAGCTATAATTTACCATTTTGGGACATATAAAAAGCATTAGAAAAGCCCTCTCTGTCCATGAGTATGCTCTCTGGGAGACCCATCATGACAGGACAATGACTCAGGGAGGAAAGATATGACAGCAGCTGTGCAACACAGGAAATGTTCACTGCTCTATCACTGGTGACACTCAGGATGAATTCATCAGCCACAGCCCCAAGTGGGCCCCTGGGCTTCGTGGCAAGTGTGCCAGACAAGAATTACCACCTACCACAAGTTGGAAAAACATTACGATCCAATGTTAACATGTTAAGCGACCAGGTGCACAGTTAAAGACCTGAGCAGACGTATACATGGTGTAAATACAGACAGGATATATTATAGTGCTCTGGAATATGTTAAATGTAATTGCCGAACTAGTTTGCCTGATCTGACTTTGACTTAAAACAGCAAGTCCTCTGTTTCATGATTGAAATCCATGAGACATCCACACTCCCTACACACCCCACACAACACTTGCAAAGTTGTTACTCTTGCGTGCAACAACTTACAAATAAGTAAGTAGTAGCATGATTTAAAAAAGCAACAACATTTATTCAAACAACACAAAGTAGGAATTCCCCTTTTTGTCTATTTTTTGATGTACTGGGTACCTATTTAGCGCTAAGGGGGTACCCAACTGGTCTAAAAAAACCAACAATGTTATACAGCACAACTCCAGGTGTTCCAGGCACTCATCAGCAATGTCAAAGATTCATTCTCAGTGAAGCACTGAAATGTTTGCACTTAAAATAAAAGAGCTATATGCATTGCTTTAAATTATAACTACTAAAAGGTGAGGTGCACTGAGCGGACGAGGCAGTGTCTCACTTGCACTGTCTAGCCTATTCTATTGTAAATTGCCGTTGAATGTCCAAAATACATGGGGTTTTTCTACATGACATCTAGAGGCGATTCTCTGAAGAACACACCTTTGTGTCCACCAGCAGTGTTTCATCTAATTGGCCCAATGCCAAAAGTGGGATGCCATTTTGCCATTCTGCATTCTAATTGGTTGAAGCTAACCATCCAAATGCTGACCCCTGGGAGATCTCCACTGAGGCTTTTAGTCAAAGACTGGGCAAACTATCCTAAATGGTCCCATCTGATACATTTTGGAAACTCATCTCATGGAGAAAACGCAAGGCTTGCATCAGTGTCCACATCATTGGCTCTTTCCAGTGACAGCAGGGGTCAGTAGACATCAGACTGAGGTGGCTGTTCTCACTTCCTCTGACACACAGGAAGGAGACATGCACAGGAGATAAGGGCACGGAGCCATCACGCATCCTCTGCATCACTGGCATTCCAGATGCTCTTAAACAGCAGTGGACCGATTCCTCATCACTCTCCCACGGGAATCCCAATTCCGTCTTCGTGCCCCTGAGCCCATGCATGTCTGTCAACCCGACGATACTAGAAAGCGCAGTGACACATTGCATTGGATTGTCACGTGGCAAAATCACTGTTTCCGTTCAATTATGACTTGCTTTCAGTCAAGCTAGTGGATTTTTTCCACTTTCTTACAGTGTAGCGCCAAACAAAAACAGACCAAGCATCACTGCCGTCACCTCGTGAGTCATAACAATAAGCTAGCATTCTGGTGATGTCAGCGCAACCTGGAACCCCGAGAGCACAGAGTCCTGAGCTAAAAGGCCAGTCAAGACCAATCAGCTTTGTTTTCTAAAACCAACGAGACTGAATGAGGACCAGCTGAAACAGAGGAAAGAGGAAACAGAAGTAAAAACCACCACACGCTGGAAATCACTCTGCCTCTGTCACTGCAGGCCATGCCATATTGGAAACCTCTCAGCCTTAATCCCTCTCTATCCCTCCCTTCCACCGCCAGACGTATCTCTCTGTTTACTCCATCCGTTCTTTCCGTTTTGCCTCACAATCGTTTTTGCAGATACATTAAATAAACGGGGGATGATGGTTTTTTTTCAGAGGATGGTAGGAAATACCCGCTTCAGTTCAAAGGCACCAGGAAGAGGAGTCTGAGTGGTCGCCGTGGTTTTTTCACAGAAGGAAACCTTCCTGCTCGAAAGCCTGTAGGTGCCTGTCAGGAGAGCGCCATGGTCGTTTAGCGCTCAGATCCGTGTTCTGAAGACAACAGGCAAGTCAGCAGAACAAGATGGAAAATGTCTTGCTGAGATGAGGAGGAGATGGGGGGCGGGGGGGCGGGGGGTCTCGGTTCGAGCAGAGTGCACCTCGCTGTTTCTGCGCAAACGCGGGGGCCCGTCCAAGCCCGCATGTGCTCCAGGCGTCCCTTTCATCTTTAAATATCTGTCCCAGCAGACCAGCCCACAGCACATTAACCGACCTACAGTACGATGGCTGAGACACGAGGCCTCTGGACAAGAAGGAGGAGGAGGAGGCACACAGCTGCTCCATGGGGGTCTGTCTGGGATTGGAGGAGGGGGGTGTGGGGGGGGGGGGGTCTCAGACATGGGATACAGAGGAGGCAAGGTGCCACCAGGGCTCCCATCGATCTGAAATGTGAGAGCCTGCAGGGTGACCCTAAGACCCTGACCTTAAAAGAACTGCCGTCAACAGCGAGAGAGATGGGGGGGGGGGAGTGAGACAGAGAGAGAGAGAGAGAGAGAGAAAGTGTGAGAAAAGTGTGTGAAGGAGAGGAAGAGGGAGAGAGAGAAAGAGAGAAGTGCATTTTGCCCCTGAACTCCAACTGAGTGGTCAGTTCATTTCACTCTCTCCTCTCTCGCTCGCTCTGTGGTGGCGTCGGAGGAGTCGCTGTCATCCATCACACTGTGATAGCAACTGTCCACCCCTGTCCTGTGACGATTGAGACGTCTTGCATCGAGGCAGGCTCCAGCGCCCTCCCCGTGGATGTTAGCATTACATTACAGCTCATCCTGTCATGATCCTTCACCGCCACTTCCACCTCCTCCCTTTCCTTGCCTCTGCTCCTCTCCTCTCCTCTCCTCTCCTCTCGCGGCCTAAATCCAGGCTCCTGGAAATAGCTTTTCCATTCTTTGTTATGGCTGCTATATCCATTACCCAGTAAACATGAGTATATTGCAAAAAAAGAAGAATCCCCACAATTGTGACTGGGGATGTCATTGCCAAAGGTTTTCCAAAAACTGAATCAGCCTTTCATGATTCATTCTGCGCCTTTCCACAAGCACGAAGGGGAGAAAAAAAAGAAAAAAGAGTTCATGACTAGTGTCAGGAGTTTATGACAGCTTTTTTTTTATCTTATTCTCAGAGTCACTAATGCACAGTTTGAATATGAATCCCCCTCCTCTCCAAACCCTCTTCGCAGGACGCTCTGTTGCTTCTGGTACCCGTGGCTTTTCCGAGGCACAGAGGGCATGTTTACGGCGTGATTAACCAGGCGCGTGGCAGCCTTCCGGCTCGGCGTAGGGTTGCTGTGGAGCTGTAAAGCGGCCGGAGTGTGGCGTACCTCCACAGGGCCGCGGGGATCTACAGATCTTAATGTAGCATAGCGTAGCGCACTCTCTGGGCTGTGAACTCGCGCGGCGTGGCGCGGGGCTCTGAAGCTGCTGGCAGCACACTGAAGAGGTAGTAAAGTACTTATGACACGAAATCCTGTCATAGCTGCTGCTTTGGGGCCATTCGTCTTCAAATGCAGAATGCGGTGATACTTGGCATCTATTTTATGGTGAAACTGCCATGCCTGATGCACTCATTTTCAATAAAGGAGGACTCCCACCTCAGAATTTTAAGAAGGGGCTCACAGCGTCTGAGTTTATTGTTTACTGCAAGATTGAGTAAGGGTCTTGTTCCCAGATGCTAAAGCTCACCAACATGTGTTTTTATTATGGATATGGACCCACAAAATATCAGTGGAGAAGGATGGCATTCATAAATGCATCAGAGTAGATGGAATGATTTTTGTGTATAATAGCCACTATCCATACATCTCTACCACACTCACACACACACACACACACACACACATAAATATACCACACACCAATCATTCTACCAGAGGTCCATAACTTGTCTAGCAGCCGTGAGGATGGTGGCCCACCATCATCTGTAAAAATAGCCACTAGTAGAAACCAGAAGAACCACCAGAAAAACACATTTCCACAGCTTTGAAGGACCATGTGGACTTTACTATAAAACATTATTTTAATAGTTATTGTCAGACCTAAATGTGCTGACTGAGAATGACCCATGCGAAAACATGCAACGATGGTCAAATCCAAATCATACAGCCATCCCATCAGCCTCTCTCTGGGCAGCAGAGATGGTGTCTTTGCACACTCCAGGAGGCTGTGTGTGTGTGTGTGTGTGTGTGTGTGTGTGTGTGTGTGTGTGTGTGTGTGTGTGTGTGACTGTGTCTGTGTGTCTGTGTGTGTGTGTGTGTGTGTGTGTGTGTGTGTGAGTGTGTGTGTGTGTGTGTGTGTGTGTGCATGTGCATGTGCATGTGCATGTGCATGTGAGTGTGTGTGTGTGTGTGTGTGTGTGTGTGTGTGTGCATGTGCATGTGAGTGTGTGTGTGTGTGTGTGTGTGTGTGTGTGTGTGTGTGTGTAGGTGCGTGCATGTGTTTGTGTGTACACACTTTGGGACGCTCAATCCACTCTGCTGTGTTCATCCCTGTCTTGATACAATTTCTCATCTGTGGACTAAGGGAAGTGTTGGAGACAGGGTTTTACACTGTGGTCTGTGATTAATCAGAGTCAGCCTTGGGAGCACAGAGATTCTCTGCTCTGAACTATTCCCCGCTAACAACAAACCTCAAAATGGGTCCATGCCACAAAAGGAATCATCTGCATATGTGGGGCATGAATCATGCCGGTCTTATCTCTATTCAACCAGCAGCATCATTAAGGAAAACACTGATCTCTCTCACTCTCTCTTTCTCTCTCACTCTCTCTCTCTTGCTGTCATTCTCTCTGTCTTTCTCTCACTCTCCCTATCATTATCTCATCTCCTCAGCATACCACTATGTTTATCTGAGGGAAGATTTAGGAAAGACTGAATCAGACTAAAGCTAGATTGGAGACACAGCAATGCTCAATCAGACATCTAGACCATGCAATGCACTTTCTGTACACAGCACACTGTTTGCTAAGCATCTTTTCAGCCAGTCTTTTGTGCATTATTGTGCATTACTCCATACACAATGAAAAGTTCACTTATTGGCAGATAACCTGTAGCATGTGATGCCGTTTCTTTCAGGAAGACAATGAAGAGAATGTGGTGAAAGAAGCAGATTACAGAGCTGCAGTCTTGCCAAATTATGCTGATAGGATTGGACCCAATGTGATGCATGGCATCAATCAGACCCCAAAAGCCCACGAGACTTTGAAATGCAAATGCACCCTGTAATGCATTGCAACAACTATAAACATGTCCAAGAGCTTATCTAAGCCTTGTGACATCTACGTTATGCATGCTTTGTCCTTTGATGGTGAATAAGAGCATGACAGACAGACAGAAAGACATTGCATCCAACAATTTTCTCTGCACAGCCACCTTCATAATATGGCAAAACATAACTACATTCTTCAGCTCTGAAACTCTGTGGCCCCAAAGAAGTGAGCTAGATTTTCCAGAACTAGCAGCAGTGATGAGGTGTCCAGCAAGAACCATTAGTCCCACAAATAGACCATGAGAGTTCACTGTGCTCAAGCACGTTCCTGGAAGCATTAAGGCATTTACAGAGAAGTGAAGGAGAGAAATCCTATAGGAGAGGGGTTTTTTGAGAGAAAAAGTATGGCACCCTGGACTATGCATAGGATTAATGGCCCTATTAACTTACTGAGAGAGAGAGAGAGACAAACAGACAGACAGAGAGATGGCCAGTGAGATAGAAGAAAGAGAGAGAGAGAGAGAGAGAGAGAGGAAGAGGGAAAGAGGCAGAGTCGGCCAGAGAGATAGAAGGATGGATAGAGAGAGAGAGAGAGAGAAAGAGAGGGAGAGGGAGAGAGAGAGAGTCTGAGAGAGAGAGCTTGTGCTTTGCTGTGCGCTACCACCTGCTGATGGCAGTGTGAGCAGTGAGCTGGCCAGAGTGTGAGAGAGAGGACTGGTGCTGAAGCTAGACTCTGCAGCTGTCCCCGGCCCACTGCTGGGACACTGTCAGAGGCACATTCCTCTGTCCTCTGCTTGTTTACACACAATGCATAGATCACTCAAAGGACAGGGAATAGATATCATTCACTAGCACATGCACACACACACGTGCACGTGCACACACACACACACACACACACACACACACACACACACACACACACACACACCTACAAACACACACACACACACACACACACACACACACACACACACACACACACACACACACACACCACACACACACACACACTCAACAAACACACACACACACACACACACACACACACACACACACACACACACACACACACACACACACACACACACACACACACACACACACACACACACACACACACACACAACACATGCTTGAGGCACTCACCATTCATTCAGATACAGAGGGAGAGGAGAGACATGGGGCGGGGGTGGTGGGGTCAGCATAGGGGACCAATCCAGAGGTTGGAACAGAGAACAACATGTAAGTTGCTGTAAATTGTCCTAAATGTATGTATTAAAACTTTACCCTGTTCTAATCTCAAGCGTTGCTGAAATAACAGCCCTACACATAAACTGAGTAGCGTGAACATAATGAGGGCCACCCAGTCTGTCCTTTGATACAGTAGATAACCCTAATGGAAGAAAAACCCAGAAAAGGGCATGTTTCTGTTACACTCTACCCACATACTTGCAATTCTAGTTGTTTCCTAATGCAAGTAACATATCAGTTTGCTCACAGACGTAATAGCTCTTGAAATACCACAGTTGCAACAGTTTCTTCCCTCAGCGGACGCCTGAACTGTCGACCTCTCACAGGCTCCGGCGCAGCGCACACCCCCTGGCTTATGTCATCAGCTCATTCGAGTGCCCACCCTGATCCCCCCACCCCCTAGCCCCCCACCCCCTAGCCCCAGCCCCAACCCCCTACTGCTCCTCATTCCTCTCTTGGTCAACCTGTCTGGGAGGCAAGCTCTGGTGAAATAGGACCTTGTCTGATAAGTCCGCACACTTAGGCAGATGAAAGGCTTTTTTTTGCAGGTGGATGGGCTATTCAATTGGACAGAGATAAGGTACGCAGATGTCAGGTAATCCATTCCACCTGTGATTGTTCTCCTTGGGCTTCACCTGGGTGGTGTTGAGATGGAGGGAGATGGACGGGATGAGAAGGACTACTCACACCACCCCCTCCTTCCCTCCTCTCACCATTCTCCACAAACAGCTAACCAAGAGGCAACATTCCTTCCTGCTTCATCTATGATGGCAGATGTACCTGAAGTAAGGGGCACCACAAGTTTCAGACAGGGCTGGATTTAGTTTGGACACCCCGGGCACTCGTACAGCATCGACTCCCGATAAGGACACGGCTCTATTGTGCTGGGGTGGTTTAAGGGTGCATGACAGAAATGAGGCACATCCCATGGCGACACGCTCCGTCACCACGGCGCCTGGGCCGTGTCTATGCCGACCATAACGCAAACACAGGGGGCTACCAGAGCCTCAACCACAGACAGTCGAGCATGCTCCCTCCCTCACCCTGCTAGGCCATTTGAAGCTAAACAGCCACAAAGCACTCAACACTTTGGTGTTAAATACAAATCTCAGGTCCGGGCCAGACGGCTGTGACAGGCATGCACCCACCCCACACACAGGGGTCTCTCTGCGACTGCCATAGCAGGGCTGATGTCGGACCATACACCTCAGAGAGCTAACTACAATTTACTGCCTTGTTGATCACACAGATCATTCCATTGGGACTCTCTCTCTCTCTCTCTCTCTCTCTCTCTCTCTTACTCTTACTCTTTCTCTCTCTCTCTCTCTTTCCCTTGTTTGTAATGGGGGGGGTTCTTTTACTCTCCTTGTCTCCATCCAATCCCAGGAGTGCTCAGGACTTGCTTGACTTTTCCTCATTGCGGGCTTTTCAAAGAGGATGCTTCGTTCCGGCACATCTTTTAAGAGAGAGAGAGGACTTGATTTCATGGAGGTGAGGAGTGACAAACGCTAGCGTGACGCTTAAGGCGAGACAAATGAAATACACGCCAGAGACGGACGCTGAATGACACGAGATGAGTTATGGGAGTTGGTCTCCAGCCTCCAGAAGAGAGTCAATGGTCCTGCACAGGAAGCTCTTAACAACCACATATGTTTTGGGCCCCTGCACCAATTACTGCACAAATCTTCACGAGCCCATCATGATCATAAGATAAATGTGTCTCGGAGGGACTGAAAAGAAACAATTATGAATTTATGAGATTTTTTTGTTGTATTATTGTATGACATTTTTTAGCTCTGACTCCCTGAATTCCAACCAAATTAATCTTAATTACTATCGAATTTTACTCAGACTCCAGGGGGGTTAAGAAAGCTAGGAAAACATGAAAAGTGAGTCTAATTTTAGACCAAGTCCATGATTAAACCGCTGGCGCAACAGAGTAATAAAGACAAAGTATACAATTGGGAAATGTATCAACAGTTTGCCGGATCGCTTTAAACTTCATGGTATGTGGGATCATTTCATTAACTTTAATTTCATTGCTTACCATTTCATTGTTAGCTGGATTTCAAAATTATTTTCGTGTGTGTGTGTGTGTGTGTGTGTGTGTGTGTGTGTGTGTGCGTGAGTGAGTGAGTGAGAGAGAGAGAGTGTGTGTGAGAGAGAGAGAGAGAGAGAGAGAGAGAGAGCGCAGAGGGCTTTGTATCTCTTCTGACCTTCCAGGAGGTTACCACAGGCCTTCTAAAGGGACCTAGTAGCAGTGTTAATCCCACCAATTAAGTGTATTGCATGATCAAATAGCCACGTGTTTCAGATTACTCTTCATCTCCCTCCCTCATACTCCAGTGCCTCCACCAGAGAGAACACACACACACACACACACACACTCACCCTCTCTCTCTCTCTCTCTCTCTCCTCTATCTTTATCTCTCTCACACACACACACACACACACACACACACACACACACACACACACACACACACACACACACACACACAGTTGTTGACCCAGTGACACCTGTGTCCACTCATTTATATGACTTATTCTGATGTCATCTTTTATCCTCTAATAAGCCTATACCTTTGATCTGAACGGAATAAAATACAAATTAATTCACGATGAAAATATACACTGTCTTGAACTGAGACATTTCTGGAACCATCTGTCATCTGAGCATTCTGACTATGCAGTATTTCACAGCTGGTTTTAGTTCAATTGCACATTTGATAACTTTAAAGATCCTTGTATAACTTTCTGTGCTACAATAATTATGATATGCCAAGGAATAAAAAGAAACGTACCGTGACATCTCCTTGATCCTGGTCATAATCATAATCGTCTTGACTTGTGTCAATAGCAAGGTTTGTGTATAGGAATGTTGAATACGCGAACAAGACAGATAATCCAAACAAGTGCATTTTAGGAAAATGTAAGAATCCGGAGCTACGCCGGTCTGTTTATAGTCTCCTCGTCAAGGCTTGTTGTTCCGTTGCACTTTCTCAAATGCCCTTTCTCCCAAAGATAAAAACAGGCATCACTTTATCCGAGACTTCAGGCTGAAGATGGCCAGAAGAATCATTCGGGAGAGTGATGATGTTCGTTGATGAAAAGCCTCTTCCTTACTGGTATGTTAGCGCGTTTCCTTTTCAGGTGCCTGCTCGCCTGCTTCAAACTTCCGAAACACCAGACACCCAGAGAGCACGAAGTTTAGACAGCGTGAAAGTGCTCTGAGGGAGGAATGGCATGTTTAATACAATTTCACGGTGTCACTAGACTCGTTCTCCTCCCCCTCCGCTTCGTTTTTTTCACCAACCCGGTCTGTTCTGAAACAGTTGCCGCTTCTTACTATTTATACAATGTGGTACACTCGGGACGACAAGTAGGCTGGGGATTGGGCGCGCGCTTCGCACTGAAGATGTGAGATGCACTCTCGCGGCACAGACAGGCTCTGGTCGAGTTTAAATCATGATATTTTACAGTGTATTTATATCTATCTATCTATCTATCTATCTATCTATCTATCTATCTATCTATCTATCTATCTATCTAGGGCCTAGCTAGACTACAGTAGTCTATGTTTAGCCCACACATTTTGGCTACATGGCAATGCAATATTTTATTCTCTTAATGCACACTCTTAAAAAGGGGGTGCTATATATAACCATTTAGGCTTTAAAAAAACATTTAGGGGTGTCATATGAATCATGCAATAGAACAATTTCTAGTTCTATGTAGCACCTTTTTTTCTTAGAGTGTAGCCTTTGGCAATGCATGAAGTGGACTGATATATACCAGATATCTGATATGAAATCTTGCTAAAGTTGGTCTTCATGATTTACTTTGCTGATATCTGTAATGTGCTCAATACCCTGTCTGGAATGGTCCATCCCGATGACAAGTTAATTGTTCTACAGGTCTTTGAACAGAGAATCCAACGGGTAAATAAGTCATTTGGAGAGCTCCTATCCACAGGGGGTCTCTCTGCGACCTCAATCCTCAAGTTCATCAAGGGCTTTTCGGAATGCTTAGGGATGCAAGTCACATTATGCGGCCTTTTCCTGCCATCATTCTGATGAGACTGGACTTAATTTGTGTGAAGAAGGGGCATAATAGTCATAGGATTCGCCCTCAACTGCTGTCACTCAGCAGAGTTTTTTTAGGATGTGAAGGGGTAATTAGTGTGAAGTAAGCTGCTGAAATTCTTAATTGATTTTTCATGGCACTGCTGCTGTCTATTCAGGTGCCATGCCAGCAGGCCAAGCAGTGTTAGAGGGAAGCTCTCTTCACTGAACCCTTGAGCAGATAATAACTTTCCATCTCTTTGGCTCCCTGGACTTGGAGACTTCAGCTGAAGTCTGGCAAGTGCTCTAATACAATGCTTTCACTCATGACCAAGAATTACAATGAGGTTTGACACTCGATTATTATAGACGTGTGACAGTCCGTCTGAGAAAAAAAAATATCAGAGAAAAGAATCTCTCTGTAATGTTCTACAATCAGATGAAATTGATAAGCGGTTATATGTTTGGCAAACTGAAGTACTTGGGCTGAGTTTTGGAGTTTGAAGTGCTATTCTAAGCATTTTGCGCATGAATAGATTCCAGCTACTCTTGACTGCTGGGTCAGAGTTCAGAGTGGTGGTTCTGGCTTTAACAGGGGTCGTCTTTGTTTTGACGTTTTTCAATCGCATTACCAACACAGGAAGAAAGGTCATAACATAGTTCTTCTGGGCCTTGTATTAAAGCAAAACTTTTGACCCATTCGCTGATCATAAACTTGATACTCCCTTTATTTACTGTTAATCGTTGTCATGAAATGGGAAACATAAACCACAAGCCATCAATTTGCCGTTCTGCTTTGCATTTTGATTTTCCCTTTAGGGAGTAATGCTTTTCTGTGCCTGTTTTCAGAGAGGGGGTAAATTGGTTGACTAACTCATTACGTTTGGATGTCAAACAATATTTGGTCAGCTAAAGAAATGAAGAATTTCCCCTTCACAAATGTTAAGGAATGCATAGGACTGAAGCCAGACTGTTAAACATGTATTATCCTCTCCATGTTTCACTCACTCACTTCAATCTCTCACTCATAGGTTACAGCAGGTCTTGCAAACTGCATGTCCTTTTTTAACCTCTACATGTCATCCACTGTTGATGCTACACTTTTTGTTTATTGGTGTTGCTGTTTATAGCAATCTTTCCCTCATATTTTTTTCCAACTTCCTCATTCTTTGACAAGCCCTATTATAGATGTTTGATAGCATTGGTGACTTTGATAATCTGGGCCCTGTGCATTTCCTCCAGATAGGCCCGGGGTTGTCCAAGAGAGGGCTCGTTTTGTTTTTGTTTGCGAGGGATGCCATGTTGGCTTTGATCTCGAATTGCTTGTTGACGTCAGCCTGGCATCTACATCTTCAAAAGCTGTAGTACTGGTGAGTACTGGTGTAATCTCAGTGTGATTTTTATGACCACAGAAATGGATTATTTGTTATTTTTCAGCAAAGTTAAAGGAATTTGAACTATTTTATCCTTTCTCATGTGTGAAATCTTTTCCCCTGTTCTTTAGTTAATTAGTGTGGTCACATTAGTTTACGGTATGTACACCCAGTCTTTTGATACAGCAAAGCAATCCTCTAAGTGTAGGCTTTAACCTTAGCTGAACCATATTTGCCATATGGTTTCTTTTGTAGTTCTTTTAGATACATCTATGAAGGTCATATGATCTGTGTGTAACTGATTGAACAACACATTTTTAAGATTTCACCAGAAATCCAGTTTTAGATATACAGTAGTTACTCAGTCAGACTGACAGTCACCCATGAACAGTCTCAGTCCTCAGATTTTCCTCACTTGACGTGTTTTTTTTCTGAAGCATTTGGTCACAGCTCTGCAGGCCTTTTTTTTCATGTGCTGTTTAACTCGAAGCACCTATTCAAGAAGGATGAAGGCAGAAGGATGAGGAATTTATATGAGTTGCCTGAGCCCAGGTCAAGGCCTTCTTGTCTGCCCATGTGTGCTCAACCTGGTTCCCACACAGCCAGTGTGTCCTGGTGGAACCGGAGGAAACAATGCCCACGAGGGGCCTGGGGGACGGCTCCATGGGCTTTAGGAAGCACTGGCCCCTGTTAAAGCTGGAATTTGTGACTGGTGTCCCTCCTGCATGGTTCAGAAAGTGTCCACGTTCAGGGTATGGAGATCGATTAGGGATGGATGGGGAGGGGGGGTGGATGGGGATGGAGTGCAGGGGGGTAAGGGGGGAATTAGGTTGAAGGGGGTCAGCCCCTAATCCTGCTCGTTCCCAGCATTCCTTGGCACATCCTCTCTTGATCTGTCTCAGCGACCTGACAGATGGCCTTATGTTCATATTTTTAGTAAAAACTCTGCTCGCTCGCAGTCTCCTCCGCTCAAGTACCACGACGTTCTGTAAATATTGGGTAATAGTGGCCTTATTCTTTTGGATGTCTTCTGTAAAAGTTCAAGATGTACAGCGCCCTCCACAATTATTGGCACCCCTGGTTAAGATGTGTTCTTTAGCTTCTGATAAATTATTTTTTTTTCCAAATAATATAGGACCACAATGAATAAAAGCGTAAAATCCAACCTTTAATATAAGTGCATTTATTTAGAAGGAAAAAAATCCCACATTAAGAAATAATTATTTTACATCAAATCATGTGTGCCACAATTATTGGCACCCCTGATGTAAATGCTTTGTACAACCCCCTTTTGCTAATAAAACAGCACCTAATCTTGTCTTATAATGTTTCACAAGATTAGAGAAAACAGAAAGAGGGTTCTTCGACCATTCCTCTTTGCACAAAATCTCCAAATCATCCAACGACCTGGGTTCTCTCCTCTGCACTCTCCTCTTCAACTCACCACACAAGTTTTCAATGGGGTTGAGGTCTGGGAACTGAGATGGCCATGGTAGGAGCTTGATACGGTGTCTGGTGAACCATTTCTGTGTAGACTTGGCCATATGTTTAGGGTCATTATCTTGCTGAAAGACCCAGTGACGATCCATCTTCAGCTTTCGGGCAGAGGCCACCAGATTTGGATTTAAAATGTCCTGGTATTTCAAAGCATTCATGATGCCATGCACCCGAACAAGGTTCCCAGGCCCTTTGGAAGATAAACAGGCCCACAGCATCACCGATCCTCCCCCATACTTCACAGTGGGCATGAGGTGCTGTTCTGCATACTCACCTTTTTGTTACGCCAGACCCACTTAGAGTGTTTGTTGCCAAAAAGCTCTAACTTTGTCTCATCTGACCAAAGCACACGGTCCCAGTTGAAGGCCCAGTACCGCTTCAGACGTTTGTGCTTATGATTTTGAGTGAGAAAGGTTGTTTTCCCTGCATGCCTCCCAAACAACTTGTTGGCATGTAGATAGTGCCTGATGGTTGTTTTGGAGACTTTGTGACCCCAAGATGCAACCATTTGATGCAATTCTGTAACAGTGAGTTTTGGAGATTTTTTTTATTTCTCTTACCATCCTCCTCACTGTGTGTGGTGGCAAAATAAACATGCGTCCTCTTCCAGGCTTGTTTACCACTGTTCCAGTTGTTTTAAACTTCTTAACGATTCCTCTGACCATAGATATGGGCAGGTGTGCGAGTGGCTATTTTCTTATAGCCATTGCCTTACTTGTGAAGGTCGACACACATCTGCCTGACTTGAACAGTGTGTACCTTTGTCTTTCCCATGTTGAAGAGAAATGGCCTCTGTGTCACGTCATATTGATAGCCCAAGGAAACAGGATGTTAAGAATTACTAATTAAATGTTCCTACATACTCTGATTGACTTTGTAAACTACTGTAGAAATGACAGAAATGACAGAAATACTTTAATTACATTTATTTCCTAGGAATTGTTAGGGGTGCCAATAATTGTGGAACAGGTGATTTTATGAAGAATAATTATTTCTTAATGTGGGATTTTTTTTCCTTCTAAATAAATGCACTTGTATTAAAGGTTGGATTTTACGCTTTTTTTTCATTGTGGTCCTATACTATTTGGAAGAAAAATGAATTTATTAGAAGCTAAAGAACACATCTTAACCAGGGGTGCCAATAATTGTGGAGGGCGCTGTATGTGTACAAGTTTCTATCTGTACTTTTTCATGCGTGTTGTAGTCACCAATAGAGAAATCCCCCAGCGCTTGCCTGAGGGACGGACTTGGTTTACAAATTGCAGTGTCTGAGACAAACTGTGGCCTTATCTGACCGCTGCAATTAGGGTGGATATGTCGAGGGGTTGTCTGTGAAGGGGAAATATGCTCAGTGCAAGATAAGATGGTCACAGAGCCTCTTTTGAAACAATGTTGACACCTACAACAATCAGTTATGTGTAACATTAGCATTGGACTAAATCCATTCTGTTGGTTGTTTCAAAGGACTGTAAACCATGTTTATAGATAGTAAATATTTTACAATGCAGGTCATTGTCCTTTCTTTGGTTAATGTGTTTAATTCTTTATCATGAGATAGATCTGACCACAAGGAAGACCACAGCCACTATTCTATAAAGAAAGTAAACACCGCTATTTTTATGCATTCCTTGATATGTAGAGATAGTGGTCTAACATCAAAGGCATAAATACAAATATACTTCTTCCACGTGTGTGTGTGTGTGTGTGTGTGTGTGTGTGTGTGTGTGTGTGTGTAGAGAGAGAGAGAGGATTTTATGACATGTTTTTAGTAAGACGCTGCCAAGGCACCTGTTGATCCACTCAAGCCTTTCCAGATACTCTTGTCTAATTCCAGAAGGTTTTTGTGACTCCAAAGAGAATACTCCTACATTCCTACACAAACTCACTCTAAGTTCCTCACTACACAACATTCCGTCCACATGAATTTCGGTGTCGTCAAAATTTATTGAGGAAGGCTTGTGAACAAGCAGCTTGTTAGCGCTACAGTGGCCATTTTACTGAGGGCCCACCCTCCTCCTCTCCCTCTCCCCTCTATTCAGGGGCATTGAGAGCTTGCATGAATGGATGGGGTGGGGGTCGAGGGCCAAGGTAGTGTTTGATGTGCACTATGCCACTTCATCAAAGGCGTCAAAACAGTCAGTTAGTGGGTCACAGCCTTTAGGGGTGTTTGACCCGAGCTGCTTTGACGTATTTACCCAGCAAATTACTCCCAGCAAGGGGGCTTTTAAAAGGCCTGCCACAGCTGATGTGAGCCGCACTCTGGACCTGGACGTACTTACTCTCACTCACTCATACACACACACACACACACACACACACACACACACACACACACACACACACACACACATGCACACAGAAATACACACACACAAACGCGCACACACAAACACACACACACATGCACACAGAAATACACACACATACGTATACATTCATACACACGTACACACACATACATGCACACACACACACACGCCTACAAACACACACATTCACACAAACAAATGCACACACAAACTCTCTCTCTCTCTCTCTCACACACACACACACACACACATAGAAACTTCAATTTCCATGTGAGAATATTCATATTCAAAGGCAAGCATGATCAAAAACACATTTTGAATCTAAAGCTTTTTCTCCATCTCTGCCACTCACATACACACTTCCCCCCTGGCCCTCTCACATTCATATGGAAATAAGTGCTGCTGGGAAGTTTACGTTTGAGCCGCTGAATGAGGATTAGCGTGGCTCTTAGTTCACTAAACACTGCAATTAAAGAGCATACGTCAGCCTTGCTGTGATAGCCAAGCTAAATATGTACTGCTTCTGCCATAACCATCACATGCACTACACACAGAACTACAGGTTTGCAGTAATAGTTTGTTATTCCAATGTACTTGTCTAATGTACAAATACCATTGAAGCCTTTTGCATTGAAACCACTTGTTAGATTCTTAAAAATGGCCTTATTGGTTATTGAAGTTCAAAATGGCCTAAATGATTTACAACACAAGACTGCAACCTCTTATTGATTTTCACAACTAATGCAAGGAAACGATTTAAGGAGTTAAAGTTGATCATTTAATGTTGGTACCAACGTGGGTAACGTGGGTTCATAAGACAGCCATGGAAGATAATTCTGCTGGCGGTGATAAATCATAAGCTTCGAGAGGTGATCTGGAACGGTGAATGTGTGGGCTGAAAAGCCACTCAGGGATATCACCCATCTTGCAGCCCTGGGGCTACAGACAATCAAAAGTCCTAACAAGGCCATTACCCAGTGGAAGGTTAAAGGACATTTTTTACACTGCTGTTTATAGAACGTGCTCCCAATCATGACAAGGTCAGGGGAGAGGAGTGTGCTGCTGACTCGTGCTTGGCAGTGGTGATACATGCCCAGGCAAACTCTGTGGATAAATAAGAGTCTCTGTTCTGTATGGGGTACATTTCTGACAAAGAAAACAGAGGAGGGCATTGTATTCACAAATATTGATTTTAGTTGGGCCAGGGAACATTTTAAAATTAAGAGTTGTGTATCATTATTGTGAGTTGTATCTATGCTACTATGAATTTGTACGCTGGATAGGTTGTACGCAGTACATCTCCAAACGCCCTATCATATCAGCTGACGTTTACATGTAAGTGCCCTTCAGTATACCAGTTATAATCCGGAAGTATCCCAGTTAGTATTTGCGCATGTAAACAGTATATTCTGATATCAAAATCCTGGATAAGCCCTTATGTTCATTTTGAATACCCCGGTTGTGCTAGGTGGAGAACTCGAAAGAAACTGGGATACTGTTCCATAGGCTACACCTTATCTTGGTTTCTCATGCCAAACACGCTATCACATTAGAAAGAATTAAGGTGTGATAACAGAACGTTACTGTTGGTAACCAGGATACTAGTATTCATCATACTACATACTACAATACAGGGTTATTAATAAACAGCTCTCTCTGTTTTAATGTATACACCACATCCCTGAATATGATCAAGACTGGGATAAGCCTTATATACAGTATGTAAACGCAGTCATTGGTTGTTAATGAAGGTATGTTGCGCAATAAACTGTCCTGCAGTTTTTCTACAACTCACAGACGGTGTACTTACTTTTGACCATGATAAACTTTCCACATGTAAGCGAACACCCCTGACGTGGTGTACGATGCACCCAGTGCTTTCAGTTAACTCCATTTATTTGTTCAAGTCGTCAGCTGCTGAAAGCTCCAACTTCCATCTCGCACAGCTGAACCACAGTGTCTGTTTTGCGAATGACTAATCATTTCTGGTGAAGGCCCACATGGTTTGTGGAGCCATATTACAGATTTATCCCTCTGTGAGGTCAGAATGTGATGAAAGCACTGTATCCTCTCTAAATCACCCACAAGGACACATGATGAAGGCCAGTATTCGGTAGGTCAGATGTTTGTTATGAGAGCCTGTTGTGGTGTCATTGACTTATCTGGTAATGCCCTCACAGAGAGTGCATCTTTCTCTCAGCATTTTATTCCTGCGCAGCCTTCTCTGGAGAAGGAAAGGAATATACATATACAGTACATACTGTATTATACAGCTCTGACTGAATTTAGATGAAGAGAGAGTTGTTACTCAAAATCAATCAGTGACGTTGGACATAGTTGTATATGATTTGGATGGCTTTTGGTTGAATAAGAACTCATACCAAGAAAGAAGTGAAAGAGAGAGTGAGAGAGAGAGAGATGTCTTCACCAATGTTGAGCAACAAGCATGAAGAAATATAAAAAGTGACAGAACAAGTTGAGTATAATGTGAATCAAATATAGCAGTGCCAAAGGAAACAATCAAAAGGATGGTTAAAAAAGGGGAACACCACAAGAGAGAAAATGGCAATGAAATATGGACCCAGATAACATGCCTTTCTTTCTTTCTTTTGCCTTTCTTTTATTGTTTTATCTCCCCCTGTGTGGCTGTGGAATATCACAGCACCTCCAGGAGACTCTCATGGGGAATTCAGAGCGGGGGACTGTGATTGGCAGTTCCCTATAGCTGTGGACACCTTTATGGAACACAGTAATAAAACGATCATGGGGTAAGCTCAATAGTTAAAGCGTGATATAAAAATAACTTTCACAACCATTGCGGCTCCTATGTTTACGCAATAGACAATACTTTCCAAAAGTTTACATTTAATATGATTCATAACCCCTGCTGACTGGGCAGTTGTTCTCGGAAGTGCTTTAGGAACGACACACTGAGATTGGGATGTTCTTGGATGCGGTTCAGATCACATCGAGTACACTTGCACCTCTCTCCTTCCTAGGAAACACATGCACACACTCACAGGCATTTGCATTTGTGTGTGTGTGTGTGTGTGTGTGTGTGTGCGTGCGTTTTACATACACCCCGCTGGATCGTGTAAAGATTATGCTGAAAGTGAGGCAATGGCTCATTAGTGTGGATGGCGTTTTAATGGGGCGCCCAGTATGTCGGGCGAGGCGAGGCGAGGGCCCGGAGTGGTGGTCACAAGCTGCCTGTCTGCCAGTGGCTCAGCACAGCACAACAAATGGGCTTGCTCGCTTCAAAAGGGTCCGCGGCACCTCTCTGAATGGGGCCAAATGACCCCATCAGATTGGCTGGGGCAAGAGAGAGAGAGATTGAGAGAGAGAGAGAGAGAGCAGGAAAGAGAGAAAGAGAAAGAAACTGAGGTATGTAGGCCATTTCCCAGGAGTGGTTGCCAGGTTCTGTGGCTCTATCAGGCTAATCCCTTGGGAGAAACAAACCCCTGTGTTTTCAAGTTTGCCAGTTAAGTAACGAGAAAATTCCTTCTCCAATCTCTGGTGGCATATAGCCTAAGGGGAAAGACATTTCATTTAAAAAATCCTTTCATTGCCGCCCCCGTACACTTCAGGCACCAACAACTGCAGTAGACATTGTTGCCATAATGTCATGCACACTCGTCCACTCATCCACTCAGCCTCTCCACAGAGGTGAAAGATGAGCAGTGATTCTGGAGGTGGTGGGGAAGGGGTTGTTTTTTCCGTAAGGAGCTTCCAAGCATCAGCGTCACAAATGACCTACAGAAGCTTCAAGGACAGATGCCTGCCTTCCACTTCATTCCTCTAGTTCTCCCCGACTTACTTTTTTTGTCCCAGTGTTTTTGTTTCCAGTCAGGATGAGTTACAGGCTCATTGGGGAAGAGACGCACAGCGAGACAATGTTGGGAAACGACAGACTGTGTGACACAAAGTGGGCAATAAACACCTTATCTCTTTCACAGGGTGTTTGTTGATGCATTTGTCAGTCCAGGATTTACAGGGGAATTGTTTTGGCAGTCCTAGCCAGTCTCTGTTTTGCATCATAAAAAAGCACAGTATCTTTTTATGTGCATTAAGATGACCAAAATACCTTTTGTTGAAGACAAAAGGGGGGAAAATACAATTCTACAATTCTGTTACTCTTAAAGAGGAACTATGCAGGATTGGCGATTTCATCTCTGGTTTCGGTTTCGTTTTTCATTTTCGCTCGTTTTATGCTTGCATTTTCTCTGCAGAGCTTCCCCGACAGCTTTAGCGTGTATATTTATACATGTATAGGCTATATTTAAATATATAAATTGCAAGCGTGGTTCTTCGTCTCAGACTTCCAGATGTAAACAAGGAGCGATCGTCTCCTGCAGAAAGTTGCATAGGGTCTCTTTAAGTTTTCTAAATATTTCTTTTGGCAATTGATTGATCAGACTTGCAAGGCATTTCTTTGTTAAGACAAACGGGGTCAAGTATGTGAGCAGACGGTAGCAACAAATCCATACAAAGCCACTTACCTCTCTCCTCTCTGACCCTGTCAGAAAGGCAAAGGTGTCAGAAGGATGAGAAGCCACCGGGGCCGTCAGGTCTCAGTGTACATCAGCGGCCCCTCATCCAAAACTAACCGCCATACTTCTGAGATCAGCTCACCTAGTTCTTTAGCCGCAGCGTAATCTAGTACTTGAACCTCCAGTGACCTCTCTAATGAAGCTAATGAAATCTCAAGAATTCTAATCTCTGTGCAATGCACACTCCAAACGGACGAGAGTCAAACAAGATTAGCTGTTGTGTCAAAACATAAGTGACACGTTCCATGACTGTGATAGTTGTCTCTGATAACGTATAGCTTCAGTTGTGGCCTTCCGCTTTGGGTCACAGATAAATCCTTTTCTTTATTTATTTTCTTTATTATGTTCAACTTTCCTCTGAGGTTGTGATTGGGTTTAGGGGAGAGATCAGGGCAACCGTCATTTAAAAACATGTCACGGTCTTGTGCATAACAAAATGCAATGCCTCAGGACTGTAAAAGTTTATCACATATTTTCGGTCAAACAGCTCTCTAAATTCGAGAACCGGGAATACAAGCCTGGCATATGTCCATTTGGCCTCGTGGACGGCTGTTTGGGTGCACTGAACAGTCCCTCAGGTGCATGACCCGCTATTTACTTAATCATTTATTCATATATATATCTCCGTTGAGTAAACACAAAATATATGAGCTTTTGCTCCAGGCATTTTTACGAAGAAAAGAAACGCGGCTGAGTGATTTATCGGACAGCAAGTGACGTCGCAAGGCACCGGGCGGTGGGCGTCCCTTCACCCTGCGTGCCGTGTAAAACGACCGGATCTGAGTCCCCATAAATCACTCATCCATCAGCATGGGGTGGCGCAACGCCTTCAAGGCTTGTCACACAGCGGCGCTTTAGTGAGGGAGGCGTTGGGCCACCAGGCGAACACAGAGACCAGCTCAGACCAGGGGCGTGCTGCAGGCCAAGACTCTCCGCTTCCTGGACGTGGTGTGGATGTCTGTCAGCGTGGATTTCTCTCAACTCTCCTGCCATTAAAAAAACCCTCGTGAAATCATGGGTGGCTGCCGGCCTCGGGAGATGCAGTGCTGAATGTAATAACCACTGAATAAGAGAAATGTATATTGGAGTACTGGTGCAAGTCTCATTGCAACTTTTACTTGGCCGATTTTAGATTCTACAGTTTCAGTATCTGGGGAGTAGCTCAGTAAGCTGAATCTCCTTCTACATCTGTAGATTCATAATAATATGCTATTGTCGTGAGGTATTAGGACCATGATCCGTCCCCACATGAGTGGACACCCCTATGCGGTGTGATTGATGAACTGTTCTTCATTGTTAAGATGTTAGTCTCACTGCATGTTTTGTTTCAAAACAGCAGATTATTGTTTTACAACTTTTGGTTTATAACACGTGTATAAGGCATTAGTCAAATGTGTGATCACAAAGCCTCCGCTCAATTTAATTTTCTTAACATAATACCATCAACAGCCATTACATAGATAATGGATGCCAAGGCTTTAGCTCCAAAATAATGCATACAGGCAAGAAACCTTGAACTGAACCCAGGCAAGCAGGAAGAAGATGGGCCCCTCTGTATAAGGGCTGGCCTGGACCACATGCAAATGTACATTATGTAAACATGCAAATGAATTGCAATGTGTTATTGATGACTGGAGAGCCGGTGTTCCCAAGCATAATAGTACAGCAACTACGTTAACAGCCTAATTACTGTGGCAGTGAATCATTATTTGCCAGACCTAGTATGGCTCAGAGCAGTATATAGGGGAATAATGCTCTTGGACTTGTCTAGCTATGTTTTTTAATGAAACATCGAAAGAAGAGAGAAAGCACACGGTGGGTGTACTTATGCAGTGAAATACACACACACACACACACACACACACACACACACACACACTTATAAGTTCTGCGTTACCTTTCAAAGAGGCTCACCACTGACTGATTTTTTTTCCTCCAGACTTTTCCCCCACTTTGTCTTCCTGTTCTATCTGACAGTGTCCGTCAAGCACCATTTGTAATTCAAAGAGAAACATTTGTAAAAGCGAGCGTATTTAAGCCCACATTTATGGGCTATGACCAGTGTCTAGGGGCCATTGTGAGTGGTTTTGTAGGAGTCCTCTGTCAGTTTCTGAGTGGCCCTTCATGTGGAAGGCATGATGGGGTGGTTGCCCATGCATAGGGTGTGCCTGTTTATAGGTCTGACTGTGGGCTTCAGGGGCCATGCTCATGAATTTAATGGCTTAAACATACTACGGACATGGCACTGATTAAGTTCATAGGGTTTTCATACTGGTGAGGTGATCACTTGCGTTGCAGTAAAACGATATTTAATGGGCTATCGTTAACCCTCCTCTTATACTTGTAGATTCTCATGCAGACCTTACTTACATGTAATGATGAGGAATTAGAGATTGGATTAGTTTTGGCGCTCTCAAAACACTACTAATGTTTTTTTGGCAGACATCTGGGAGATTATCGGTTAAAAAAAAAAAAGAAACATGATTCAATTGAAATCATCCCATTCCATTACACATATGCTAAAATACCCCAAAATATGAGACCCATAACATAAGAAAACTTAGTCTTGGTGTGGTTTGAAATGATTTATAACTGCACAGTTTTTCATTAAGTCATTTATTTCAAAGTAATTTTTCCACAAAAAAGTTCATCCACAAAAAAAAAATACAAAAGCCTTAAATGTCTTTAATACAGACAGTCTCTTTACAGAATGTTGAATGACTCATTCCAGCTATATAAAGCTACATTAAATATTAAGCTAATATTTAAGCAGTATGACACGAGTGGGAGTGGGGTTGGTAAAGGTTATTGCCACACCTGTAATTCGGCTGTAGGTACGAGGCCGAATGCCGAGTGCCGAACTGTTACACAACAGTTCCATTATCAGCTAATTTAGTTTAGAGACACCAGAGTATATTTTTTTAGAGAGTTAATTTCCGATGTCTTTCAGACTGTCTCCGCCACAAAAAAACAGTTCCAGCTAGAGCTGCCAGGCACTTGCGAGTGTGGCTAGGCTACTTTTAGACGATGATTTGCACATTGATCTTTACCTTTTGTTCCCTGAGCCAAACTTGAAAACAGTTAATGGCCCATAAAGTCTGCTTTGTGATATTTAGTTTGTGCCTGCTTTTTTTGATACAGTCCAGATCATTGGGACTGAAAGAGACAAGCCTGGAGACGGACTCTCCTGTCTCTTCTCTGTGTCTTTTCCTCATCACCGGACTCATAAATCAAATCAAAATGTTGCGAGTTTGTGGCGAGCTTGATTCTTGAGTTTGTTCATTTATCTCGCTGACTCTTTCTATGAATCAATGGAGTGATGATGTAGTTTTAAAAGTCACAGCGTATCATTTTATCATCAGTGAAATGTCTTGAGTGGCGTTGTGCTGGGATGTCGCCACTCATCATAGAATGCCTCTCGTCCAAGAAATTGCTCGACTGGACCTAGCTGTTGTGTAAAACTGATACATTTAATTGGATAAGTTGGTAGGAAAGGCCTCATAGACTTTTTCCTCTTCGATGAACAAAAGAAAGTGTGCCTCATCGTGTGACACCGCATTCCAAGGCCTTGTGTGTACAGTGAAGCAATTGTACTGTAGATGCTGAGGGTCTCTTAGGTCCAGGGGGAGGATTCCAGACATGCTTGATTCCAACGCGGCACTCATCTCCCCCCATCTTCTCTTCCCCACACTCGAGTGTCCCTGTCTGTTTGACGAGCCGGTGGGGGGTCTCATGCACTCGGGTTTCCGCGTATTTGTGTTTCTAGGGCCGAGGCCTTAAATAGCCTGCTCAGTGTTTGTTAGTAGTCCTGGACACACACAGCAGAGTTCAGCCCTCTCTCACAGCCGACACGTCGCAGACGTCTGAAACCTGAGCCACACTTGCTGTCAGACCACCTTGGTTTGGGCCGGGCCTAACAGAACTACTCAGCCGCCCCCGCAACCATGCTTTTACCTCCCTCTTAATCATGCATGTGGGGGTTTCTCTCCTTTAGAGCTCTTTTTTTTCTGCAGCAAGAACATGCTCACTTGTTTGGACTTGAGTTTGCCTTACTGATAATCACGCTGCAGAATTCACTCCCTGTCACTTACTCTCCTCCTCCTCCTCTTCCTCTTTTCACTTCTTCTATTCTCCTACTTCTCCTTTCTTCTCCTCTCTTCTCATTTCTACTGCTGCCCTCCCCTCTCTTGTCTTCCACCCCCATAAACTAACATCTGGAGGGGTTGACCCTCAGAACATTGCCGCGCGGTACCGCCATATCTATCACAGCTTATTCTTGGCAACCTGCGGCGGCTTTCTTTTTTAAAAAAAAAGAAAAAATCATGAGTTTCGTGCCTTTGCATAGTTGATAAATACACAATTTCAGGCTGTCCCGCTGCCTGCCAAGAAGCTGGGGGCACGGTGGTTCACAGTCCTTGTGGGGTGTGTTGCAATGCTCGTCTGGGCCCCCCCCCCCCCCCCCCCCCCCCCCACATCTACTCACAGTCTCTCGTACACGCCAAACGGTCAGTCACAGAGTCAGAAAGGCAGTCAGGCCTCAGTCATAATGTATCGGCTGTCATCACATCTCTGATCCCATCCACGAGGACAAGCGCTGGTGGAGGACAGTAGCAGATGTTGTCAGTAGCGAGGCGTGAGGGGTGTAGCTTGAGCGGTGGAGGTTTTTAAGTCGTTGTGGTCGTGCGCTGTTTCCCCCCCCCTCCGATACAATGACTGATATGCTAGCTTCTTCCAGCTGAATAAAGCGTGTTTAAGAGTATCACGGCTCTGCTCTGCTCTGCTCTGCTCTGCTGCAGGGTTCACTCCACTTCCACGTGGCCATCGTTCAAGAGCTACAGCTGTTTGTAAACAATTCACAATCGGTGTTAACGTCCAGTGAATTTTATTAGCTCGCGCTGGGGAGGGCGAAAAGCAGATGGACAGCAGCAGTGCCATCGCCTCGAACCCAGCGAGCAAGCAGCAGGCCCGCTAATAGCCGATGATATCATCACTTTTACTTCTTCGGGGGGGAAGAGGGGAGCGCATACATTTTACGGGGGCTTTGAAGAAAACAGGCCATTATTTTCCATACGTTAACATTCCATGAGGCACTCCTTCCTCCTTCCATGTAAGCACCTCTGTGTGTGTGTGTCGGGAACGCCGTCCACTCCCGTCCACTCCCGGCTCGGGTGCTCAGCGCCGCAGGTCCACAGCTGGTTAGTGTCCAGGGCTGTGTGCGCAGATTGATGCGTGCTCTGCTCTCGAGCCCATAACTTCATGTTCCTCTCGGAATAATATACCCCCACCCACCCCCACCATATCCCCCCCTTCATCTCTCCTCCATGCTCCAAGAGCTGCGGGGAAACATCAGTGGAGGAATGAGGCTGTGCAGAGGCTGTTCAAAGCCTGGTAATGATTTTAAATGGTGTTGAATGTGGGCAGTGGGTCAGCGATCATGATCCATCATGTGTGTGTGTGTGTGTGTGTGCGTGCGTGCGTGCGTGTGTGTGTGTGTGTGTGTGTGTGTGTGTTTGATGGTGGCGGTGGTGGTGGTGGTGGTGTGTAAAAGATTGACTTTACTTACATCAGTGTTGACTGGCAGTTCATACTTTATACTTTCTAAAGAGATCAGGGAGAAATATGTGCAAAGTCTGTTTGTCAGAGGCAATGCATCAGGGCTCTATTCTCTCCGCACAGAATCCCCTTTTCTGTATGGATCAATAAATAAATAAGTAACTAAATGAATAAATAAACACTGTTTTGTTTCTTGCCTACCGCCTTATGTTGTTTTGAGAACCTTGGAGAGTGTTGGTACACCACAGCCACAGATGATTCATTATTTTAACATGTGAACCGTTCTGATGTAAAATGCAGAAGTAGCCATTACTTAATAATGACCGCATTCTGTGTACGGACCTCCACCACTGGTTTCATCCCTGTGTTTACTTAGCTTTGCCATTCCATTTGGCAAAAAAAACCCAAGGAAACTTTTCCCTGTAAGCTAGATGCATATGGTTCCAACAGTTTTCACTGTGATGAATTGGTGGGGATATTGAGACGCACAGAGGCAGACTTCATCCAGAGTGTGAGAGCTCTATTTCCTAGAGTGTTTCATGTCCACAGCCATAATCTCAGCAGCTCAGTTGGCTCTTAAGCTTTCTCCAATGCCACAATCGCTCATTTTCTCATATCCTGTGACTCCCTGATAATGCCACAAACTGGATTCATCCACACAGTTAGGGGCAAACTCTAATACAAGTAGCCTATACAGTTCAGAAGAAGAGGAAGGAAAGTAAATGGAATGACACATTCTTGTGCTAGAGACAACATGCCTTGTCCAACTCTTTACACGTATATGCTTTTAGCTGGAAGTGTCCAGTCAGTGACGTAGTCACACTGTCTGATATTACAATAGGAGAATTTGAGCTGGTCTGTAAAACAGAGAAAACCTTGTTGCCATCATGCACATGTGCACTGGTCAATTGGGATGTGACAAAAGCAGGCATCCAGTTGCAGCCCCAAGGCTAATAGCACATATTTAAATCTCCAAAGCAGGGAAACACTCAGTGTAAATGGCAAATGTCATATGCAAATGCCTAGTGTGTACTCCTCACAGGTGTTTTCCATTTGCACAACGTTCCCTCACGGTTACACTCATATCCTAAAAATTCTCAGCTCCAAAAACGAAACCGCAGAATTACTGTAACATTTGCTGCTACCACAGCATGCAAAAGGTCAGGACATACTTTTCAGGAATCGCCTCTCCCCTGGTGAAGTCCTCTCTGATCTGAGGGTGTGTAAGTCAGGAAGAGGAGATTCACTGGAAATAGCCGCAGCTGTGATCGTGTGTATGCGGAAAGGTACAGAATTCTCCCGGGATGTTTATAACGACTGACTTCGGATGATAATGTGATCAATGACTAATGGAAATATACTAATGGAAATGGCCTAATGCTTTTTGCTTTGCTTTGGATTCCCGTAGTCTGTCCCCTCCTCAAGCAATGACTGTAACTTCAAATCTCGGATGTGTTTAGATAGAGCTCCAGACTAAATAAGCCCTAACTGACACCAGCCATGAAAGGCCTGTCTTTGTGTCAAGGGTATTTGATTTTCATCAGTGGCACATTAGCTCTTATGGATGTGGCGCTTTTAATGTTCTTTTTCCCTTCACATTTTTCCTGAGAAATAGGCCAGAACAGCTTTTGATTTGATTTTCCAAACTGGAATAATGTCATTAATTAAGTGGAGCGCTTAAGTGCTTTTCCCAAAAAAGACAATAACAGCCCCTCACTCTCTCGCTCTCTCTTTCTCAGATCACCAATAAAAAGCTCTCCAGTCACTTGGTCGAAGCCTTTTAATTGCATCAAGCCAGTCCACTCCACCATACCCCCCTCCCCCCCAGCAAAGCAATTTCATTTCCTTATCGTTACATTTTTACATGAAGCTTCAATCAATCACTGTGTGTGCGAGTGAGACGAGGGGGAGTGCTGTTTCACATTACACAACCCCTCAACCCCCCCAGTGTCCCAATCTTCACAGGCACCCTGGACAGGAAGTGCTCTCTAATTGGTCAAACATTTTTATGTTCTGGACGGCTGGCAGTAAGGCACCAAAATAAACCCGTGGATGAATTTGAAAAGGAAGCAGCCAGTCTTCGTAAACTTGTGGGGGACCAAGGAGCTTCCCACAGAGCCCAGGCTCAGAGTACAGACCATCCGGTCCTCTAAGTTATTCCTAGAAGGACTGGTATGCCAATGGCTACTTTTGCTTTCTGTGGAGATTGTTGCTGTTTTATTCATTTACACTGTCCAGATACTCTGGGAATACACCGCACAAATAACACACCTACACAACCTTAGCCTGACTTCTTGGCTTCCAAAAAGATTGTGATTAGTCTGCACAGAAAACACAAGGCCTGACTCTGGAGGGCACTTGAGGTAAACTTCGTTGATTAGCTGTGTGTGTGTGTGTGTGTGTGTGTGTGTGTGTGTGTGTGTGTGTGTGTGTGTGTGTGTGTGTGTGTGTGTGTGTGCTCACACACGTGTTTGTGTGTGTGTGTGTGTGTGCGTGTGTTTGTTTGTGTGCAATGTGTGTGTGTGTGTGTGTTTGTGTGCGTGTGTGTGTATTTGTTTGTGTGCAATGTGTGTGTGTGTGTGTGTGTGTGTGTGTGTGTGTGTGTGTGTGTGTGTGTGTGTGTGTAGCAGGCCTATGTCTGTGGGTGGGTGTTCCCCTCTCTGAGAGGGGGTGCCACTGGAATCTGCCTGTTATTGTTTTGAGGCGAATTCCACCGGTGACACTGGCGTTGAGGCGGGAATGCCATTCTGCTCCGGTCACTTTGAGAAATTTCCTCAGATGTCCACTGGGAAATGTAGTCCAAGCCTGGGACAAGCCCCATGCTGTTTGTTCTGCTGCCACCACCACCATTACATTATCCCTCACTGCATGGTTTTTATTTTGTGTTCATTCCTGTTTTTCAGAGAATGTTCAGGGTGACTCATGCTTTCTTTCCCCGTGAAGTTGGTGTTTGTGGGGGATTTGTTTGATGATTTGATTCCCTCATGGGCGATTAAGAGGGTCTTGGTACGCTCAGCTTTTCTGTTTGTCAGCGTCTGAGATCATCGTGTTGCAGTACAGAATGTGGTTTCCTGTCGCGCCAATCACGCTCTCCTCTCCTGGGTCAACAATGCACATTCAAAGTTGGGTTTATGTGTCATTTGCCCTCTCGTAAATACATCACGTCTATTTTCAATTTGCAAGTCCAAAGTGAACTCTCGGAGTTCTTAGAGACACTGGTGTTTATGCCAGTTCAAGATGTCGCCAGTGACAGAAAATCTGAATTAAACCATGAAATCCTATTTGCTCAAAGAAAGCTTATAGCTCTCAGACCACTGTTACTCATGTCTAGATAAAAAATTGATTCGATGTGCTGTATGGAAATCAAAATTGGATGAGTGGAAAATACTCAATGTTTCACCATGTCTCTTTTCTGATTTCACCAAAGCTGGAGTGGTGTGGATAATCCTGTTTTAGTGACACATTATACTGCTGTACTCCATCCCATAATGTAGTGATAACGCTGAAACACGATGGGTTACGTAAGGCACTTTTAATCATGGCTCGTTCAACACTCTATTCTTTCTCATCATAGCTTGGCCCACACATGTAAATGCATTTAAATCCAGGACACGAAAGACCAGTGGATGACAGATATATGCTTTGTTTTTACAACGTGAAAGATTTCTCCCTGTTCCAGGAAAGACAACTCATTGATCACAATTACACTGTGGATGGAAACATTTCATGGAGCTACTGGTATTCATGTCCAGTAATGTAGCCTTAAAAATGATTTAATTTCCAATTGCATTACACTTTCCTCTCTGTGTAAACCATGTTTTCATTTTGATCTGCAATCACACAGAGGTGGAAAGACGTTGACCATATGGTGCAATGCAGAAAAAGAAAGAAGAATGGCTACACACCATATACACAGCTCAGCTATATCCAGCTATGGACTGGATATTATCTTCCAAAATATACATAGCATGTAGCATTCAGTCAAAACAGTGTTCATGACCCAGTGTGGCTTGTGAAATCAAGGGACTAATTGTTTTTTAAGCTTAATTTGCCTTAACTGATCAGCTTCGGAGTCAATGGAATGGTTATTTGACTTATTTTGGGTTGAATGATGGCTGTCTCGCTTCGCCCTAGCGCCTGTGATGGTTGCGTGAGGAGAAAAACCACACTTGCAAGTTTGTGCCATCGGGCCAGCAGAAAGTTTCATAGCGATCACGATCATGCTCAAGAAAAGGCAGACTGACCGATTGAGTATGTTGTAAAATGCACACGCTAAAGCTGTAGGGGAAGCTCTGCAGAGAAACCTGCAAGCATACAGTAAAACGAGAAAACAGCAAAGAAATCGCCAAGCCTGTATAGATCCTCTATAAGGTGATACAATGTAGGAATTCCCCCTTTTGTTGATTTTCTGGGTAACCATTTAGTAGGCCTACTATGGGCAGAGGTGGATAGTAACTAAGTAGCCAACATTTACTTGATTACTACAGTATGGTTTTTGAGTATTTGTTCTTTGCTTCAGTATTAATAGTTTTGGAAACTTGTGCTTTTACACCACTACATTTAAAAGACAAATATTGTACTTTGGACTTGAAATGTAAGAATAAAGTAGTCATTACTTTTGACCACCTTTGATTCTTGAAATGCAATAATGCATCTTGAAGTTGCCTGTGGTAATGATGGTGACAGATTCTTCATCAGAACATCCTGTATGTAGCCTGGTAGAATCCAGATTAACCTGTTAGCAATTGAGATTTGAGAAGTGGTCTGGTGTTAACCAGGCTATCCTCCATGATCATTGCAAAATTAGAATGAATAATTTTCCCCGTGCATTGGTCAGCAAAAAAGAAGCTTACATAGCATAAAAACATCCACATGCAACAGGCTAATACAACAACAACGTCTAACATTGACTCATTTGGACAACGTTGCACAGACCTGCAGTTACTAAGGCTAAGTTACGTTTAGTTTTGTTCTAGCGTACCGGTAAACATGCTAGTCTAACGTTCCGACAAGCACACCAATTGTCTAGGCCTACCTTGTTATTGCCCATCTGGAATAACTCCTCTAGCTTTGCTGCCTTCTTCATCAGAACATCCTTAGCCTGGGAGAACCCAGATGAATCTGTTAGCAACTGAGATTTGAAAAGTGGTCTGGTGTTAACCAGGCTATCCTCCATGATGGAAAATTGAAATGAAATTAGACAATCGCCTGACAGGCGAACAACATTATAACTTCCTCCTATTTTATTGTTTACAGGCGACATTTTACAGGACTCATAGCTATAATTCTCAATCTGATTTGATGATGCTGCAGTTGCTAGATTTAGCAGAATGAGAATTCTCAGAATTTGACACCACCCTTTTCGTTGTTAAGCAATAGAATAATCTCAATCTGTGCATAACGTCATAACTTGCCTCTCTTTTGCTCAGATCATGAACACTTGTACGGAAAAAAATATGGTCATATGACTATGAAGACCCAGCTGTATTATAGCCAATGATTGTGACATAGCACATACTTAGCCTACATTATTAAATGATAAATATATGATTATAATGAAAAATATAGAATAATTTTATAATTGAGTTATCTTTTGTAATCGGCAGTGACATTTTTTTAGATTTGTGAACAGAGAATGCATAATAGTTTAAATTATATTACTGCATCCATTTGAACAGTTGCAAAGTTATGGTAGGTGAGATGTTTTTGTTGGATATAAGGAATTGGTCTCTTCAAGTCCTATGACCAAAGGATACCCTATATGACCAAATACACATTTACATTTCAATACATTACAAAGGAAAAACACTTGTACTTCTGAATGATTAAGTATTTTTTAAAAGCAAGTACTTCTGTACTTCGGCTTATTAAGTAAAAATCAGACTTAAAAACTTTCACTTGTATTGGAGTAATATTTCACATAAGTAAAGGAATTGTGTACTTTGTCCGCCTCTGACTAAAGCTAATAAACTAATAGCTAAATAAATACACGCTCCTACCTGCAAAAACATTACATTTTGTAATACTAGGTGTTCTAGGCGCCGGCATGTATTGGCAATGTAAGAAACCGCATTGCCCACATTGTAAGACAGTGTGAGACATCTGAGACTGAAGCCATTACGTTAAGGTAAAATAAGTTCATTGTGTGGCTTCAAACTAACTATCGGCTGTGTTATGAACACCTTGGCCTCTGGAAAGCTCCTGTTACAAGGGGCTGTGGAGGTGTGTGTTTACTCCACTGTGTAACCTCAGCTTCCACAAGCTCCTGACAGGGGAGATGAGCAGTGCCATGCTGCAGCCGAGGTAGGGCCCGTACACGTGCACTCTCCTCCGTCTGAGTGTTCCTTACACCGACAGGTCAAAGGTCAAGCTGGGGAGGCATGCCTGACGGTGCAGAGGCTGACGGATGATAACTCTCGCTTTCCTTTTAAAGAGCAATTACCCGTGAAAAGTGACACTTTAAATACAGCCTTAAACAAAGCCGTTTGTCTGAAGGAACGAGACATGCGGCATTCAATACATCACCCACACTTACTCCATCCAACGCCGAGCTGCCCTCTGCTAATGACCTGGCCTCCTCTCTCTCTCTCTCTCTCTCTCTCTCTCTCTCTATGTGCCCCCTTCCTATTCTTCTTCATCCCTCTCTCTCTGTCTTTGAGAGCCCACATTCTTCGAGATAAATAACGGCCGTGTGCTTAATGATCTCTGAAAAGACATCCTGTGCTCTTCCCACTGCTGCTAAATTAAGCAGCTGGTGCCTTGGTCTCGGTGGCCGTCTGTCTCCCCCAGCTCCAGACTGGCCCTCTCTCTCTTTCTCTCTCTCTCTCTCTCTCTCTCTCTCTCTCTCTCTCTCTCACTCTCTCTCTCTCCCATGGCAGAGCGGGGCCCTTGGCTGGGTCGGCTCCCAGGGCCAGTGCTCATCTCTGGGGGGACGCCTGTCTGACCCACTGGCAAGCCGACACTGGGGGTCTCGCAGGGCGGAAAAGGGATGTTGGATGTCAGGGGTTTGTTTCATGTCATTTTATCATGAGAGGAAAAAGAGAGAAAAAACAGACTTGCGTGTTTGTTTGTTGCTTGTTTGTTAGTGTTTAGACGTGGAATGTCTTTAATGAGTTGGAGTGGATGCCGTTGATTTTGGCGGCCCTGGGACTTTCACTGAATGAGTTCTAGTGTCTACACAACACAATTGAGTTAGCCAGTCACACAAACAAAATAATGAACAAGGTTAGACACAAGCAGCTCTGAACCACAGCCAGCATTCTCACTTCAAAAACAGCAGAGCACAAACCAGTAGGGCACAAGTAGAAGCCGCAATAACTCTGCGTATCTGTTGCTTCAGTTGGTAAGTTGCAGATTGCCAGACCTGATTGTCCTCAGGTGGCCACCAGCTTATCCACCCTCCCTCTCGCGGAGCCACTTGCTACCAAGGTTACATGGACCTTGCTTGTGCTCCATTGCCATGGCAACTGAGAGATTTCAGTTACCATGACGTTGTGTGGACGGGCCTTGTCTCCAGATGGTGGCAGGCCTGGGAGCTCTGGGAGGCTTGTTTTGGATGGTACCCGTGGGGCGGCGGGGGTAGCACCGAGACGTTGAGCAGTGGCAGGGACGGGGTCGCAGCCATCAGTCACTCGGACACGAGGCCGGACAGAGAGTGAGTGCCATTCTCTGGGAAACCTCCTCCAAGAATTTCTCAAGTAACCAGCAGCATTTCCTGGACAGTGTCAAGAGAGACAGACTTACTCATTATACTCTCCCTCTCTCTCTCTCTATGTCTCTCTCTCTCCCTCTTTCTGTGTGGGGGGGTATGTGTCTGTCTGACTGTGTGTATGTTTTTTGGTTTGGTATGTGCTGGATATTTTGTGTGTGTGTCTGTCTGTCTGTCTGTGTGTGTGTGTGTGTGTGTGCGCGTGTGTGTGTGTGTGTGTGTGTGTGTGTGTGTGTGTGTGTGTGTGTGCCTAATATCTGATATGTAGAGTGTGACTGAATTAATCACTCAAAAGCAAAAGCAAAAAAGAACTTGATACCAAATCCTACCTGCCACATCCGTCTGCATTGTAATCTGCCGCTGAGTTGGGCCACATGTATTGCATGCAGTGTCTGCAGACACCAACCAAGCAGATCTGGAGGACTTGACCTCAGTGATTCAACCCCTTTATCACCATAGCGATGGGCTGAGTGGATCAGGGTATGGGTGGCGAGCCAGCCAGGAGACGCCAGGTCAGAGTTGATGGCGGGTTCTGGGAATGGATGTGATGGCACGCCGGGCCCTCTGGGCGGCCCATGCCGTGGAGATGTGAAGCAGGAGCGGGAAGCGCTCCCCCTTCAAGATAAGAGTTCCATACATGATGGATGGGCCGACCATAAATCTTGCTCACAGACACCGGGGTTAACAAGGCTCCATTGGATGACATTAATCACACAAGGATGTCTCTCTCTCTCTCTCTCTCTCTTTCTCTCTCTCTCTCTCTCTCCCACTCTCTCTCTCTTTCTCTCTCTCCTCTCGCTTTCTCTGAAACTCAGTGCACGCTACTTTAATTAAGAGTTTGTCCTCTCCTTGGAGGACTTTCTTCGGTCGAGCAGGCAGTCAGAGCAAATTTGTTTTCTCTGAAAAGACGGTTTAGCTAGTACAAATCACCTTCTTACAAATCTCACTCACAGCACAGGATATGCTCCGCTGTCTCCATCCCATCATAGAAAAATTCCCAACAAGCACTAGAGCTGAGTATTTGTTGCGATTGGCTTTTGCAATTTTCCTGTTGCCTCTTTAAGATTGTTTCCCTTAGATTGAGTGATTATGTGCTTGAAGCCCACAAATGAATAGACTGCTTTCATAGAGCCTACAGTGGGATGTGGGTATTTTCATCCTAACAATGTTCAAATCTTGCCCCGTCAGTGTGTAAGTCAGAGAACACAAGTGCATGATCCCCCTTAAGTAGTCAAGAAACAAGACTGTGTGGCGATCACACACATGCGCGCGCACACACACACACACACACACACACACACACACACACACACACACACACACACACACACACACACACACACACACACACACACACACACACACACAAACAGACAAACACACACAAACATACACATATTCACAGTTTAGCTGTGTTTGTATATCCTAAAATATTTAACCTTGAAATATTTCTTGCTCTAATCAGCTATGCTGAACCATCAACAAATAACATCTCATGAGGTCTGGGATAGCATGACACGGAAATAGCTCCATCATATCTGATCATTATTTCCAAACGGATGCATTTTTCCTTTATCTCTCTGTGAGAACGGCCAATTACTTCCTCCCCAGTTGGCCAAATGCAAGTGTTTTTTACCCCCCTTCCCCAAAAAAGCAACCCTTTGCTGCCATCTTATGGTGGTTATGCACAGTGGAACCAGTGCCCACCACCATTTACAGTTTTTTCCAATCGTTTACACACAATTTTGAAAACGGGGCTCTTTTTGTCTAAACACATCACACAATTAACCAAACACAACACCCAATCAGCAGAACGTAACAGATTGTTAGCAAAATTAAATATTTCTGTCAAAACAATAAACACATTGATAAAACCTTATACTGTTCTCATATCACTAACACATTCTTTGAATGATTCCACACTGTCGCTATCTTACACACACCAACACAATAAATTCAAAACACATCTGTAAAAACCCTCTTCCAATATATGGATCTTACTCAGACATATTGTTTGAGAGCATTAGGATAATTTAGATGACAAAAATATTTTGATGAACCCTCATCAAGCAATGCACAAAACTGATGCTGCAGACAATATTTCTTTCTTTCACTGTACCATATGTTCAGTTATCAATCAACAGAAAATGCCAAAATTATAGTTCTAACTACTGTAAAGTGTAGAAAAATAAACATTTGTACACAAATAAAAAGTACTGTACACTTACAGTCACTGAAGAAAAACTAAAGCAACAATATAAACAAGTAACAACAATACGTAATACTCTAATCATCTCTCCGTCTAGCTGGATCAAACCATAAGAGTTCATCCACATCACAGGCTATGGGTGCCTCTCATTTGGGCTTTTATACATCCTCCCTCGCTCCTCGGGCCTCGATCCTCACTGATCGACATAAAGAATAATGGGGCGAAAACAATGGGATAGTCTATCCAGTGTTAGTTATAGATCAGTGGGAACGCCCCTCGAGGATCGAGCATAACACACCTGAGTGCTGCGTTTTCAATTTTGCACATGCGTGCTTACACACCTGGTGGATGTGTTTATTCAATTTGTTCATTAGTGTGGTCATTGGCAAGCCAGGGCTTTGTAATGAGAAGGAAGTACCTAACAATCTTTATCTGTGTCTAAGGTGTTAAAATGTGTTTTACATTTTGACATTCACTGTGTGTAATGTTTTGCAAAAAGTGTGAAGCTGAATTTGTGCTTAATGTTGTACTGCTCTGCGCAGGTGTTTTGCTTCTTAAGTGTTAAGTATTGTTAACTGTCTGATAACCTTAATTTTAGTGTGTATACGATTGGAAAAAACTGTAAACATGAATTGTGAAACATGGTTAGAATCCTTGACAAGAAGATGAAAGAAATCAAATAAGCGATTCATCTTAATGTTCAGTAGTTTGCAAGCAATGATGTTTTCAGCTCTATAGATGTAGACAAGCCAACTGATTTTCATTTTGTGTTGTATCCATAGCCAGTGTGTGTGTGTACTTCAATAACAGTTAAATAGTGTTTATCAATGAACATGATCAACACCACAACCATGAATATTCATAGATTCTGCATTATCATTCTATTCACTTATCTTTAATTTACAGGGTTTTTTTTTTAATCATTATCAGTCTGCTTCAGCTTTCTTTCCAATTCATTACCAGAGATAATGTCCTTGATGGATCAGGATTTGTCTTAATTGTTTATGTTTACTTTTTCTTTATCTCTGCAGCTGCTTATCTTGTTAATAATATGTTATGAAATATACAGCAATTTCCTGGGATGCAATTTTGTATGGAGACAATGAGAAAATGGCTAGCACAACAGATGGACCCAAACTTTCATGTACGAAAACATGCACCAGTCTATGCATCCAGAAACTACACCAGCAAAGAGCAGCAGTACCAGTGAGCTGGGCAGAAATGGGAGCATCTCGAACGCGGCCTTGGCAAGATTATACAGCATAGAGACAGCATGTGTGTCCTATTTGCACACCACCCTGCAGTCTGATTCTGGTTAGTGGTCTAAATTTACTGTCTGACTTTCCGCTGACCTCTTCTTTTGTGTGTTTCTTTGTAAATAGCTTGTGTGAAATAAAATCATGTAACAGCTGTAGGCTACCTTTACCTGTTACATTTGTTGGGCTTGCCACTCTAACCAGGGGTGTCATAGTCATCTCCTTAACCAACATAATGAAGGCTACTGTATGTAGATGTTTTCTGTTAAGCTGAATAGAGTCTAATTATGACCGCCGCTAGCGTAGCTAGCGAAGCGGTCATATAGTTGTTGTAAAAGTTTTTTTTTTTTTTTTTTTTTTTTTTTTTTTTCTTTTTTCCCGTCATTTTTCGTCAACGATTCCCGGGACACCGTAACACCGGAGCGCATGAAACTTGGTGGGCATGTAGCCCCAGTAGAGTTCTATGGAAAATTTTCGTTTCGTCCCCGGGGGTCACTCCACCCCCGCGCTGCCCCCGCCCGAAGCCCAAAAATGACAGTTTTTCCTACATAACTACCTGAACCGTGGCACCGAGGATGACAAAATGTTTATGGTATGTTGTTCTCTAGAGCTTGCATCAACTTAGCTTATAACCAGTCATTTGTGATTTGCCCCCCCATCGTAAAAATTGAAAATGCAATGTAATATTGCTTTAATTGCCCCTATCTTCAGATGAGATGTTATGAACTGCACCAAATTTCATGTGTATGATTAACCTGACACCCTCTGGGAGTATGCCAAGTTTTGTGGAATTTCATCCATGGGGGGCTATAAAATAAATGGATTTATGTGTACATTCAGGACTGTATACCCATCGGCCAGTAGATGGTGGTATTATCTGGAGTCTAAATCCCCCCCTGGGGATTTCAAAAACTGTTCCAAACATCTCAATCTCTGCTAGTTTTTGTCCTAGAAACATATAAGTGACACCATTAGAAACCTTTAATCAACTAGTTTCCAAATATGTTTTAAAAGAGAATGGTTGCTCTGGGTGCAACAAACATGCAGGAACACACACACACACACACACACACGCACACACACACACACACATAAATACACACACACACACGCATACCTACACACACACGCACCACTACATACACACATGTACATAAAACATTATACAAACACATGCACAAACACGCCCACACACATGCACACATACACCCTTACACACACACACACACACCTACACACACACACACACACACACACACATGCACACACACATCTTTGAGTACATTTTGTGAGACCACCGGAGCTGAGAAGTGAGTGTGTGTGTGATGTACTATAGCCTGTGTGTGTGGGTGCGTTTCTGTGTGCCCATCTGTGTGTTTGCATGTGTGTATATGTGTGTATGTGCATGTTCTGTGTGTGTTCTCTTTCTTTCTCTCTCTCTCTCTCTCTCTCTCTCTCTCTCTCTCTCTCTCTCTCTCTCTCTATGTCTGTGTTATCTGTGTGTATTCTGTGTGTGTTCTCTCTTTCTCTCTCTCTCTCTCTGGGTGTGCCTGTGTGTGTGTGTGTGTGTGTGTGTGTGTGTGTGTGTGTGTGTGTGTGTGTGTGTGTGTGTGTGCGAGTGTGTGTGTGTGTGCGTGTGTGAGTGTGTGCCTGTGTATGTGTGTTTGTGTGTGTGTGTGTGTGCACACGCGCGCATGTGAGTGTGTGTGTGTGTGTGTGTGTGTGTGTGTTATCTGATATTGGAGTGACAGTGACGGCAGAGAACACAGTGAACATATACTCAGAGACACATTAAACACACACACAAGCAGACACACACTCACACTAGACAGAGAAGCACTCATACACAAAAGCAAGCGCACACATGCACACACTCATTTACATACATAAAAGTTGCAGTAGGGATGGAGTAGGCGATGGAAACACAAGCGTGATTGATATTTGCGGAGAGAATGTGCAGGACTGAGCGGCGGTCATATTGTGTATCGCTTTGCGGTACATCTAGTTATTTATAAAATCTTCCATTTATGTGTCCTTCACATGATTATTAATGATGTGTGTGTTCTAGCGTTGCAACTGTAATGTAATTTGAGAAATAATTTAACGTTTGAATTGTAATGTAAGAGATTGAATTCATCTAATTTTATAGTGCTTCCACTTTCTTCCTTACATCATGAGTCTCACTGATGCTTCTCTCTGTATCTCTCTAACACATACAAGTACTGTATATACACAAACATACACACACACATACACACACATGCAATTACAGATACACACACACACACACACACACACACACACACACACACAGAGTCGGTCTATATCTCTCTCAAAATCACTGATATTCTCTTCTCGGTTCCATCATCTGGCTCAACACAAGAGAACCGTGCTTGAGATGGGCCCCGGTTCTATCTCTCCTGGCTAGGTCTTGGGAGTTGCTCGGGGTAATTTTGTCCAGAGATTAATGCTCCTCCTGGTCAGTTGGCAAGGTGAGTCCTGGCATGAGTGCGCGGTGTTTGGGACGGGACAACGTGATCCCTCTCCTGCTCGGTGTTAGAACAAGGCTTTGCTTTGTGGGCGAGTGCAAAGCTGTGCCTGCTGCCTGCGTTTGGCTGCCCGGGAAGTGTGCCGGCTAACACATGTTGGAGAGTGGCGTGCCCCACCAGCTGTCCATCTCTCTCTCTCCCTCCCTCCCTCTCTCTCTCTCTCTCTCTCTCTCTCTCTCTCTCTCTCTCTCTCTCTCTCTCTCTCTCTCTCTCTCCCATCAGTACAAACGCCCGTGTGGTTTTTGACTTACTGTATCTAAACCACCTGTAGTCTAGTCTCATGTGCTTTTGTGGAGGGATCTTACTGATCTTTT
>NC_084995.1:18532737-18535237 GCF_963854185.1 Sardina pilchardus | reverse complement strand
AAAATACTGACTATGTGGCGCTCAAGTGGTGGAGTGGCATAACATGAGCCGATCTCTTGAGATAGAAACCGCTGTCAGACAGATCATTCTGTTTACCTACACTAAGGTTAATGTATTTAGCTATAGCTATATGATGATCTTTCTGTCAGAAACATGCTGCATTCTATTCATTTTGTGGAAGAAAACAGTTTTTCTGAATTAAGGACCTCAAATTAAGTCAGAATTTCAGAATTAACTCAGATAATTTGGAAGCAGTGTTGTTCCAGAATTGTCTGGGGAGGGGGGTTCCAAAGTGGTCAGATACCAAGAAAAACATTCCTTGTTCTGCATTCATTCTCAAAGTGGGTGAGTGATGACCTTAACTGTATGTACTGTAAACAAAATAGGAGGAGCCTGGCAGTTTGAAAGCATCTTTGATATAAGGAAAAGAGAGCGATCCACAATAATAAAATTAATATATAGTGAACAGCCACATCTGCCCACCCATCACAAGTGCACTGGATTAGGGGGCTATATAGAGGTGGAGTTCAGGGGGCTGTGGAGCGGGAGGCCTCTAGTGGTGATCGAGTGACGGAGGCTTCTACTTATAATGTTGACTCTCTGGACTGGTTGATGTGCTGCGATGATGCCAAACATGGCAAATTGACTGAAAGACATTAGAATATTATTTAGATGGTGATAGATTCGTCGATAGGCCTACATTATTCGATTCCATTCTGTCACTACATTCAAGGTTGTTCCAAAAAACTTGCAATTGAGGTTGAATATCTTTCCTGTGGCAACTCATCGAGGTCAAACTGTTTATAGATCTAGCTGTAGTTCGTTTGCTTGCAAAAAAGGTTTGCAAAACTCCCTAGACATTTTTTAATATTGTGATAATGGGAATATCAGATTATGCAGTACATATTTTTCAGTAACCTAAAGGAAGTTTTGTCAACCATCTTGTTTTTTTCCTCCCATTTTAGATCTCTCCAGAGTAATTTTCATACATTACTGTACATTTGATTAGCTTGTGCCTATACTATGTGACTTGTTTGGCTGGAGCCTGTGCTGATCCTTGAAAAGTATGTTGCATAATACCAAAGCCTCTTTGTGGCTTTCACAAACCTTCAGTTTATAATGAAAGCTGTTACAGTCAGGTCTAAAACGCCAACACAGGTGTATCAATTGGACTAGTTTTCAATGCATTTACTGGGATTTATTCAGGAAGAGCAAATCTATTTCACAAATACTTTACACTGATATATGAAAATTATTTAGCAAACAATTATAAGCAGGCTTATTCTCACACGAAGATACTTAACTATGTGCTCAAATTTGTCGAACACAACAACTTATGTAAGGACAATAATTCAATTGATAAATTATCAAATTAATGCTTTATATTTTTTTGCTGAAAGTAGACAATGTTGATGTTTTGAACATAAAATACATGGCTTCAGTTCGAAGTGTGTGTGTGTGTGTGTGTGCATGCGCATGTGTGTGTGTGTGTGTGTGCGCGGCCGCGTGCGCATGTGTGTGTGTGCGCGCGCGCGTGCGCATGTGTGTGTGTGTGTGTGTGTGTGTGTATGTATGTGAGTATGTGTGTCCCTGGCTCTGTGTTTAGCTTCCCTCAGCCACTGTCATTGTCTGCACATGGTCCTCTGCATGGTAATGCGTTGTCCCCGAGGGGCCCCCGCATGCGGCTCTTTAAAGCGGAGGTGTGTGGGGGTCCTGGTGGGTCAGGTGTTGTATCTCTTTAATAAGTGATGAGTGTGCTCCCACTTTGCTGAGAAGTGACACCTGCAGACCTCAGTGGGCCCACAGGGATCCATTCATACACTCTTATTTATCACCAGCCCTTCCCTCACACACTGACCTTTTCTCACTGAAAAACATGCCAGCCCAACTTAGAGATGACAGCTCACACACACACACACACACACACACACACACACACACACAAGATGAGAGTGCGAGAGGAGGAGAGGGAGAGAGAGAGAGAGAGAGAGAGAGGAGATAGAAAGATAGAGAGATGAGGGAGAGAGAGAGAGAGTGAGACAAGAGACGATAGAGAGAGATGTGCACACACACACACACACACACATACTACAGGATGTTCTGTTTACCTCCAGCAGAGGGTGTTCCTGTGATGAGGCTTGGTGGGTGGCCGGCCGAGTGAGTGGCTGTGGTGGGGGCGGCTGCTGGTTAACCCGGGTACCAGGTGCTGTGGAGATGGATGCTATTCTCCTCCCCCAGTGAGCCGTTCAGCAGGCATGGCAACATGCTTTTTTAGACCCCTGTGTCCTCTACAAACAACAGCAACAGAAAAAAACACACACTCAGTGTGCTTCAATTTGGTCCAATTCAATTTCCTCCATCTTGTAATGATTTTTTTACCCCTCTTTCTACACAGACTTTGTAATAATGTATGCAGAATAATGTGCATTATTTACAAATACAATATGCGAATAAAGTAAATAAATAAGTAAACTAAAAATGACAACTGCACTCCTTGGAA
>NC_084995.1:18522737-18530237 GCF_963854185.1 Sardina pilchardus | reverse complement strand
CCCCCCACCTCCGTCTTTCTTTCTTTATTTTTTTATTTGACACTCAATTTGGCAAAAAAAAAAAAAAAGTTAACTTCATGGAAATGAGCTGTCACCCTCTCTCTCCCCCACATCAGGAACAGCTCAACAAATAGGCAAAGTGTCACGAGTGGGAGGTCTCACTGAAGCGGCGGCAGCCTGTCCCGGGCTTCTCCGTGCCCCCCCAGGCACTCAGACGGATGGGGGCGAGCGGACCGGGTGGCATGGGGTGGCGGGGGTGGGAGTTTTGGGGGGGGGGGGGCTTCTTCCACTTACCCTGCTTCTTTCTCTTCTTCTTTTGCCTGTCTGTAAGGGCATGCTCGCGGACAATTATGGGTCAGGGCTCAAAGCTGGGGGCATCCGTCAGTTTGATGGGCAGCAGGGGCACTGCGCGCTGTCACAGCGCCAGGGTGCAGTAATAACTGTCGCACATTTACAGCGCCGCTCTGACAAACGCTTTGCGCCTCCTGACTTTTGCCGCCGAGCGACTCCCGGTCCAGGAGTTGTTCCGTGCGGCGGAGTGCCGTGGCCCGCTCTGGGGAGCGCTCATGGGTGCGCCGCCCGTCTTCATGCATCCACACGCTGGGTCACATGAGCTGCTGCATACCTGAGTGAGTGGCCTCTTTTGTGTAGTCACACTTCTGTTTCCAACTAACCTTATTTGATTTTGTTCATTATACAATTTTACTCAGATCTATAAAGTCAGTCCATTACAATTTTACAAATGAATTATAGATATTTCCATATATTATTTCTATCTTTTCCAGTTTTGATAATGAGGTGCAAATATTACATTTACAAATATGTAAATGTTGTATATTCATGCATGTCAAATGAGCCTGATCATGCCGTGTCTGTTATGTCTGTGTTGCTGTACAGTACATGTATTGTATATTTATTTTGTTTATTTCAGGACTATATTGCATTTCAGTGTACAGTAACTGATTAAATTGTATTTTAGTTGTTATTTGTATGTTTTTAGCAGGCATATGCAATTACTTCCGTACACATTAGAGTAAGTCAAACAGCCTGAGCATTCCAACATTATTTATTGACTACAACTTAACAGAATAATAGTCACAAACATATACTGTACAACCCACAATATTGTATGGGAAAATTAATTTGTTAGAAAGTATTAAGATGCTATTTTGACTATCCCAAAGCTGTAACGAAGAGTACTAACTAAATCATTCCACTGATGGGAATCACGGAAGAAAAGAGTCTTGACTGTTTCCTCTTAGTGTTGATGGAAGGTCAACATAGCAGACGTCCATCAGAGGACCGCAGCGGGCAAGAGGGGACATAGAGCTGGATCATGGAGTTCAGATAGCACGCTGCAGATCCAGTAAGTGTCCTGTAGGCCAGAGTGAGGGATTGGAGTTTTAGGTACTGTAACTCTAGGACACATTGTATTTTGGAATTATTTTATTTTTCAAATAATGTGTGTGTGTGTGTGTGTGTGTGTGTCTGTCGGTGTGTGTAAAAGATTATTTATACGGTACAGGCTATATATGCCACTAACAAAGGAAACCCGCACAATTACCTTTAATTTTATTTCAGTGTCCGCTCATCGATTCACCTTGTTCACAAAGTAGAGAGCAGTGTGAAAGTGTATTCTCCATATTGCAAGTAATTAGTGATTGAGGAGAGAGGACTGTTGTTACATGGATTTAATTAATGAGTTTTTGGCCTGCCTCTTCACAGAGATCTATCTGAGTGTGTTTTGTTTTATTTATTTGCCTGGTCCTTGTGTAATTATGGGAATAGCGGAGGCTGGGGCTGAGCGGCGGATAATGAGAGCCAAGGTTGTTCTGTGCTTTTGCAGGCATCTTGTTGTGCCCTTCCCAGGCAGCTCTTTATTTTGCTGTCAACAGCCTGTACTCCAGCAGGACAGATATGAAACTAATGAGCTATAGGTAGACTTAAAGAGACTCTCTCTGTCTTTAACAGACTCTCTCTCTCTCTCTCTCTCTCTCTTTCTCTCTCGCTCTCTGTCTCTTTCTCCCCCTCTCTTTCCTTCTGTCCCCCAGTGACAATGAGCGTTAGTCATTCCCCGGCAGCTTAAGCAGAGACATTCCTCCAAGGGGACTGGGGGAGAGGAGGCTTCGTCTTCGTCGCCACCGAGGTGCTGATTTGGAGTTAAATGGCTAAATGGCCCCTGCCTACTCCTCCAGAAAAGCTCTCGTGCAAGGAGACACGGGAAACGCTTTGTGCCGCTAAGCTGTCCTTTGCTCTTTTCCTCGGCAGAGAAGAAAAGCGAAGCTTTACGCCCGGCGGCGGAGCCAGCCTGCATTTTAAATTGAACCGCCGCGGCTCCTTGAATTTTAAGTCACTCGAACGAAAGTGTAAAAGCCGTTCCAGGGATATTAATTGCTGTGTTGTAACAGGTAGGCTGCTCACGTGACACAGTTGGCTGGCAGTATATTAGCCATACAGGCCTGACAGACAGATTATAGCCAGTGAACTTGGAAAGAAAAACTTACTCATTGACTTTCATAGCCCCGGAACAGATTGGGAGAATCTCATTAAATGACTGACAAAAAAAAAAAGGGAAAAAAAAAGACTTTCACTATGCTGCCATTCCTCCTACTCACACGGCGGGTCCTTGGTGCTGGCAGTAGGCCTGACAGCATCAGAGGGGAAAGTCATTTGGACTCCTCTGCTCTCCGGCCCTATCAGAGCGGGCGAGCAGCGGCGTGATGTCCGCTCTTCAGTGGTGCGTGTTTGCTTACAGATTCCCCTTGTTAAACACCCCGGAGCACGCCCCAGGCAAGGCCAGTTTCTCATAAGGCTGCGTTTTTGAAAAGAGCACGTTTTTTTTCAAGTATCACTTTGTTATTGTGTGACTTGTGTGGCATCTAGCCACAGGCACAGAAGACTCATTTCTGAAGAGTGGCAAAGTGCTGGTGATATTCATGCAGTTATTTATTTCAGCCTGTTTCATTTTGATTCTTGTTTTACATTTTTTATTGTTTATTTATTTTTTTTTGTCTCTGAGCTATTTTTTCCTATATTCTCACAGCTGGGTGCATAAGTCAAAGATGAGACTGCTGGTCAGTCCACTGGAATCTCTTTTCTTGCATCATGGAAACACCAAACAACTGAAGTGAAAATGTTTGGAGGAGCAGTAATGGCTAACACTATAGTGTGGCATAACAATATCTACGGAGCCCAGGATGGGTCATTGATATATATTTGTGTATTGAGAGAATGTGCGCTTATTTTACTAAATTGTGGTCTCATTTTATTATGTTGTGTGTGTGTGCACTATTTGTATATTGTGTGCTCATATTACTAAATTGTGCTCTCAATTTAGAAAATAGTGCACACATTTGGCTAAATTGTGCACATGTTTTACTTAATTGTGCGCTCAATTTACACCAAAAAAAACATGAGAGATTAATTTAGTAAAATGAGTGCACTATTTAGTAAAGCATCCGTATGATCTACAAAGTTGAGAACACAATTTTGTAAAATGAGGGCACTATTTAGTGGGTAGGCTACATACAAAAAAAAAACACTCCAGGGTTCCGTAAATATTCTATAATGATTTTATTAATTTAATTGTATGAAATTTCTTTTATTATTTTCTTTTTGTTTAAAACATTCACAAACACTAGAAAAAGCAACAAAACATGAACACAAAACCATTTTGACATAATAAGACCCTTACACCACTGTATGAAATAGTGCAAGTCAATGGAGGAGTGTTGTGGTGGCTGTATTCAACATTACTCCTGACAGGGTCAACATTTTGTAACCCCTAAGCAGGGGAGTTTTGAACATTCACAAAAGATTCCGTTCCGCAACAATGTAAGATTCTAAAATTCCATGTTGAATTTGATGAACCCAGATATGACCGTTCACAAAACCCCGCCCTGGAACGGTCCTCGGCCAAACCTAGCTCAGTAACTGAGAATGACCTCCGTCAAACATTGCGATTTCAGCAAGATGGTGCAACAATGCGCCTATGGCACCTGCAAGTGAAGTCATACACCAAGTACCCCAAAAGTTTAGAGAGAGGGGTCAGGTTTTTTATGCCGTTCCCAAGCCCAAAACCCAAGCGGAAAGATGCCGACAATGGATTAAGCAGCGTGGGAGACCTCAATCACAGCTAAATGTCTCTAAGATTCATAAGCATTGAACATATCAGAACGAAGCCTTATCGCTCTCTTACGTGTATGCGGCACTTATTTTGATTAAAACTGCATGTCGAGGGACGGTTGTCCATTGAGCACGCATGAGAGAGAAAGAGAGAGGCAGAGCGAGAGAAAGCGGGCCAAGGAGAGGTGGTTTACTTCTATACTCTTAGGTGATGTTGCACGCATACGCATAGTCTACAATGAGAACTTGCGAAAGAAATGTATGCTTTCACCCGAGCAGCGTCAGGTGCACTACAGTACGATCTAGAGTTTTTTTCAGGAGCACTCTAATAAGTTTTGGGTGCATTTGGTGCACCCTGGAGCCCTATAGAACGTCTGTTCTCAATTGTTTGACGGGCATAGTAACAATAACTAGGGGGCGCGGCTTTTGCGAACGGTCAATTTCCAACATTCTCGTCACACCAATATGGCGGTAACAGCTAAAGTGGATTTCCTGTCAGACTTCCTTGTGATCAACACTGTCATCAGCCAGAGCTGATTCCCAGAAACATTCAGACACATTACCTTTGTTTCCCACAAGTGCCTTGCCATACCACCAACTCTATTGTAAAAATTTCCCCTAAATGCCCAGCTTGCCAAACAAGCCGTAGGCCACTCAAATGTCAGACATTTGGCTTTTTTCGGTGTAGTGAGTGAGCGACACAACGTAGCGAGCGACGCGACGACTCTACGTGACCTTTCCGTCAATTCGTGCATCGGTCCCGCTGTGCTTTGCGGAGCGCCCATGCCTGTCCCGCGGCCCGGGAGCGAGAGGAGCTGTCCGAGCTAATGGCTGACCACAAGTGACAGAGACGATGTATAAACAAGAGCGAAGGACAAGGGCACGGGGGCCGGGAGTCCTGCCGTGTGGGCACGAGAGCGATGAGAGCCAATGAGGTGCCACGTGTTGCCCGTTAATAAGTGTGGACGCTCGTCTCCGTCCTGCATAGAGCAGTGTGATGGAGGGCCTACAGGAATCAGCCTGGAGAGAGCGGACGAGTGGTCCCCGTATCTTAGGCAAGACAAAGCACACACCCACTCACAGACAAGGACTCGTACCTGCACACACACACACACACATTCTCTCTCTCACACATACACACACACCTGCACACACACGCACGTGCATGCACACACTCTCTCACTCACGCACGCACACACACACACACACATACACACACTCTCTTTCTCCCTTTCCCTCTCTATCACTGTCTCTCTCACACGCACGCCTAGACCATAACCACACTTTATGCTCTGTGTCCTGCGACAAGGTGAGGACAATCTAAATCCTATTATCCACACAAAGAAGTAGAAAAGAAGAGAGAGAGAGAGAGAGAGAGAGAGAGAGAGAGAGAGAGAGACCGAGAACGGGAATTGAGAGTTTCCTTTCTCTTTTTTTACCAGAAAAAGAAAAAAAAGAGGCTTAACCGACACACAAGCTGGGTGACGCAAAGAGTACCGGCAGAAGCAGTAGCAGCTCCCTGCAAAGAGCAGGAAATTAAGATGGAGACACTCTCTTTGTGTGCGCTCGCTCGCTCCCCCCTTTCCCCCCCCCCCCCACCCCATCACCCCCTGCCCCCACGCCTTCACCCGGCATCGCTGAGCTTTTCCGTCAAGCGTTCAAATTCATTTACGCCGTCACTGGATAGCCTGGCCCGCATTCAGATGCGGAAGGTGATGGGGGGCGCAATAACATCTCAGCCAGCCGTCTAATAAATACTAATAAAGGCCCCGACATGACGGGCACACAGAAGTACATTAGGGGCGTGACACCCGATAATCGCCGTGTCCGCAGATATTATGTGGCCGGGCAGGCGAAGGTGGAGAGGCCTTTGAGTGGCCCACGGAAAGCTCTGTGGTCCATTAGCATTTGTTACCTGATAACTTTGTGGGCCTTGCTTTTTTTTTCTTTCGTTTAGTTTCGCTCCCTCTCCTTTCTCCTCTCTCTTTTTTCCTGTCTTTCTTTTTTCTGTTTCTCTCTCTCACACTCTCTCACACCCTCTCACTCATGCAAAAAACTCTCTCTATCTCCATCTCTCTCTCTCCCTCTTTCTCTCTCTCTTGTCCACTGGTTGCCCTATCTGGCTCCTCTGCTGTGGGGCTTGCGTGCCTTACAGACATCTCTCACATGCACATATTCATGGACCCTGCGCTCATTTTGCACCCTGACAGCAGAATCTTCTCTCTTTTCAGCCGGGTGAATTTAATTATGCCTGTCAGTTCCTACCTGAGCGGGAGAGAGAGAGCAGCCTTTCAGGGGGAGGCCCTCATTGGCTGATTTTATTTATTTATTCACTCTCTCAAGAGCTAGCGCTAATGTTTATCCTGGGCTCAGCACTGCATTTTCGCCATGCTGTCAGAGGAGCAAGTCATGAGGGCTTTGTCTCTTTTTCACTTCGGAAACACAATTAGCCCCTGAATCCAAACGCCAGCCGGCAAGCTTGAAACTCAACAAACACACACACACACACACACACACACACACACACACACACTATTGCACCTCTACCCCACCCTCCCGCTACCCTCCACTTCCCGCCGAAAACGGCAATGGCAAGCGGCAGTGACAACGGCATTATTTGCGGAGGCTACAAATATGTCCCACTCTCCTCTCTCTCCCTGCTTCCATTTGTATTTCTAATGAATGTAATGTATCAGAAATAAGTGCCGGAGGTTAAGACATAAATCCAGCGGCATGGAAACAGTAAACATCTCGCCACCACGGAGTCGACGTCGCATGAATAATGCAGCGCGGCACCGAAAAAATCAAAGCAGCACCCAGTTTATGAATTAACATCAGTGCCAGCCTCCCCACTCGCTCATCTCAGCTTTTCCTCCCTCCCTCCCTCCCTTTTCTGCTCTTCCTCATCCTCCTCTTTTTATACACCGTTTCTTCCTCATCCCTCCTCTTCCTCACCCCCACGCCGCACACACAGACGGTATTGTCAGATGAAGGGCACGCCTGTGGGGGTGTGGGGAGGCCAAAAATAAAAGTTTCGGTGGGAAAGTTGGGTGGCTGGTGGTGTGGTGTGGTGTGGTGGTGTGGTGTGGTGCGGTGGTGTGATGTTGTGGCGGGAGGCAGGCAGGCAGGCAAGGCAGACCCCGGGGCGATCCTCTTATTAAAATGACCCCCTACCCTGGGCCGTGACTTGCCAGCCCCGGTCTCTGTCTCCGAGCGTGTCACTCAGCCTCCCCCCGCCGTCTCAAGGCCGCCCGCATCACACCACACACAGCCATTAATGAAATGGGGAGGAGGAGGGGGGGGGGGGGGAGTCCTGGAGGTTTCTGCGTGCTTCTTTTAATGCATTCCACTTGTCCAGCCGAGACTGAAACAAAC
>NC_084995.1:18504419-18522537 GCF_963854185.1 Sardina pilchardus | reverse complement strand
TGATTACTGTAAGACTGACTGACATTCACAGACCACACCATCTTTTATAGTGCCCATTATTGTTGCCTGAAGCAGATCAAATTATTTTATTTGAATCAGTCATTCAAAAGTTACAAATAGCCTATACTTCAGTCAGTGTGGTACAACATTTGAATTTATTAAGACTAAAAAAACTGTGTTTTTTAATAAGTGCCATCTGTGTTATTTTGATTAAATAGAATATTGCTACAACAACCATGCAATGTTGGAGATTTATTTGATATGAGTGAAATGTTCTAGAATCTGTATACAGTACAAGCACAAGCAACCAGGACAACCCATATTTTCATAATTGGTTTCAGGTCTTTTCCGAGACTTGCTTAGACTAACCTCTGTAGATGAAAACATGTCATTTACAGTCTCAGCATCACTTCGAAGTCCTGCTCTGGTAGAGCGGCTGGCTTACCCCGATGGCGTCTTTGTAATTCGTTGTGGAGAGGGGAGTGGCTCGTTTGCGTCCAGGTCCCTCCCCGCCCCCCCCCCCCCCCCCCCCCACGGCTCATGAAAGAGATGTCTGCCCGCAGTCCTGCATGTCTACCTCCGTTTGGGACAGAGTCTTAGCATGTTGGACATTGGCGGCGAAATGTCACAAATTTGAACCCGGCTACCTCTTTATCTGTGGACAAGCGCTGTGTGCCTCCCCGGGCCTGTGTTGTAAAATGCATGAGACAGGGTGACAGTGTTAGTCAGGCTGTGAATGACAGGCACTGAGACACACTCAGCAGGACCACAGCCTCTGGCACTGGCTGATATTTTGGGTGTACAGGCAAGGATTGCAAATACTCCATGCACACACACCCTCCACACACACACACACACACACACACACACACACACACACACACACTCCCTTCCCCCCTCCCTCCACTGTCATGGACTGGTGATTTTATACGTAGGCGCAGGTGGACAAGTGGGCGCTATGCCAATGTCTGGTGAATATGTGAGGATGTGTACAATATCTACAATATCTGTGCAAAATTGATGTGGGTTGTTGGTGTTACGGCTGGCCTGTGTGTGTGTCTGTGTGTCTGTTTGTGGATGTGTGTGTGTGTGTGTGTGTGTGTGTGTGTTTGTGTGTGTATGAATGTGTGGGTATGTTTGTATGTGTGTGTGTGTGTGTCTTTGTGTGTGTGTGTGTGTGTGTGTGTGTGTGTGTGTGTGTGTGTGTGTGTGTGTGTGTGTGTGTTGGGGTGTGCGGGAGGCCGAGGGGCCACACAACATTCCCTGTGGGGTATCTGTCTACTCCAAGGGTTGCCCATCTGCAAAGCCCAAATTGGATTGCATGTGACAGGCTCTGGGTAGCCCTCGCCCATATTTGCCATGGATGACAGAAAGATAGAGAGAGAGAGGGAGAGAGAGAGAGAGAGAGATGGAGGAGTAGGAAAGAAAAATATGGTTAAAATATTAATGATCAGTGACTTCATAGGGTCATCCTCATCATCAGCACTGTCCATCTGAGTGGAGAGAACGAGAAAGAGAGAGAGAGAGAGAGAGAGAGAGGAGGGCAAGATGAATAGATGGAGAGACCCCAGCAGTTAGGGAGGAGAGTGGGGAAAAGGTCCTACCTACTATGTGACAGTGTCTGCCCCTGCCTGCCGGGCTCAGCTGACAGCTCCCCAGTGAGTCATTAGGGAGCATTACCTGAACACACACACACACACACACACACACACACACACACACACACACACTCACTCACACACACACACACACACACACACACACACACACACACACACACACAAGAGTGCACATACACGCACACGAGAGTGCACACACACATACAGTACACAAACACACACACATACACACACACCTACACCTACACACACACACACACCCACACTCTGCCTGGCCAACCCAGCACAGGGACTGCCTATGACATGATGGGTGTGTGCATGTGGTGTGTGTGTGTGCGGGTGGGTGCAGGGGTGAGCACCATGCTTGATGGGTGGTGTTATGTGGGAGATGCAGAGGAGCCCGGGTAGCTGAATGCATGGCGTGAGTGATATTGGATTTATATGGCCTTGATCTTATATTCATAAGGTGCTGAGGCTTTCTAATTGGTAAACCCCACAAACACACACACACACACACACATAGAAAAAAAAGGTCAGTCCGACAAACCTCTGTAATGACGAGTTTCAGTTCATAATTATGCCATTTAAACTTGGGCCAGACTAGAGTCTGATCCAGCCCATAATATGCCTCGGTGTCCTCGAAAGGAGCCCTTTGCTCAATTAGTATTCACCTTTCCTCTCGTCGCTTTGAGCCCGGTGTCTCCACCTTACAACTGGGCCCTTCAAAGGCCAGCACGACCACAGCATTTATGGCATCCCGACAGCAGAGGGCTGAGTGTGTGTGTGTGTGTGGGGGGGGGGGGAACAAGTCAGACAAGGTGGCTTGTCAGGGAGTCACAGTTCTGTGTCCCTACCACAAACACACACACACACTTCATAGCCAGATCGCAGCCAGATCACGGTACTCGAGGCAGGCAGGCAGGCAGACAGACAGACGGACGACCGGACAAACACAACCCTGGACCCATCGCCTGGACCGAGTCGCAGTGTCCAAAGCTGGCTAAAGTGTCACTGGCGCTGTCCGTCGTCGTCTTGTTGGCCGTCCCTGTGCCTGTGCCTGGGTCTCATCTCCCTCTCTGTTCTTGTCTTTGTTGTCTTGTTATTTGTTTGTCAGTTTTCTGTTGAATTTCAGTGAAGTTTTCAGTGCTTTCTGTTTCTCACATTTTTCTAGTGTTTGTTGTTTTTCATGCCTTCAGTGTCTTTTGCCCTGTAGATGGAACAGACACACAGTTATATACACAAAACAGTGGACTGTATATATGTGTACATCCAAGCACACACAAACAAGCACACACGCACATATCCATGCACAAGCACACACACGCACACACGCGCACACACACACACACACACACACACACACACACACACACACACACACACACACACACACACACACATACACACACACACACACTTTAACACAGAGAGGGAGAGAAATAGCATAGCATACTACTAAACTCAAATTCAGATCCACGTTTAAAGGAGTGACGATTAATTAAGCAGAAATCCCCATCTCACATGCTAGAAAACTCCACAGACCACAACCAAAACAAAGGGTAACTGATGAGGCTGGGACAAGACAAACACACAGAGACAGGCAGTCATACATGTATGCACATAAACACACACACACACACACACACACACACACACACACAAACACACACACACACCCTGGAAATGAATCCAGCTTCCTTAATCTCCACCTCAGTCTGCTCTTGTTTGCTTACTCTGATGTATGCTGTTTGGAGGAAATAGAGGAGGCTCAATCTAGCTGAATGACTCACACAGACTCTCTCTCTCTCTCTCTCTCTGTCTGTCTCTCTCTCTCTCCATCTCTCTCTTCCTCCCTCTTCCCCTGCCTTCATCCACATGCCAGTCAGAGCCCAGTGCACCCGTACCGGTCTCTCATCCCCTGCCCCGCAAGGTGCCCACCCGCCAACTGGCATACCCAGGCTGGACGAATACGGCACCAGCGAATGCCCGGAGGTGTCCGTGGGCACATGGCACATCAATCCGACGCCTGTTGCCTGCTCGTTAGTGCCTGGACATCCTTGAACCAGAAACAACTGCCATTCGCTTGGACTGGAGCGGAGAGCCGAGGAGAGACAGAGGGAAATGCTGGGCATCGAGGGCCATCCTCCACTTTATTCAACTTTAAAAAGTGCAGACATGAGTTCATAATCAAGTTTTTGGTCGTTGTTTAGATAACACACTCGAGATGAGTCGTATCAGTCAATTTAATTGCGAAGCAGTGTGGAGTACAGCTTGATTGATTCTTTTGATTGATGTCAACCTCAAATTAGATTTTTTTTTTCTCCCCCTCTCCTTCCTATTCTTATTCTGCTCTCAGCATTTTGCGTTCTAGGACGCGAGGCCTGCCAAGTTACGGCGGTGTGAGGAGACATCTATATCAATATTTTCATCTAAAAAACAGCAGCTTAATACTCCGGCGCAACACATGCCATTTTGTAGCGTGGAGTTGGAGGCGATCAGAGACTGATGCTTGTGCTCCTCCAGGGAGCAGCGGCAGGCATCCGTGCACACGCGGAAAACATGATAGATCTTCCGCCTCTCCTACCCAGCTTCCCCACCACCACCACCACCACCCCCACCCATCCCCACCCCTCTTCACTCCCCCTCCTCCTCCTCCTCCTCTCCCTCCTCCTCCTCCTCCCCCTCCTCCTCCTCCTCCTTCTACTCCTACCCTACAGACTGTAGCCGGATTCTTTAGCTGCGAGGCCCTCCGGATGATAAGTGAAGCCATTAGGGCCAAAAAGGCAATCAGAGGGGGATGCGAGGCGGGGAGGGGCGGGGGGTCGCGGCGGGAGCATTAACGTGTCATCCCCGCGCCCATTCATCAGCTTTATTGCCCACATTTGTTAGTTACAGCGAGCTGGGAGGGTGGGGAGGGTGGGGGGAGCAGGGAGAACGCGAAGGGGAAGGCCTTAAAAAGCGCTCATCTCTCACTCTCCTCATCCTCTGTATCCTCCACTCCGCCGCACCCCATCAGGCGGAGCGATCGCTCTCGCCTGACGCACTCTGTTTTCTTTAAACAAATCAAAGGGACCCTTTTTTTTGCTCGCTTTTATGGCTGTTCCTCTCATTTATGGAACACGGAGATCGACATCAGTCATTATATGACCTGTTTAGACCGCGTGTCTGGGGAACGCGCCGAGGCAGAGTGGACAGTGACTGGTTGGGTTGATCAATTTTTTGGACAGTCACTTCTCTCTTATAAGGTTTTTTTTTCACCTGGGTCAAATGATTGCTAGAGTGAACGATGAGTCACACGCTCTGATTAGCGTGTGGAGTCAGAAATCACTCATCTGACGGATTCTAACAGAGGACAATCGCAGAAGTTTCAGAAGTTTTTATGCATGGCTCACCGCGCACAGCACAAAAGCCTTCCTGAATCTGTCTCAAGTTACCCAAAAAGCATCTCATGCCAAAAAGAGAACAAAAAATGTATGCCAAGTTTTGTAGCCAGCATCCTATAGTAGCCAGCTGGCTGCTACTGCATCGTCAATAAGAAACAATCATTACACTCCAAGAAATCTTTGACAGCTGGCCACACTTATAAAACAACAAAGTCATGAAAAGAGAAAAAGTTTCCACATACTGAGCTCTTGGTTCAGCCTGAACTACCTCTGACTTACATAGTATTGCAATGAGGACTGTCGTATGATGCTTCTTATCAGTGTGCCAGCCAGCCTTGGTGTTTTTGGACCATTGTGTTGATTTTTTTTATTTTATTTAATTTTTTTTTAGTGAGGCTACTATTCATTAATATTGAGTCAACAGAAAATATAATTTCCATGACTAGATTAATCTGATAGTGCAACACTGTAATGAAGCACAATTATATTGCAAATATGGACAAACATTGTGAGGGCATTCTGCCTCAGAAAAACTGTTCAAAACAAATTATTGTAAAGTCTATTGGGATCATTGAGATGAGGTGATCACATTCCTTATTAACAGCAGAATGAAGGTGTGTAGCCTTGAGATGCAGTCAATTCAACATAGACTACAACTACTGCTCTCTGTTATATCATGATAATAATAATAATAATAATAATAATAATAATAATAGTAACAATAATAATCATGATCATAATGATAATAATAATACTTTTGTTGCACTATTTACATTATTCACACACTGAGTGCCCTGTCTACCAGTAATAAACAGCAGAAAAAGCCTAAATGGCACAAACATCATTGAGATGCTCCCATGAAAGCCATGCAATGAAACATGACTGTGTGCCGGCGCGGGCTCACGGCTTATCTGAGCGCGTTTGTGCAGGACCCCCTAATCTAAGATTTATTGTCCATTAGTGAACTCAGAAAGTCATTACAGTTCATCCTGCTCCGGGCCTGACGTTTTATTAGGACAAATTTCCCCGCTGAGGACGGCTCTGCGCTGAACTGCACGCGCCCGGAGAATCACATGACGCTCCGCTCTGCTCCGCACCGCTCCGCTCCACTCGCCCCACAACCACCTCCGCACTGCGCACACCCCGCCACCCAGCCTTTAAAAGCTTGCCGTAGCCCGGGCAGTGATACTGAACACCAGTCCATTACCACACACACACACACACACACACACACAAGCTCACATCAGACACACACACATTCTGTCTCTCACACACACACATCACAACCATACACACAAACATCAAAATCATTCTCTACAAAATGCATACCTCAAAATGACCAAAATATCAAAATGCCTTCAAATTATACACTCATGTATTTGGCATAGACATGAGTATTCACCTTCACGTGTAAAGAATCTGTGCACATACAGTACTGTTTAAGGCACACTCACACAAACACACACACACACACACAAAAACACACAAAAACACACACACACACACACACTTGCGTGCACGCGCGCACCTTGATGGCTAAAGCTCTGAAGATGCAAATGACTCAGGCTACAGATGCTATCACCTCATAATGATTGCATTCCTACTGCCTGCCGTCAGAGACTCAGAGAGTAAGAAAAAAGGACACCTCAGAGTTCAGGGTCTGTAGGGGAGCCAGTTCACTCTGTCTCTTGCCTATGCTGTTTTATAACATGTATGCTCAAGCAAACACTGTGTTTTTAGATCTTTGGACATTTAATTGCTTATTTGGATATGTGGACATCTTGTGGCACTGAAGGCATTTTTTTTCCCCAGATATTCCGACCATTCTTTTGTGTGTGTGTCTGTGTATCTGTGTGTGTGTGTGACTCATTGAACATGGCAGTTGTGAATTTCCCCGTCACAGCAGATTACAGCCTGGCCGCCGCGCGTCTCCTTGCTTTGTCCGGCTGAGGACGATAGCACACTGGAGCTGTCCACTGGGCACAATACCAACAGCCTCTCACTGCCGGCTCAGAGGAAAGAATGGATGCCACTTACTTACCTGCCTTCTCAGTGCCGCCGAAATGCTCCATTCAAGAGCAGAATGTTTATGCATGTGAGGATATCTGTGGTGTGGAAAATGAGGAGGCATTTCTTAGCCAATGCCAAGTAACAGGTTAATTACTGTGGACATATCCTTGAACTCTCCTGTTAATCCAAACTCACATATGTTCGGGTTCTATAGTCTGTTATTGATTCGGCGGGTCATTGCAGTAATTACCATGAAAGTGACTCTCCACTGAGGCGACGAGAATACCTCTTGCAGTGGAGGTGTTCTCATTCAAAGGAGAAGGGAGGAAAGGAGAGCAGAGCAGGAGAGAGGAGGAGAGGAGAAGGGAGGGAGGCAAGAAGATGGCAGGAAAGGAGAGCAGACGAAAAGAGAGGAGAGGGGAAGACAAGAAGATGTCAGGAGAGGAAAAGAGAGGAGAAGAGGAGAAGAGAGGGAGGCAAGAAGATGGCAAGAGAGGAGAGCAGAGGAGGAGAGGAGAAGAGAGAGGGAGGCAAGAAGATGTCAAGAGAGGAGAGCAGAGGAGGAGAGGAGAAGAGAGAGAGGCAAGAAGATGGCAGGAGAGGAAAGCAGAGGAGGAGAGGAGAAGAGAGAGAGGCGAATAGATGTCAAGAGAGGAGAGCAGAGGAGGAGAGGAGAAGAGAGAGAGGCAAGAAGATGGCAGGAGAGGAGAGGGGTGGAGGAGGACAGAACAGGAGAGGGCTGTCATTTGACCTCAGAGAGCAGCGCTGCAGAGGCGGAATGACTGCCACTGTCGGTCCTGTTCCCCACAACCCTCCCTCTTCATCTGGCTGGACACATCTCTTTATGAAACCATCACTTCAGTCTATCCGTCTCCCTCTCTGTCTCTCCCCCCCTCCTTCCCTCTCTCGCTCTCTCTCTAACTTCCTCTCTCCTTCCTCTTCTTCAATTTCTTCAAAATCCTTTCAATCTCCCCCCCTCGCTCTGCTTGCCTGGCCATGCACGCAGATACACAGTTTGGCATCCAACATGTCCCCTAACCACTTCAGTCATTTTCTGGCAGATGGAGTGTGGAGGAGATGTTCTGTTTCCTGTAAATGGACTGCTCCCTCTAGATGATCTCTGAGTCACAGCTCTCTCAAGCACAGAGGCCACTGGGCTGTTAGTTCTGATAAAAGCCCTCAGAAATCAGTATGTTTTCCTCATTTCAAAAAAGGCTGAATGGTATCCAATGAGAATGAATGGAGGAAATGTTTATGAAAATGAGCGTCCATACCGTAGGGCGTATATGTGTGTGAATTAACAACACAATGATTGGTCACGCAACAGTTGTCCAGAAGGAAAGAAAGACTTTTTTAAAAAGAATGTTTAATGGACCAACTAATGAATTAGTGAATGCATCAGTGAATGTCTGCTTGCATTCCAAAAAACTTAGGCAGACCTTGAACAAGACATAAGAGGAAGGACATTTTACACTTGCTCGGGCAAATGGACTAAGTTAAAAAGAGCAAACAATGTCCAATGAAATTATTCTACATAGCTTATGCTATAAGGGTGTTTTAACCTGATGAGCAAAATGCCTGTTGAGCTTGCAAATATTTTTCTCAGACAAAATCAGTCTGCAGTCTCAAAGAATTTATCATGGACACTGCCCTGCCACTCACAGCACAACTCAGTTTTCATGTGCTGTGTGTGAGTGTGTATGGGCAGCATGTGTGTGTGAGTGTGTATGGGCAGCATGTGTGTGTGAATGTGTATGGGCAGCATGTGTGTGTGAGTGTGTATGGGCAGCATGTGTGTGTGTGAGTGTGTATGGGCAGCATGTGTGTGAGTGTGTATGGGCAGCATGTGTGTGTGTGAGTGTGTATGGGCAGCATGTGTGTTTGTAAGTGTGTATGGGCAGCATGTGTGTGTGTGAGTGTGTATGGGCAGCATGTGTGTGTGGGGGGGCAGCATGTGTGTGTGTGAGTGTATATGGGCTCATGTGAGTGTGTGTGTGCATGGGTAGCATGTGTATCTCCATGGCCCTTTGGCTCTTGTGTCCTCTGTCAATAGGACCACATGTTGCTGGTGGGCTGGGACCTCCCCTGCAATCAGTGGCCATCTGTCTGGCCTGTTCAGGGTTTAGTCCAGGTGGCACACCTTACCACCCCAGGGCAAGGCAGGTCACCTCTGGGACAGGAAATTGTAGTCCTGCCACTCGGGCAAATCACACACATACACATACACATACACTCACACTCCCTCTCTCTATCTCCCTCTCACTCTCGCATACACAACCACACACACACGCACACATCCACACATCCAGACACATATCACGCGCACGCACACACACACACACACACACACACACACACACACACACACACACACACACACACACACACATACACACACACACACACACACACACACACACACACACACACACACACACACAGACCTATTTGAATCTTAACCTCCTTGCTTCCTGGTTCCCAGCATGGGGGTCTGGCCACTGGAGCAAGGGCTCGTGTCTGCCCTGGCAGGGCTCCTGACCTCGCTAATTGCCCCGGACCCTGAGGGCTGCATGGGCTGCTAAAACAAGACACACCAGAGGAGTCCACCAGACAGCTCACACAAAGGCATATCTGCCCGCCGCAGCACCAGGTTCAATACCTCCCACTGGAGGGAGGAATATTTCACACGTAAATTTCACTGCATTAATTTTGCGCAAATTTTACACAAATCATTACAGATGAATGGGAGCGCGTTCGAAATAATTTCAAAACGGGATCCTGATGAATTATGCCGACGCGTACCGAAAACGTGTGTAATCTCATCAGTCTCGCCGTTTCTATTTCCCGCCGCGTTCAGGAGCAATACGAGAGTGCTTATCCTCTCGCAGGCGTTTGAGCTGTCTGTCTGGAGTGATTTGCCAGGCCCGGTCCGCGTCGGCTCGCGCGCGTGTTGGGCCCCTGTCGGCCTCACGTGGCTGGGATGCAGGCTCCGTAATCACCCATAAATCACAGACCCCCCGAGCCAGATTGGCAAACAGCCCGGCATAAATTGCCCTCAGCTCCTTAACAACGAGCAAACTCCTGCCTTCTGCGGGATTTACACAAGCTGGCGGAACACCGCGCGGTTTCACATGGCCCCGTCTCTGGGTGCTTTAATCGGCCTTTCATTAACATTGACAGACAGAGGAGGGCAGCGATGGGACAAGCAATTACCATTATGCCGGAAATGTATTTCCAGCAGCAGCACATATTAATACAATGAACCGGTATGAGAATGAATGACTCTGTCCTCGATCTTGGGTTATAGATTATTTTTGGGCCCCAGCAGATAATCCAGCATTTTTTTTTTAAGTACAGCAGCACAGATTCTAACTGGTCAAACTCGTCACTGTTACCAGCTCCAATGCCAATGTGCTATAGAGCTATATGCTGTCTTAGTTTAGGCTCCCTACGCTCTGGCTCATTTAAATCTCTGGTTCCATATGAAGCCCCCCCCCCCCCCCCCCCCCAACCCCTACCCACCGGCTCATTTAAATCTCTGGTTCCATATGAAGCCCGCCATACCCCCCCACCTCCTGTTCCCAGGTGCTGGGGCCATCACCTCACATTTTCCCCCCAATTATGGAGGCCCTCCAGCATGCATGGCTTCACCGGCGTCACAAAGGCCGACTTTCGGGGACGAGGTGTCAATTATATCGGCTGCCGCACTGTCGGCGTCACCCGGCAGCCTCCTGTCGGACCGCGCAGCGACTGCGTAAATGATCCCATCACATTACATGAACCCTAATGACTATATGCGACGCAACGGAGCGAATGGCGCGGGCTGGCTGGCACATCTGCCCACTCACGTGCCTGTTGCGCTGGTGGCGCTGGTCGACCGGGGCGGGGAGGAGGAGGAGGAGAGTGGCAGGTAGGCGGGGATGGCACGGCCGTAATTGGATCAGGTTGTGCTCTTGTTGAACTCTCCAAAGCCGCGGACGCTGATTTGATTGAAGCTGTGTTTCATTTGATGTGATGCTTGTGGGTCTTTTCATTCGGAGGCAGACTTTGATCTTGAGTATAATAGGTTTGAAGCTTATACACCCCAGTGTGCTTGCGTGTTTGGGTGAGCATTTGTGTTTATCACACTCATGTGTGTGTGTGTGTGTGTGTCTGGGTGCGTGTACTGTACAGTATGTGTGTGTGTATGCGTACGTATTGTGTGTGTGTGTGAGTGTGTGAGAGAGAGCATGTGTGTATATCAGAAGTCTCGCCCGTCAAAGATTAGCCTTGGCATAGAATATGGAGGAGGCTGCTAAGCTGAAGGCAGGACAGAGAGCGCCCGCTGTCATCTTGCGCTCTGTCTGTCTCCAGAAGCCGCGGCTATTATGTGTAATCCGCTGCGCTGTCATTGATTCTCCCACTGTGTTTGTACGCGTGACGACGTAACAGGGACTGCCTCCAGAGCATGCGTGCACACACACACACGTTTGCATGTGTGCCCACATAAACACACACACACACACACACACACACATGTTTGCATGTGTGCACACATAAACACACACACACACACACACACACACACACACACACATACCCATGCACACACCCACACCCACACACACACTCTCTCTCACTCTAGTGCCCCTCATCCACGAGAGGCCTTTGTCATCCATCTGCAACAAAAGCAGAAATCCCCCCTATCACACACAAGTCAAATCATCAGCCATATCACGGGGCTTTCTGTCAGATAATGTTGAGGTGCAGAGACGTCACGGCCCACGGAGCCACATGAAGCATTCTGGAGCCTGCGACCCGCTGGACAAGGACAGGGATGAGTTCCTCTAAAATCTCCCTCCTTCCCTCCCTCCCTCTCTCCTCTTCATCCCTCTCTTCCTCTCCTTTTGTATAGATTCTCATCAGGCACTACAGTGTGAGCACGTAGACTAGGGCTACTGGCTTGCCATCTGCCTGACATGAAAAGTTGGACTCTAGTTGGACTCTAACTTTATTCCAGAGTGACTCAGGTGAACCTTACCACGCCTGTAAAATATATTCCAATGAGGATGTGGCATTTCAGCTGCCCGTTTATGGATATTTCTATAAATATGAGGGTTTGTCATAATGAGGCCACAGTGTTCATTGTCATGTGTCTGAAAAGACTCACACAAAGTTGATGTCAAGCGGAGTCAGGAGTCATTTAAAACTACACCAAGTCCTTTGTTCTCTCTGGGAGGCTCTGTGTTTTCTTCCTGTCAAACAGAGCCTTTCAAATAGGATCCCCCAGGATCTAAAGTCATGCAAGTCAATGGGCATAGTTATATATTACCACACACCGAGTCCAACACACTGTGATCAATGTCCCTGTCTGCTACTTAGTACCAAAACCTGTGAATAAGTGACATGCAGAATGCCGCCTGCCTCTCTCTCTCTCTCTCTCTCTCTCTCTCTCTCTCTCATGCTAGCATGTGGTTGTGGACTTGTGAGTGTGTTTGTATTTTATGTGTATGTGTCCTGCGCACACAAGCACATTCATGTTGACAGGCAGATATTACTGTAACCCGCACACATTTCAGTTTCTGCAGTTTGTATGAAATACGGCCTCATATTGTTATTTAGCTTTGGTTAGCATTCATCTGTCAGGCAAGCAGCAGACCTCTCCTGCTGTAAATTGCTGCCTTGTTACCCATGCGCTACTGGGATGTTTTATGTACAATATAAAATAAACATCATCATCATCACCACAATAATAATAATAATAATAATAATAATAACAACAATAAATGATAAATAATGTGCTGTCGTTATCATATTTGTTGTTGTGAATTGTACTACATAGTGATACCTAATCATCATTTTAATATTCTTTAATATTCCTCAATTCAAGGATGAAGGCATGGAATTTAAAGCAATCTGTTTCCGATTTGTACTTTGCAAATGCAGTGTGCCCGCAATCCAAGGTAAAGTAAATCATGATGTGTGTTATGTGCGTGTGTGTGTGTGTGTGTGTGTGTGTGTGTGTGTGTGTGTGTGTGTGTGTGTGTGTGGCTGTGCATATGTGTGTGTGCGTGTGTGTGTGTGTGTGTGTGTGTGTGTGTGTGTGTGTGTGTGTGTGTTCTTGCATGATGAAGCTGATGTGCAAATGTAAGCACTCACCCCCTCATTGTGGCTCATTAGTCAGAAGCAGCAGCAGGTTGTTGTGTGCTTGACCGTTACCAAACGCTCCAGCCTGATTTAATCAGGGCCGCGCTGTAGCTCATTTAATCAATCTCTCCCTCTTATTTTCCTCAGGAAGGAAGCAGCCCAACCCCTCCTCACAACACACACACACACACACACACCACCGTGGATGTGCACAGACCTTTTGAAGGGCCGTCGCTCTTACCTGTAAAAAGGGCACCCTTCTTGTTCCAGTAGCCATTTAACGTAGTCTAATGTAGCCTTGTGGTGGTTGAGGTGGTGGGGGTGTTTAAAGAATATTTTATAAATGACACATGGCTATTTTCATTACAATTACATTCTTTGGTGGACGTTGGCAATCTATATGACTTTTCTGTCTTTGTGACATTTTGGTTTTGACATTGTCCGGAGTTTAACACAGCCCAGGGGCCTATAGTCCATGTTAAGATTATCTTTGTTGGACCAAACCAAGGTAGTAAATAAACTTGTTTGACACTAACACTATTTCAGGCTAACATGAATACGGAATATAAATATAGATTAGGTTTTTGTTCTCAAAGGTGGTTTGAAATGTTTATAACCTTCATCCTAGGCTATGCAGATTGTGCTGTTTAGGCTATGTAAACCGCCCCTGTAAGGATAGACCTACCGCAGGCTATTTTGAACGTTTCTTTCAGTCTTATCATGTCAATCATCATTGTCTTGTTTCTGAATTCCCCATGCTGCCAGATTGGGAGCAATACACCTGTTGTCTAAAGTTATTCATTAGCCTTCAGGTAACTGTAGGCTAATTATGTCTGGCCATTTGCTTCACCTATTGCCCATCTTAATGGTTCAAACTTCACGTATTCGCTATCACACAAACTCGTTGTACATACGTTTTCACATTCAGAAATGCAACGTAAGTCTAAATGTGAAGATACACAGGACAATTTTTAGGGCAATGTTGCCGGGCAATGATGTCGAGCAACACTTTCTCATTGAGATTTGGGCAGCTATTTTCTATCTGAACGATTTGGATACTTTAACAGCAACTTTTTGAGATAATCCAATCAGAGGGCTAGCAAGTCCCATGACCATCTGCGAGCTTCAGAAATTTCAACAAAGATGGCGATGTCTCAGCAACAGTGGAGCGAAGAAAACCAGAGGCTGCTTATATCTTGTATCTTGTGGTAAGCTGACATGTTGAAAACAAAATTGGACATTTTACCTCATCAAATGCTTAACTAAGCGACTAACATCAATTTGAATGTGCTGAGCTTGTTAAGAAGACATTGTTTTTTCCCCCCAGTAAACTAGCTAGTTGCTACCATTGCACCATCGAGATTGGGATATGGCTAACTAGCGGTGGCTTTGCTAACAAAGTTATTGCAGTCTATAGGGATAGCGTTAGCTGTGGTTTCTGTTGCCCTAATCAGTTGCTCTGTGTCTCACCTGGTTGCCGATGCCGGGAACATTGCCTTAAAAGTTGCCCCGTGTATCATCACCTTAATAGACTATTGTTAGGTGCACTGATACAGGCCACTCAATGTTTTTTTGCTAATAGAATTTGAATTCTGAAAGTTTCATGTAGGTTTGCCCACCTCTGACTTCCATAAACATCCCTGCTCGCAGACACACATCACATCAGAGAAGATGAATGTGAAGAGAACGATGTGAATGTCAAAATAATGTCAAAATAAAAGCGATTCAAAAGCATATAACCTAAGGCAGGGGTTCCAAACCTTTTTGGCAGGTGACCCTATTTTGATGGCACAAAACACTGGCGACCCCAATCATCCACAACACATTGTGAGAGCGCACATCTCATCTCATTTCATCTCATGTTGTAACATCCCGTCAAAAGAGTTACTTTGATTGATGTAGTCTGCCATGAAGATGAGTGTAGGTGTGTGTACTGCGTGTTGCACCATGAAGACTGAGGATAAGTGTTCTACCATGAAGACTGAGGATAGTATTCTACCATGAAGATGAGTGTAGGTGTGTGTACTGCGTGTTGCACCATGAAGACTGAGGATAAGTGTTCTACCATGAAGACTGAGGATAGTATTCTACCATGAAGATGAGTGTAGGTGCTGTTCATGAAGACTGAGGATAGTATTCTACCATGAAGATGAGTGTAGGTGCTGTTCATGAAGACTGAGGATAGTATTCTACCATGAAGATGAGTGTAGGTGCTGTTCATGAAGTTGAGGATAGTGTTCTACCATGAAGATGAGTGTAGGTGCTGTTCATGAAGACTGAGGATAAGTGTTCTACCATGAAGATGAGGATAGGTTCTGTTCATGAAGACTGAGGATAAGTGTTCTACCATGAAGATGAGGATAGGTTCTGTTCATGAAGACTGAGGATAAGTGTTCTACCATGAAGATGAGGATAGGTTCTGTTCATGAAGACTGAGGATAAGTGTTCTACCATGAAGATGAGGATAGGTTCTGTTCATGAAGACTGAGGATAAGTGTTCTACCATGAAGATGAGGATAGGTTCTGTTCATGAAGACTGAGGATAAGTGTTCTACCATGAAGATGAGGATAGGTTCTGTTCATGAAGATGAAAATAAGTGTTCTACCATGAAGACTGAGAATATGTGTTCTACCAAAGGATGAGTGTAGGTGTTGTTCTTCCATGAAGACTGAGGATAAGTGTTCTACCATGAGGATGAGGATGTTCTGGAATGGTTTCCAGGTGAGTCTGCTTTAAACCAGAGGGTCAGGACCTGGGGGGTCAAGATTTCTCCCTGCTGTGGGGGTCCGTGAGGGGGGGATTCAGCCTCCAGACGGCGAGAGGCCGGGATGAAAGGCCCTTGGGCTCTCTCCCTCATGCATTATTGGGCCCGTGGCCTTGGACAGCCGTGATGTTTAAACCATTTAGTGGCCTCGCACTGGACACGCATCAGTGAGTGGATCTGGGAGCGAGGAGAGGAGAGAGGGGATATCAGATCAGTGCCAGCCAGCACACACACACACACACACACTCTCTCTTTCTCTCATACACTCACACAGACTTTCTCCTGCATTCTACTTACCTGTGTGTGTGTGTGTGTGTGTGAGTGTGTGAGTGTGTGAGCATGTGTGTGTGCATTAATGCTGAAACCACTCAGGCTTGCCTGACACGCTCACGTTCAGCTCGTTGACTCAAAGGATCTCCGTTCAAATTGCGTAAGGTATTATGCATCTGGCACAGCCCTTCCAAGCTGGCAGTGTTTGTGTGAGCTTGTGTAACTCTGTGTTCATTTTTAATGAAATCTGCTTATACTTCAATTTTCACACCTGACTACTCCATCCACATTTCAGGTGATATTTTGCTCTGACACAGACAGCACGTCCAACATCGACCTCTGGCTGACGGGCGTTTATTCCTTCACTGGAACAGCAGGGCGCGCCTGCTTTATATGATAGACATGGCCATTTGATTTTCATAAGGCTCTGTGAATTCTCCCTTTTGAATGTGTGAATCTTTTTTTATGGCTAGTCACAGTGTATATTGCAGTGTTTTAGAAAGTCATTGTGAACATTTATTTGATTCTCTCCTATTTGCATACCTTGCTTTATCTGTTTTTCCTCTCCCTCCCTCCCTCTCTCTCTCTCTTTCTCTCTCTCTGTCTCTCTCATCCCCTACCCTTGCCTTTGCCCCATGTGGTTGCTTGCAGCCCTGTTCACCAGGCAGCAGTTTTATTTGTCCATAATGGCTCCTGCTGCCACCTTATGAGGGGCAGTCTCATCTGAGTGCTCCAGTGAGCTGGCACCCGCCCTGCCACGCCAACTCAGAATCTCAGCCCGCTGGCTCTCAGTGGGGCAAATTTGTCATCGGGGACTGATTGAGGAAAAGGCGAGAAAAATCCCCCCACCCCAACCCCAGTTTTTTTTTTTTTTAAGGAAGAAAAGAAAGGGGGGGACATACACAGAGCAAAAAAAATTGCGCCCCTCTTCTTAACGGCTGGTGTGTTTTCCATTGTTTACCCCGGGATTCTTTTAGCGGGTGCTGCTGTCGGGGGAGAGGGAGTTACGTTGGGAGGTGGAGGCAGATGGCTATCATCCAAAGCCCAGGATTTGCAGGGCCCTGGCTGGGCAGGAAAGGTCATTGGTGGTGAGGGGAGTGAGGCCCGGCTCTGGGTAATTGGTGTTGCGCTGTGTGCTTGGCAGCCGCCCATGTAGCCCCCTGTCAGCCGTCTCTGAAATATGCACTGGGCCAAGGGGTGCCGGCGGTGCTGTGGTTGAGCAAGAGTAGGAGGAAGAGGAGGAGGAGGAGGGGGCGGCTGTATGCTCCAGAGGGAAAAACGAGTGACCGTGACCACTCCGTTACTCTGGGTAGGATGCAGCTCCATCACAGCACCTTCCCTCCTGGTGCCGCGTCTCAGTCTGTCTCACACAGCCAGCGCCGCGCAGGAAACCCTGTCACAATTAAAGAGCTGAGCCTGTTTATGCACCAGGACATCCGGACTTACTCAAATCAGCCAGGATTACGGAGAGGTGTGAGGGAAACTGATCTTGCTAATACTGTTTTTTTTTGTTGTTGTTGGTGGGGTGGGGGGGGTTTTCAAACTGCTCACACACAAAATCTGTACTTTTTCTGAAACCTGTCACTCAGATAGCATAATCCAACACCAAATCGGCAAAACCATAAGATAATTCTCAGGCTTTGACAAAGATTTCAATTCCATGATGCATGATTCAGGAAGAGGCATCATTGCTGTATTGCTAAGAGCAGCTTCTGTTCATATCATGTCCAGAGAGAGAGAGAGTTTGCAGTGGTTTTCACAGAGGGTTGTCTTGGCTGTAAACCATGAATTATTCTCCTCTGCCAAGATGCTTGTCCCTTGGGGTGAACTATAGAAAGTTTCAGAAAAGAGACCCCAAGCTATGTTGTTTATGAGGTACCTGCCCACACACGCACACACACACACACACACACACACACTCATACTTTCAATCACACACACTCTC
>NC_084995.1:18491919-18501919 GCF_963854185.1 Sardina pilchardus | reverse complement strand
TGAACAGTAAATCATTGTGCATTCACACCATTTTCCCCCCAACAAAAATAGCGTGCTATGCGCACACACACACACGCGCACAAACACACACACACACACACACACACACACTCTCTCAGTTATTCAGTGCAGTTGGATAGATGATTGTATTTCCTGGCAGTGGTAATATCTGTATTCTTGTGTGCAGTAATGAGCACCGGATGAAGAGGTCATTCATTCATCTCTAATAATTATCTCTGTTTTCTTTTTTGCTTAGATTTGTTTTTTTTTTCCTACGGAAAATTGCATTAACAGGATAATCTAGATGTTAAATTCAATCGAAGCTACATCCATTTGTCTCTGCAATCATTAGGACTAATACATCTGCCGGATTTGCTTAGAATTTTTCATTTTGGAGAGAAAATAATTCCTCATTATGCAGGAGGCTTAAATGTGCTATTCAATGCCACCCTATTTCCAGTTTGCTATTTTATATTACTTTTAATTGTATTGGCCCAAGATAGAATATACTGTATGTGTTTTTTTTCTTTTCTCTCTCTATCACAGTATATTCAGTAAATATTTCTCAACTGAATATTTTGACAGGGCTGAAAAAAGCCACAGTAAAACAGTAAACGTCTTATGCCTATTCACTATTTTCTGTATCATGTATTTATTTGTTATGCATTACCATAGTGCTATATATTCAGTCAACCTGCATGCGAGTTTTGCATTGAGATGGGATTTCATCTGTGTGCATAGTATACCCTGAGCTTATGGCACAAGAGCTGTCAGAGCCGCTGGTAGAAGGTGGTTAGTGTTCAGGGTTCATGTCGGGTTCCAATTTATTTTGAGAAATATATGAAGTTGTAATAGAGACAGGTGAGAATATCTGTGGGGCATGCATCCACAGAGGACTATTTACTTGATACAGTCAATAACAGGGGAAAAATAGCTTTGACAGTTAAAAGTCACAGTACATGGCACAAAGCAATGCAAATGTTAGCCTCCCTTCCCAGTGAACCTTAAAACACACTTGGGGTGTGGGAGGGAAGTTATAATTAGATTCAGAGAGCTAGCCACTCAAAGAGCCACCGAACCAGAATTATGCTTGTTTTGTCTTTGTCCCCATCACTAAAAAGGTGACATTTCTGTGTGTGCTTGTCTGCTTCATTTGAAATGTGTGGGTAACATAATAAATAGGCAAGCCGCTGAATATACAAATATTTATCAAAAAAAGAAGATTAATCAGTCATGAATAAACAAACAGGGAATGATTTGAGGTCTCAGACCACAAGCTGGCCATCACACTAAAACAATAGTGCAACTAATTAATATTTATTGCACTTTATGCTCCAGAAAAATAGTGTCATTTTTAATGCTCTTAATTGGTGAACATCATAGTTCAAATTTTAAGCATAAGTATATATTTGATTTTTAAGCTTATTTTGTCAGAATTGTCAACAATGCCCTTGCCTCAGTCAATTAGAGTGAGCCAAAGGTGGCATCAATTATTTTCCACCATTGACCTTCCATGGTTAGTAACTTTGCAAAAAGTGTTTCTTTCCGTATACAAGCTGATTCTTTTGGCATACAGTAGTTGTAATGTTGTGTCTTTTTAGATAGATAGGCACCACAGTATAGACATAACTAGGAAAGCACAAAAGAAGATCAAATATATAAATATATATTTACAGTATATAATAAGTATAAAGTGCAAAACTAAATGGAGGACTTATATATAAATCAAGGACATATATATACTATAAGGGCTTATATTTCTATGGGACGGCAGCAGCGTACATTTTTCCTTGTCCCCCCTCTTCTTTCTTCCCTGTGTTGGCTGCAGTTGATGTCCTGTTCTCCTCCGGGCCATGGTCATGAGTCTCCACACGGCCCTCCATCAGATTAGCCCCCATAACACCCCATTAGAGTGGCAGCGCGCCCGTTGGAAACAGTGATATGATGTTGATTTACTGGAGATCGCCCATGTTTGATTTTATATAGAGTCCCCAAGTTCTTACCATCTTGCCCTCTAACAGGAGAAATAACATTCTCCCTTTGTGGGTACTCTATTTCATCCCCCCCTTCTTGCTCTCTCTCTCTCTCTCTCTCTCTCTCTCTCTCTCTCTCTCTCTCTCTCTCTCTCTCTGTCTTTCTCTCTCTCCATGTCTCTTTCACTGTCATTCCTTTAGTACTCTCCCTCAGCTGAGAAATGTGTGTGTGACTGAGTGTGTGTGTGTGTGTGTGTGTGTGTGTGTGTGTGTGTGTGTCCTTGACTGAAAGCTGTTTTGTGTGTTGCACTGCAATTCCCTCTATGTCCTACCTGCAATGTCCTCTTTGGGAATGGAGACTAGGATCAGAGCAGGCATAAAGACAACTCCCCCACCACCGCCACCTCAAACTATCTGTATTGATCCTGTCACACACACACACGCACACACGCACATACGCACTAAATCAGTCAATGCTGTAAATTTGGACTCGTTGGAGCAGTTTTGGCAGGCGATTGACAGAGCCCAGATGATGTTGCCAAACCATGATAGATATCTGAACATGTCGGGGTGGTGGACCTCTGACACCCAATGCAAAAGCAGGAGGGAGCGACATCGGCATCCACACTGCACAGCTGTGGCTGCAGGCTTGCAGTCATGTAACAAGTGACATGGTGATTGATTGTCAATTCAGCCGCGAGGTGACACGCTGTATAGACTGAGGGGCCTGGAAGACGCAAAGTCTGAGTAAAAACATTTTCCACCTTGTCTTTCAGACATTTCGCTGAAAATATCACAAAGAAGTGGAAGCGTGATTGCTCTTATTTTAGAGAGAGAATAGCTTGTTTGACAGTTTCAAAAGATTGCAGAGTTTTAACAAACTTCTTGCGCACACTCACACACACACAATCATGCACGCACACTCTCTCACACACACACACACACACACACATACACATACACACACACACACACACACACACACACACACACACACACACACACACACACACACACACACACACACACTCATATACACAATGTAAACATTCTTCAATTAAAATGAATTGTGATACCCCAAAGTACATTCATTAATCAGAGAAATGCCTTCTCAGGAGTTTCATTAAACTCGTCTCATTCTGACATTTATATAAGGCTCCAGATTGCTGTTTTCCATTTACAGTTATTGAAGATGAAGTGTGCTACAATTAATTTTCATCTCGGATTAAATTGTGTAAAATTGGGAGATTTATGAATGAAATCCATCTTTTTTTCTTTTTTTTTATCATTATGTCTTTACTGTTATATTTATGGGAATCCAGAGCCATCTTTTCTTTTGTTTGAAAAGAAAAAATAGTTTCAATGCATTTATTCTGCATAATATTTTGTTCTTGGAAATTATATCAGCAAATATATTATCCAAACAAACCTGTATTTTCATTGCCTTCTAACTGCAAACATTAAAAGGCTTGCAACTGGACCAAAATCTACATGTGACAGAGCCAATATGGGAGGAAGTGTACTAACCAGAGGAAAGTTCTAGACACTCCGGATACATGTCAAGCATAATTGAATCTCAGACACACACACACACACACACACACACACATGCACACCTAGCTCAGGTGTATTTGCACCTCCAAGGACAGTTCCAACTCTTCTAGGCTGGTTAGTTAAGCTGCCCGCCCCTCAATATGTAGGAGAGAGTGGGAGTGGGAGGTAGAGAGAGACAGAGACTGATAGAGAGAGAGAGAGAGAGAGAGAGAGAGAGAGAGAGAGACAGAGAGACAGAGAGGACGTGTCAGTGGCACCATCAGAAGTGTGGGTAATGAACTGGTGGGGGAGAGTGACAGGCCCAGTTTGGCGCTCAACACAGAGAAGAATGAAGGTGTTGTGGAGATGATGGGGGCCCTGCTGGCACTCCCAGCCCAGCACTGACAGCCCACCACGGGTCTGACTCCCAGGGACGCGCCGAGGGGGTGACATCCCCGCCACGCGGAGAGGGGGGAACGTCAGGCTTCAGAGGACCCCTTCACCCCTCTCCATGCTCCCCATGCCTCCTCCCCACCAACCTGCGCTCCAGGGCTGATGTTCGGAGAAGCGCTAGGGTTAGGTAGAGGAGAGAGAGAGAGAGTTGGAAGAGGAGAGAGAGAGAGAGAGAGAGAGAGAGAGAGAGAGAGAGGGAGGTTGCGAGTGATGTGATGCATTTTGACAGACTCTGACGGGAGGGCTGAGGCTGATGTAAGAGTCTACGATGGAGGCCCTGCAGATTGATGAGTGACTCGGGCACGAGTTGGGGAGTACAGCGCAGGTGAGGCGAGGACTCTTCGGTGCAGCAGGTGACAGCCGAACGGGGACCGGGGACGGCGAAAGCTGACAAAGCTCATGTTGAGGGTGTCACTAATAGGAAATCAACAAAGCTGACGAGCGAGGGAGAGAGTCCTGCTCGCTGGCCAGTCCGCTGTCACCCGACTGCCCCCATGTAATTTTAATCATTAATCCTCAGGCGAAACCTAACCTGTCCACTTAGATAAGTCCTGATGTGAGCTTCTAGGAAACACTGGCAGGCAATTGCCAGGTGGGTTTTGATGTCGAGAAATATGCGGAGAAATTGGGGAAAAAAAGTTTTGTACACAGTAACAAGCTTCAGCATTATTTGAGACTTTTTAATGCAGTGACATACCAATAATGCCAGTGTGCACTCATGCAAATACAGTATGTTCTCTCTGTATTGCCATGGATAGAGATGTTTTAAATTATTATTTATACGTACAATGACTGATTCTTCCTGAATCCTTTTTACTTTACCTAGGAAATTATTTAATAGCACCTACAGCCACTACAAATGACAATTAAAAAATACAAAATGTTAAGTAAATAATACTAGTGATATACCATGCTATTTCTACAGGTAGTTGTTTGTGTTTGGAGATAAATGCCTAGAATGAATCATTTTGTTTTAATATGTTGTTTAGATAATACTGTCTGGTTTGATAATTGTTGAAAGGAATATGATATCTGAAACATTCATTTAGCCTACTTCCTCATGTAAACCATAATTTCTCTCTCCATTGAATAAAGAAATCATCCTACCAAACATGTCTTTCAACATATACAGTATGTCTGTCTATCTTTTCTTTGTTTTTTACAGAGTTAGTTTACAATTACTGCTTTCGCTGATATACTGTTTATCAAAACAAAACTGAATAATATAGTAGTAATATAATGATGATAATAATAATAATAATAATGATAATAATAATGATAATAATAATAATCAATTTTACAGTGAAATGCAAACTGAGGTTGACGTGGAGGGGGGACATGGTTGAACTAATTGAAAAAAAATGTGTGAAAAGAGTGATAGATTCCACAGGTTGAAATACAGTAAATGTTATGGAAAGCATACTGTACATACAGTAGAACACAGCAATGAATGAGTGATGTAAACTTATGCTGGTTCTCTCCTGGCTCTGGTGGATACAATTGGCAGTAAGCTTTTTTGTGGCCAGTGGATATCAGCCTCTTTTTTTTATTCTATTGCCACAAGAATTGATCTGTGGACACACACGTCAGTCAGCCACTTGTAAATTATTCACATCATGGACTACTTTCACCAGAAAGTAAATCGTGTAAGTCTCCATCTTACGAGGACTCGGTCCAGTACTACACACCCTCTTACACACACACACACACACACACACACACACACACACACACACACACATACACACACACACACACACACACGTGCCTTCTCAAACTAGACTTTGGGACTGACATGCACCCAGGGAGAGCAAGTCCATGATGTGGTCAAACGGAATAACATATAACCCTGAGGGAAGGCCAGAGGCTATTCTGTATCTGCCGGCTTACTATTTCACACACACACACACACACACACACACACACACACACATACTCACACACAAGCGCATGCACACACACACACACACACACACACACACACACACACACACACACACACACACACACACACACACACTCACACACACACACACACACATGCACACAGAAGCTAATACCAACCAACACCTATCTACTTGAACCACGACAACCTAAATATGGGCACATACACGCGCGCACGCACACATACACACACACACACACACACACACACACACACACACACACACACACACACACACACACACACACACAAACTAGTTGCATGCTGCCATTAAGAGAACACACGCATACATCTGCGTGTGTCGTCTGTCCACCCACACGTTATCCCACCAACATTGCCTGTGGTGTGATCAATAAAACTCCATGAATAAAACAGCCATTTGCAGGCTTTCATCACCGCTTGTCAACAATCACAAACAACAAGATCATGGCAGGTTAAAACCCCTCTGTATGACCACACTTAGCGTTACAAATTACAATACTCAAATCTATCTGACAGCACAAATCAAAACAACCCAACAGCACACAAGCGGCTAATGATTGGAAGCAATTCTTTTTTCTAATTTAGAACCCACTTCCCCTCCTAATAGCACCTTTTCCTTCAAACAGTTGTGCAATTTAACTTCTTAAGCGGTGTTGCAGGTTACAAGGCAGAGATTGCACCACATTGTAGGTGAGCTCATGATTCCACCGACAGCCACGTGCATGTGGCGCTGTGATTTGTGGGAAAGCGGTGAAGCAGGCCGGAGTGAACTGAAGCTGCCCCAAAACTCAGAAGGAGCATGACGTTGAGAGTGACAATTTAACACCCTGAAAAATAGTCAACGATCAGAAAATGACCACCATTTTGGGCCAAATAGGTCCAGAATAGATGAGCAAATGGGACAAGAGCTTAGTCTATTTTCTATTCTTTGTCGGGCTCTTGACTGCTTTTCTGAATTTTGTAACCCCTGCTTTCTAAAAAGTTCACTTCAAAGGAAGAGAGAAAGGCAGATTACAACTGGTTCATTATCTATGTTTATTAGGCCTAATTAATGACAAGCCCACAGACAGATTTATGCCAGGAGCTCTGCAAATGTCAGTTGTATTATCTGACTTGTACTCATTTTGTGTACTGCTGTCATGCCAGTACATTATCTTAATTGTTATGATTTGAACACTTCACAGTCGGATGTTTTCCAGATGACCTGTTACCTCGGTGGTGTGCTACAGGCTACAGGCTAACAACTCCTCTGTGTAGCTCCAACCTTTCTCTCAATATGCAAATGCCGCGAAAATTGTGCCCAAGGACGGGGGGTTTATCCGGTGGAGATGAGAAAACTCATATCCTGTGAGAAATTGCAGAAAGCCTCTCACTTTTGGAGCCGTGAGTGCACCTCCAAAAATCGCTCACTAGTCAGAATTATCTGTGGGACCGTCGCTCTGTCTCCCGTCCTCAAGCAATGAATACAAATACCAGGCATTTCCATAAAGCCAATGTCTTCACCTTTGCTCGCCTCACTCCTCCCCTTCTCAGTCTTCTGCCCCTCTTTTCAGAACGCGCTCTTTTGGAGTTGGTTTCCCCCCGATGCAGACGTTTAATCTTGCACATTACCATGAGCCAGCTGGTGGGCCTCTTACTCTTTCTGTCTCCCTCTCTCTCTCTTTCTCTCTCTCTCTACAGTCTCTTTCTCGCTCTCCTTCACACTTTCTTGCTTTCCCTAGTTTCTCTGATCTCATTTCATTTCTCCCATTCTTTCCCCTTTTCTTTTCAACTCCTGCTCCTCCTGCTCCTCCTGCTCCCCAGTTCTTAAGCTTGACTAAGAATGCACACCCTGCAGGAATTGTCAGAGGTTTTGTGTGTTTGTTATGGTGTGTGTGTGTGTGTGTGTGTGTGTGTGTGTGTGTGTGTGTGTGTGTGTGTGTGTGTGTGTGTGTGTGTGTGTGTGTGTGTGTGTGTGTATGTTTGTTTATTATGGTGTGTGTGTGTGTGAGTGTCTGTGTGTGTGTGTGTGTGTGTGTGTGTGTGTGTGTGTGTGGTTGGCAGGCAGTTAGCTTTCCATCATTGTGTTAATGCTGAATGATCCCCTGTGCCAATGTGTGTGGAGGGTTGAGAGAGCACAGCCAACTCAAACTTTACTGTGAGCTGTGCTTCACTTCCTTTCTCAATTTTCTTTCTTTCTTTCTTTCTTTCTTTCTTTCTTTCTCTCTTTCTTTCTTTCTTTCTTTCTTCTTTCTTTCCTCTTTGCTCTCTTTCAGTCTTTTATTCATCACAAAAGCTTACTTGTTCTACTACAGTAATAAACCTGCTATTCTTACTTGCTGATATGAAATGAGTGTGAAAGTTTGTTTAGTGCCTACAGTTTTTTAACCTTCTTTCATAAATATAACTTGGTCTAAGTACTGTTCAAATATTAATGCAACTTTAGCACCACTGACAATCAGAGGGCTAGAATCACCTCTCTAGAATTAACGGTGAAATCAATGTGTTTGCGTTGTGTTGTGGAGGGATTATTTTGAAATGTATGCCACTGGGCATTTACTAATTCCCACAATTGCGTTAAAATAAATATAACCATCCTCCACAGAATGCCATAATACTGTGTTTATTTGACCACAAGAGCACACTACTCATTTTGATCTTTTGTGCTTTCAGTTCTGAAGTCAGAGCTACAAACAAATGCTTGGTGATCATCAGGCTGGGAAAGTCTCAGCAGAGAGGAGAGGAGCCCTGTGATGTTGGTAAACTCTCAGCAGAGTAGAGAAGAGCCCTGTGATGTGGGTAAACACGCAGACCAGAGACACCTGTAGCTGGCCCCGCTGGAGAGCCAAGGATGCTACACCTGGTGCATGCTGAATGGTCGATTCAGATGCACACTTACCTGATTGAAGCACACTCCTGAAGTCCACGGAAAGAGCATAACAGGGCTTCATTCATGGTCTGCATACAACTCGGCTCTCCAGGATGCATTGTGGAAGGCTCTGAATGGCTGACTCTGTCCATGGTTCTGATCTTGAGCTGAAGAAGGCGGCTGCTCAGAGGAAGTAGAGGGATGCTGTATCATCGGCCACTAGGGATCCCCACAAGCAGAGTAGAACAGGACAAGAAGGCCAGGAGCAACTATCATGTCCCTATATCTGATTTTCTGCCCTCTCTGTGTTATCACTAGTTCTGTCATCAAGGCATGTTGTTATTGTCAACTCTTGTAGGGTAGTTTCATGCTCACATGCTGAACTCAGTTGCTCCCCACTGAGGTCTAATACGGGGGTAGACCAGGTTTAAAAACATTTGCTCAGAGTATCAGCAATTTAGAGGATGTTTGTTAAAATGGCTGTAACTGTATAAAGGGTTAGCGGAAATAGACAGGGAAACAAGAGTAAGGGAAAGAAGGGGAGAGAGAGAGAGAGAGAGAGACAGAGAGAGAGAGATTTTGCTATGCTATAGTGGTAGGATTGGACAAATATTGAACCAGCAGAGTTTGTGGCCATAAATCACGTTAAGGCTTCACTCCCATCATTAGTCAGCAAGAGATGTAAATATCGATTGATATTAATAATAAATGAATCGCATAATTGAGCCTCAGTTATTCAAATGGGATCCTTCATTTCCACCTGGATAATGCTTACACATACACACGGCATTGAGAAGACATCTAGGAAAGATTAGTTTGGATCTTTGTTTGTTTTTTTCTTCTTCTTCTTTTAACTGTCATCAATTTATGCTTGCTAATCTTCCTGATCGTCTGCACAGAAGTTAGTCAGGGGCGCCGCTAATTGGGTTCATTCCCGGCATCACCAGCAGCCGCGGCCAGAGCCAGGCAAACGGCAGTGCTTTTTTGGACGTGGGAGAGCGCCGGGGCCAAAAGCGTGACCAGATTGCAGGCGGTCGAGGCGACACTTTATCTTCCCTAAATGTTCGTTACTGCACATGCTGACAAGCACTCTTTGCCCCTGTGTTTATGGAGCCTCGCAAAGCTCCCCAGAGGGCCTACCGAGCTCTTTTCCCACACTCCCGTCAAGATCCATAAATTTGGAATAATAGCAAAAAGCTGCGGCGGAATTAAGCAAGTATTATTCTTATCAATCTCGGCTGCGTGACAGATTCCAATAAAGGCCTG
>NC_084995.1:18469419-18486919 GCF_963854185.1 Sardina pilchardus | reverse complement strand
ATGAGCAGAGGATAGCCTACATAGCCTACAACTGAAAAAATATAGTTTTGTTCATATGAATAGCTTATTCATCCTGAAAAGCTGCATCGTTGCCTCATTGTTAATAAGGGCTGCAGTGCTCACATCTCGTGACAGTGAATGCTCACTGCTTTGTTTTATATGCACTTTTCGTTACAGACCAGATTCTTCTTTGAGAAGCTTTTGTGAGAAGCGTAATGATTTTTAGTGGGTGTAAGGGCTAGCGATTTTTGGATCAAGCGCCGGACCACGTCTATGTTTGGTCACTGACACACCTGTGGGCACAATGTTCAATAGAAGTGGGGTGCATGGTGAAAGATGACTTGGGTGTACCATAATACTTTGCCAGGTGCCAGATATGGCCTTATGTGTGAGCACACTGCAGCGCACTGCTCACAAACAAAAGGATATTGTTTGCCGTACTGTACTTTCCTTTTCTTACAGTATATTCCTGTCACAGGGTTTCTCTCCATCTATATTTAGTCTATTGTCATTGTCAGTAACGCAGCATCTTTCTCCTTTGTGTCAAAGAATGTCTCATTTTAAATAAATGATCTCGCAAACTGATTGTCACTTCTATTTTCACAAATGCAGCGAACAGATAAATGGCACTGGACAATAGGGAAGATCATTCTGATATAGAGGACAAAGATATCCTTCAGTGACATGCAATGTTGCTATTGTCTTTCCTAGATTTTACTTTTACCATTCTTTTCACTTTTACCTTTCAGGACGCTTGACAGTTAAATGTCGTCATTATAAAACTTCCATTGCTCCTCTTCTTCCAGTCTACGCTTCACCTCAATTCACGTGGGACAAACAGAACAAAGCAGAACAGTATACATGGGTCTGGCGTGCTACAGTAAATTCACCAGAGAAAGAGTGTGGCCACACAGAAACCTCAACTTGCCCTTTGAGGGAAGTCTTGTTAGCTCATAAGAGAGCTGTAACAGAGAAGACTCAGAGCCAACTGTGGAGGAGGGAAAGAGAGAGTGAAGAGTGGAGAGAAAGAGAGAGTGAAGAGTGGAGAGTGGTAATACCATGAGCAGCAGCATGTTCCCATGAACTTTTGAGGTCCGATGGGATCAGTAAAACTCTGATAGCCTGCATGTGTCCTGATGTGGAATGGGTTCTAATCATCCAGTCCGTTTCAGAACATTCATCCCCTTTATGCCCATTCAAAAACAGCAAAAGTGGTAATGAAATTCTCTCTCATATTCAGTCCATTTCCAATAACACAAATACTCCAATAAGAACAAGTTTAACAACATTAGCCTTTAAAACAAAACAACAACAAAAAAAAAACAGCCTGAATAGTGTTTCTGTTGTTCATCCAGTTGTGTTCATCTCATCAACGAACATTTACGAGAAAACAATTATAGCTCAGAGATGCATTTGGCACCGGCGGAACAAGGAGTTTGCTCTGGCAGCAGACAGATCAATATTTAATTAGTCCGAGGGTGTGAACTATGTAGGCCTGTTATGAGGATTCTGCAGTGCCTTCATAGTGAGAGCTTTAAGTACTCTTGGCACAACCTGCGGCAGGGAACAGGATTACACCGATAGGTCTGCCATTACACCTCTGTCTTGGCAACCAACTCACTTCCTCGTTTATTAATATTCAGTATCAGATTAGGGCCCTAATTGCTTACATGCAGGAGCGCTGCTGTTGCTCACTGTCCCCCGCAGAGAAATACGTCAAAAAGCAGCGCAAAATGTCAGCATGTGCTGGTTGATGAAGCTTACTGTCCCTCGTCTTGCACATACACTCTCCTTAATTCCAAAATTTAATGTCACTCTACTTCATTCCCCGCATACTATTATTATTGTTATTCAAATGGTAAAATGTGGGTGTGTTGTTTGCCTGTTGGTAGGCCCACAGTTGCTGGATGAACTTGTCATTGTTCAGGGCTAATTTGTTGGGAAGAACAGCGGGCAGGTGAGGCTTACAGCCGTTGAAGGGGGATGATTCAATCGCTTGTTAAATCAGCTATCATTTCCTGACATTGTGTCGAAGCACAATTAGGTTTGTTGAGGATGTGCAGACCCTGCAGAAAATGCAGCACAGCAGTGGCGGGGCAGAGGCACTAATGAAACGACACTGGCTCTTCACAGGGAAGGCCTGACTTAGCATAGTAATCACACATCAGTCTACGGGCACCTCTGCCCCCCAAACATAAACACTCACAAATAAACAAACTCTTGCTTCCGTGAAGAAGCAAGATAAATAAAATAAAAAAAGAAGCTCAACCTCTCTCTCTCTCTCTCGCGCTCTTCGATAAATATGGTTATTTGTGTGTCTGGTTACATTGTAGCTGGAAGAAAACTGGATGTTTTCCTTTGCAGGGCTAATAAGAATTGAGAAGACTTTAAATCAAGCTTCATGTTTTGATTAAGGGGAAAAAAGCAAATGCTGCTGGCAAGACTAATTTGATTACTTCTGCCACAGCAGACATAGCAAATGAATAGGTTTTGGAAAAAACTGGCCACAATGATAATTTGAAATTCATTTCTGATTGTGGGCGAAAGTCAATATCAGTGGCCATTCAGGGCTCCTCTCACCAGTGCTGTCCTAGCCGTGCCCTGCAAATAACCATGACAAGCAAGGGGTTACTAAGGTCTCCATTTTAAGACAAAGACGTTACTTTTTTATTATTGTTTTTTTTTTAATCTGTATTCATTTTATTTGACAGGGGCAGTGCTCATTGGTCAACGGACACAAGTACCGTAAACGAGCCAGAGTTACAGTAGCAATGTGGGCTTCTTTTTATCTGTATGATATTGATAAAATAGCACATCCCAGATAACAGAGATATATCTCAAGTGGAGCCCAAGGAGACTCTATCTCATTCTCCTCTCCTCTGCCTTTGTGATATACCGGCTGTTGCTTTTGTTGTAGGTGGATGCAGAAGACATATAGATGCTAAATGATTGAGTGGAACATGTCTGTTGTCTTCTCTCATCTGTAGCAGGGCCCTTCAGCCTCTCGATCAATTTCAGTTTGATCAAAGATGACATGGCAGGTGGTTAGATGTTGTTCGACCATCCTTTGTCACAGTTTCCCCGTCTACAGTCTCAAATAGCTGCACCAAGTCAGCATTGCAATACTGTTTGTGATAGACAATGCCTCTGTCTCTGGTCCAAATATGTCAGCTTTCACACAATGTCAAAACATACTGGAACTAGGAAAAGGTCACCACTGACAACAACATTGTAAACCCAAACAGCAAAACGAATTGCCCTCTTAAACAAATAAAATAAAATAAATATTCAATCAATTTCAGCTAAAACAACTTGTTGTTTTGAGTGACAGTAACTCAGGTATTTATACTTAAACAGACAGAATGGTAAACCGCTTTGTATTTTGTATTTGTTGAATAAGGAGAGTTCGGTGCTTGGCCACAAAACTACTGTGAACCCGAAAAATAGCTGATTCCTCCTTCCAACGCAAATCTCAGACTTTGCAATGACTGCTACACACAGGCCAATCAGAACAAAGGGTGTGACACTGAGCAGACTGTAACATTAACCAACCCTCTGGTCGCTGCAGATCCATTCAAAGGCAGCCAATCAGTGTAACGATCACGTTATTATTTATGAGCTGTAAGTACTAACGAGGAATTTAAGAAGAAATAGTAGTGGAATTTACTCCGATTTATCAACTTTTTATTAACACTCACTTTTTGTAAGTTAATAGTAATTTGGGATCGAAAACAAGGACCACTTGCAAGTGAGTGGAGGTTACTATTAAAACTTTACATCAACACAGATAAGTCCTCATTTTCTACCTGTTTCACACGTCAGCTCAGGTGCTGATGGGCGGCACCGCATGGCATAATACCATTTGTGATTGACACAGCCATTTTTTTTTTATTGACCATATTCCATTTACCAGCATTCAACAACATTTACTGTAACTGCATCTACCCATCAGCTCATGTCAAAATCCACATATAAACATACGATCCATGTCCAACAACATTGCATCAGTATTTTAGTGTAGTCAATACTATCAAATGCACAATCTGACAGCTATATTGGATTATTTAACCACCGTGGGAGTAAATTCCTCTACACTCCCAACAACTTTCAGTCTAAACAATTACGCAATGTTAACTTAAAGGTAGCCTATGTTGCTCTTTTGTTTGTTTTGTTTATTGTTTCTCTTGGCTTCCCCTACAGTTGTGGTGTATTTATATTTTATACAACTTCCATGAATACCACTCATTGCTAACATGCTCCCCGCTAGACAGAGTACATGTGGATTTGTTTACAAACCGGCAAAGCTAATCTCCGAAGAGCCATACTGACTGACAAGGCAATACGATTTCATACAAATAGTAGACTATTGCACAACTGCTGTTGTGATTCTGTTGGCAGGCAAGAGAAAACTGCTTGAAAAGGCTTGTTCTCTGTGGAGAAGTAGGGCACAGCTGCAGAAAGCACGTAAGTCTCCCTATGAAGTTAGTTTAGCATTAAAACATTTTCAAGCTCTGTTATTTTTGAGGTAAGAAACGTGCAGAGGATGTTTTTGCTTTTGTTTGTTTTGTTTAGGTTGACTGTGAGAGTTACTAGGGTGGCTCACCTATGGTGGGAATGAACGCGTTAAAGCACAAACTACAGATACATTTCCCAAATTATATTGGTAATTTATTATGAACTTTTGAGTTGCAAAAATAATAGTTATGAGTTAGTTTCATTTTTGATTATTAAGTTGTTTTAACTCATTGAAACAGGAACACACTAATCACCTACTTGCTTCTGGCAAAACATCAATTTATCATGCCCTATATTTTATGCTGTAAACCGGAACAGTCAAACTAACTGAAAATAGTGATTGATCACAACTGAATCCTTGAAAAACAAAAGGAACTCATAACACATCATCATCATGTTATTATTTTTGTATTAAACTTTGACGTGCTGGTGGGTGGATGCATCTAAATGTTGGTGAAAGCTGGTAAATAGAGTATGGTAAGACCATTGTGGAAAAGACTGATGACAAAAATCCAAGAGCTCTACTTGACAATTTGCGTACTTTTTCCATTGCCATTGAGGCAAAACTGAATACTTAGTCATTGATTAGTACACCTGTATGTCAGAGTTTGGGCTTGCTTATGGCAGTACTGTTATTTCATATTGCCCACTGTTCAGCAGTGAGAAATGCAAGACGTTTGCAAAATTCTCTGTATAGGTTTATGTACAAAGCTTTATTGAATTTATGTGATTGACTTAATTGTTTACCTTAACTTACCTTAATTTTTCCCTTAAATATAAATACATGAGTTATTGGTAATCAAATCAAATGTTGTTTTAGCTTAAGTTGATTGAGTAGATAAACAAATTTAAGTCATTAGTTTCCTCTAAATGTTGTGAGTTCATTTGACTTATCCGGGTTTACAGGGCAAGTTTACTGAAGTCTTGCTGAGTTGAATGTTTTATGTTGCTGGCTCAAAGCTAACAAAAGCATTGACATTGGGCCAGCAGGCTTTCCTACATGTGTGCACACTGAATTATTCACATACACACCTGGCTTTGATCAATTATTGGTGTATCACAGCTACACACCTGCAGACCAATACTTACACATCATGGTATCACCAGTGTCTTACAGAGACAGCGAGTGTGTGGGAGGGACTGGCCAAAAGAGTGAAAAGATTTGGATGTCACTGGTCAGGTGATGATTCAACAGTTAGGACCAGTAGTTCTGATGAAATTACTGTAACATGGATATAAAGGTGTAACCACTCTCTTAATACACAGTGTAAATACACTATTTTCATCACAAATGACAGTGTCTTCGGATCTGATGTCAAATGTGATCATGAAGTTGCTTTTCTGCTAAAAAAAAAGAAAAATGTAATTGTATCAATAGCAATAGGCTACTTTAGGATCAATCCCATGGGTATTATTGTCAATATATACTAGGAAGTAAAATATATTAATGGTAATATGAAAACAAATGGAATGCCATTAAAGCTACATCTGCTCCTTGCTAAGGACTGAGCCACCAAGGTCCACTAAGGATTTATCAGTGTGTGTGTGTAATTGGATTTATTAATTTGAAGTGAAAGAGAGAGGCAATGAAGGTCACATATATCTGGATCGCGCACGTGTGTGTGTGTGTGTGTGTGTGTGTGTGTGTGTGTGTGTGTGTCTGTGTGTGTGTGCGTGCTTGTGTGTGTGTGTGTGTGTGTGTGTGTGTGTGTGTGTGTGTGTGTGTGCGTGCCCGCGTGTGTGTCTCTCTGTGTGTGTGTGTCGATGCTTGCACATGTACTGGATGACAGATACATCAAACAGGTAGAGAGCAGCAGCTTGACCTCTTAATATGTCATTAAATGTCCCCAGATCACGGGTTAAGCACTTGCCCTTTCAGCAGGTGCTGAAACCAGTCTGGTGGGCAAAGGCAGTCTGACTAATTTCATTCAATTCCTCCTGTTCCTCCTTGTGTCTTTTCAGCACTCCAGATGCTGTAGAACAGATAGAGATGGAAGACTTATACACGTGATGAAATATGACAAGAGAAGACGTCTGCCTTTTTATTCTGTTTTATGCTTTCAAGCTTTTGTACTGCAACTTAAAAAAAAATAAAAATACATCAGTGAGAAAGGTTTAAACACACTCGGATATGATCACTGACTATCACCCAAGCGACCGCCACACAATAAAGGATTTACACAATTTGGTTAGGCCAAATATTTTCAGACAAGAGGCTGCGTGCCGAGTTTTGTCTTGTCAGAGTGAAGTTGGCAGTTCTGTTGCTTGTGTGTCTTCTCGAGTTTCCACTCCTACAGAGTTGTTTGGGCAGGGCCGGTGTAATACCATCAGAAAGCCAGTCAGCGTGTAGCATATGAATGTCTAATCTGACGTTTATTCTCTATCAGGTGGTTTTGATTTAGGCGATGCAAATTTGGAAATACGTTTAGGCTTGGCCAAGCTGTCAAGAGCTTCTGATTTGCAAGAGCCAAGATCCATGAAGGAGGGCAGGCTTGATGCCTGCCTGCAGACTCACACTACATGCACATGCATGCCAGCAACAGCAATAACAGTATACTGTATGCACACAGCATGTACACATAAACAATTAAGTGCCGTGACTTTTAAAATGCAGGAGATGTAGTTTTATATGAAGCAATTGTGTCTGTTTTTTCAACAAATGCATTTTACATGTGGTCTATAAAATCCCCCTGTTTAACACTGGTTTAATTGCTATACCAGTTCTACTCTATAAAACACATTGAGTTTGATTGCATGTGCTGGCGATTTAATTGATGTATTTCTTAATGTTTTTTTTAGAGGCACAGGCAATTCATTCCTCTGCAGACAGCGTTTCCTTCATGTCTTGTAAAAGGGAGACATACTTTTCTTGTAAACCGCTGTCATGTAAGCAGCTGTGAAGTTGAAAAATGTGGGATATGAAAGGGGCAGTTTTCCAAGCAGAACTAACAAAGGACTTCTGGACAATGCTGTCTGAAAAATACAGAGACAGAGAGACAATGAGAGAGAAAGAAAGAGAGACAGTGAGAGAGTGAGAGAGAGAAAGAGAGAGAGCCAGGGAGAGAGAGACAGTAAGAGAGAGAGAGAGAGAGGGAGAGAGAGTAAAAAGCAGAAGGAAAAGGAGAAAAAGTGAAAGAGTTCACAAAAACTACACCAGTGCCAACTTTCTCAGCGCAAGGTGAAGCTAATTTTCCACTGATCGCTTGTGTGCCACTTGTGCCCGTATCTTTGTCATAAGCAATGCTCATTTAAGCATCGAGGAGTGGGGGAATTTCAATAAAGATAAAACATACTTTATTTTCTCTGTGTGAGATGAGTTTGCTCTGGAGCCCTTGTGGGTGGTTTCATAAGCCTCGAGGTGATTGCCAAAGTTAATATGTGTTCCTGTGTTCCCCTTGTTACTGCAAGTTTATGAGGAAAATGGTGATATACTCCCAGAATGCTTCATGGGTATAATATCGGGAAGGTGAAAAAAAAGAGAAGAGGACTATAAACCCCTCTTGCGCATGATAAACAATCTGATTTTTTAATAAGCGCAGCAGGGTCTGGAGTCGAGGTGGTGCACTGACTCTAACAGCCATAATAATGACAGTTGTCCTCTGTGGGACTCTTAAAAGAATATTACTGACAGGGTTGGAGAGCTCTGGGTCACATCTCGAAGCTAGTTTACTCGCAATCCTCCTGATCCCACTACCATAAGCCCTCTTTGATGAGTCCACAGAATGGAAGAGAGGAAATTAAAATTGTAATTGGCGACTCACATTCACACCTTTGCAAAAATACATATTTTTTCATCTGAAACAAGAAAGAAAACACAAACTACTTTTACGCTTATTATCTAGGCTATATACTTTAAAAAAAATATTATTATTAATTGACATTTGTGGAATATTTCCATGACAATCTACACAAAAATAATGTAGTGTATTATTGTTAAATAAAAAAAAAAGACATAATTCAAATGATCAATTATGTATTTATTTATTTAATTATTATAATTGTACAGTGTTCTAAAATGCACAATTATCTGGTGATAAATGGAACAAGGTAGGCTACCAGAATGAAACTAATCCAGTAAAGAACAATTGACATGGCAGAGAAATTGATCTTACCACAGCTGGGTAATTGACGTGTCCATAAGCATTAAGGGGAAAAATATTTTGCTTAATGAGAAAAACACCAGAAGACATGTGTTGTGAAAAGACATAACTTTTTCACTCAATTGAACTCTAAACCTTAAGACAAACTTTCCCCGCGAAAGTAGGGTTAAACGTGTCACGAGACTGGTGAATGTGATGTTCATGTGTTAAAACAAAGCTGCGCTACAAGAGTCGCTGTTTCCCATCGCAACCATCCAGCCACTTCACTGAACGGCGCGGGTGTGTGTACTCCTGCCGGACCCTCGTCAGCATCGTTTGCCTTCCACCTGTCTACTCAGACACAGACTGCGCGCAGCTTCACGCCATATCTCAGCGGACTGCGAGCGAGCACGCAATCATTCCCGCTTTGTCCTCACCAAACTTCAGCGTCTCTCAGCCGAGGAAGACGCTGTGGTGGTGACTCGGTCCATCAGCCACACTTGCTTGTCACGCTTGACATGGAAGATTTGAAGACCGAATCACTTGGACTGTCCTAGTCTGACTCTGTGGCCGAACGACAGAGAAGCGTTCCTCCTGAGAATTTCAAAAGATCATCCTATTACCGTTGCCTTTCTCTATCTACCGGCAGTTCACACCACAGCGTGCGCACTCAACTCTCCCTCACTGTTTGAGAATTGTCATCCGACCACGCGTACCGCCTGTGTGGAGACAGCGACCGAGGAGACAGCGGCTGTTCCTCGGAAAGGTAACTCAGATACCTAAGGATGTTTATGTCTGACTGTGTGACCTCTGATAATTCAAATGTAGCCTATCCCATTAATACAAATGATGCAGCCATTTTGTTAGACTCCTCGTTTTTACACACGCTGTTAAACTTTTTGCAAAATTGCTATACACAGCAAGAGTAAGGCTAACCGTTTGCCTCCCAAATTCATAGTTCTTTTGACAGTTGCTTTGCTTAATGTCCAATTATTTGTTAGGGTAGGTTACTGGATAGTATGTTCATGCTGTTTTAAAGGCGGTATATGGTGAGAGCAACCTATGTTCGCATGGCTTGTACATCCAACTCTTAAGCCTTTTGTGAAAAACAATAACAACATTATATTAAGGAAGAGATACATCGAGTGCTCGAGGGTGGGGAGAGTGTGAATAAAAAGTGGGCTAGTTTGACGAGATCGATCATCTTGATGGTAATGCATCGGAGGCTGTTGTTGGACTATGCCATGCAGGATGGAGAGTCGTTTACACACAATGACGTAAACAACACCATTCAAGAGGAAAAGGCAACTTCAGTTGCGCAAGGTGCTTGTGTCATTGGCACAGCAACACTAGTACAGTTTATTTCTGTTGATTAATTTAGGGCCTTGAAACTGATGCATGGTATTATATTGACAGGTTAGGTTGAGTTAACCTTAGCATATAATTGTTATGCACTTTAGGCTATAAGTTGAATTTTAAAAAGTGTTAATTGCCTACTAGACCCTTAGACCTTAGTTCTAATATAACAGCATTTTGTCAAGTTGATCATCCCTCATAGTAGGAAAGTCAGTGGCTTTCTTTCGGAAGTGTTGTCAGTACCTAAACATCCCATGAAAAAAATTGTAATGAGTCTTAAAATCATGGAAGTGATATACCTCACTGATACTGAAAACATATAAAATACTGTACATAATACAAATACTGAAACATTCTAAAAATGGTAGTTTGACTGTAATCCAAAGTATATCAGATTTAGATTTGAGTAGAGGTATACAGCTGTATGGATATAAAGCAGATTAGCCGATTGATGGAAGGAGTGCTTTATGGAGATTACGGTACCTGTCAAGTATAACTGTGTTTATTTGTCAGCAATGGGTAATTATAGGCTACAGTATGTTCCCGCCTCTGAATGTGGGGTATTCTATCAGTGGGGTCTACTGCAGTTGGCAACTTTTACATTACAGGTGTCAAACAACACAATTAAGAAATCAATAACATAATGAGGCAACTCCAGAGCTTGAAATGGAGAGGGGGATAGAGTGGGGAGTAAGAGAAATGTGGATGGAGAAAAAGTTGTTAGAGGATGAGAGAGAAAGAGAGAGGGAGAGAGAGGTCTGTGATTAAAGGGCAGGAAGGAATCCACGGTTAAAAAAAAAAGGTTCCCTGGAGATAATTTGTTCTTCTTGAATATAGTTATCATTTATCATGTAATATTTGTATGTTGGTGGGATGGGAGTTGCTCCAGCTCAGGCCATTGAGTGTGTAAATAAATAAATCGCTGGCCTCAGACACAAAGGAGAGCAGTGAGAGCTCTTTGTGTGTCACATGGCTGTGATGCATTGGGTCACTATCATCAAAATTAATTATCAGTCCACATCATTTTCTGCCCTTATTGCACGATTTCTTTTGTAGAAAATAATAGAAAGAAAGAAACAAAACAGAAATACTGGCTTAATTTCACAGGGCGTTGGCCAGGCATTATATTTGGACTGTTTGTAAAGAAAAGAAAGTGGAAATGATCCTGCAATCATTTTGTAATTTTGTGATTCTCTTGCAATTCTGTGTTGTGTTATGGTACAGTGTGTATTGAGCTTCAAACCATCCACACATATCTAATGAGAATATAGTGTTGGACTGCTAAGAGAAAGGGGGAAGCTTAGGTGAGAGAGAGAAATAAAGTAAGTGTGTGTGTGTGTGTGTGTGTATGAGTGATATAGAGAGAGAGAGAGAGAGAGAGAGAGAGAGAGTGAGAGAGAGAGAGAGAGAGAGAATGACCAAGGCTGATTCTTTGGGCAGAGCGAGAGATAGCAGCTTGATCCCCATGTCTGAAGTCACAGTTGCCTCTGCCCTCGCGAACGATGCAAGGGATTAAAGATTTATCGACCGTTCACAGGGTCCAACCTTTACGGCAGCTTCTGAGGTTTGTTTAATTGCGGGTGGAGATCTCTGTAAAGGAGTGCAGGCCATCACTGGGTCACCTTTGCCTGAGCCTTGATTAAGAATTACACCAGACTAATTAAAATCTGACCAATTAAAACACAGTGAGAAATGGAGGGAAAATCTATCTGAAATTAAGGAAATCACTCTGCCACAAAGATCATCAAGAAGTTTGTACTCTCCGGCCTGGTAATGGCAATTCAACAAGTCATTTGTTCTTGTCAAACCACGCACCCATGTAAACTTTTGTCAGACCCTCAGCTCGAGGATGGATGATTAAAAGTAAATTATAGTAATCCTACAAATGCGATATTTTAGGATGGGAAGCTTAAAGTGTTTTTTTGTTTGTTTATTTTTTTAACTTTGGCATGTCATGTTGACATGAATTCATAATATCAGATGCCAGGTTACTTTTGCGTGTTTAACTGTAAGCTTTTTGGTGTATGAAGGCCAAACAAATCAATCCAGTCTTTAGATTTGCTTTCATAGTATTTGGATGAAAATCAGTATTTTTGTGTCAGTGTATGACACTTTAAACTGCGGCTGATTGTCTCCTAAATAATTGACTATGTGCTTGTTTAGACCTGCAGTTCTGTCAACATTTTCTCTAAAGGCGCTTACTGTTAATCAGTCAGTTGCGTAACATGTCAACACCAAACATGTCTATCTGTTTTTCCTTATTTTTCTGCCCACCTACCTTTCCGTAACTTCCCATAGGCAGGTTCAAGTGTATAACTGTTACAAAATGGCAGCCTTATCAAGGGTTTTCTCTGTGTACCAGAGACCCAAGGGCTGCGGGGGAAAGTAAAGTTCACCGCCGTGTTCTGCGAGCGCGGAACATGCATATGAACTGTAATTCCGCTGAGGCCTCCAACCGAAGCTCTGACATTTATCCAGAGCTCACGGCCGGTCAGTCCGCTTTAATATCTCCACAATGGAGTGTACTGAGTCTGCAAGCTCTGTTTGATCGAAAGGGCAGTCTTCGGTATGTTGAGTAGGGTAGATAGTAAAGTTATTATAATGGTCACATCTGGTGCGTGGAAAGAAGACATTAGATGAAGGTGATCTGGCATTATTGTTGTTAGAACTGAAGCCTTCTGGTATGTGTGTGTGTGTGTGTGTGTGTGTGTGTGTGTGTGTGTGTGTGTGTGTGTGTGTGTGTGTGTGTGTGTGTGTGTGTGTGTGTGTGTGTGTGTGTGTGTGTGTGTGTGTGTGTGTGTGTGTGTGTGTGTGTGTGTGTGTGTGTGTTTCTTTTAACCAAGGTTGACTGGAGACGTACTGTATAGTAAAACTGCAAGGTAGTTTGAGAAGAAAAAGAATTACCGGTGCATGTGTGTGTATTTATTCTGTGTTTGGTTGTCTGTATGACAGGAATGCCTACAAATAAAAATCAATACAGCTGCTCTGTGTGTTCATGGTTGGCCTTCTATGGCATGTCTGATGTGAGATTGCCTGTGGCCTGGCTGAATGAAAGGGGGGCAGGAGAGAAAGGGGAGAGGAGAGTAGAAATGTTGAGTTGAATGGAAAGGAGTTACATATCTTTTGTCACAGAGAAGAGAACTACTGTAGATGGAACTGTACTGTATCTGTTTATGGCGTTCCGCCTAGCTGTCCTTGGGACTGTTTTTTTCCCTTCTGTGTTGTCTTTGCATTCTTGCTTGCCTGTGCATGTGTTTAGTTCTGTGTGTCACATTTTCATCAGTTCTGATGTGATGTCTTTAATCAACGCCTTAGCTGTCTCTCTCTCTGTCTTTCTCCCTCTTTCTCTCTCCCCCTCCTTCTCTATCTCTCTCTCTCTCTTCTACCTCTCTTCCACTGCATCCTGCATTCTTGTATGTTGTCAACAGTAGCAAAACAGATGGAAAAGAAATCTTAACAGATGAAAAGGTTTCAAGAAGTAAGGAAATCATTGTGCTCTGGAAACTCAGAGGGTTTGAACACTCAGAGTACTCTGCAAGCTCAGAGTGAGTGTCTGCTTTGCATACATAGTGATGCGCATAGAGTACGCAGAACCTGAAGTAAAAAAAAAATGTAAATTCATTTAGCATTAAAAAGGCTTGTGCTCAGGTGTGATGGCTTTACTGTTATTTTCAGACACCTGCCACAGCCATCTTGCTTCATGGAGTAGGCTGAATAAGCTTGTGAGTCATTACCTTGTGATGTCTAGACATTTGTCTGTTTCATGCTGAAGTTCAGAGCTGAGACCTTTGGCGATGGGCAGATCGTATCTCTCAAACTCGCATAACTTTTTTCACTGTAATGTATTTTCCCATGCGCTTGCCCTTGGGATGGTCTCGGTGTGCCGGGGTGGGAGGGTGAGAATTGCCCTGGTCTGGGGTGATAATTGGCTGCAAGCCTGCTCTTTTTCATACCGTTTGACATTCATGACGCAGATGTCGTCAGAGCAGCACTTTACTCTCCCTGCACACAACCCGGGGAGGCCGAGGCGACCGAAGCCACACTGCGTTCCCCCGTCAACCGGCTCCCGCTGTGCCGTATCAGGGAGGTGCAAACCAGATGTCTGTCGGCGGCGGCGCGCGTGACGGGACCTTGGGGCCCGGCTGGGTGGCGTGTGAAGGAGGAGATGCTTTTTGGCACCTTTTAATGGGAAAAAGCTAGAGCGGGAAGAGGAGTCGCTTTAGAAAAGAAAGCAGCTTGTCTGCCTGCCTTTCTGCCCCCCCCCCCCCCCCCCCCCCCAGCCCACCACCCCTCATTCTCTGTCCCCCACTTCCTGCTTCGGGTTGGATTGTATCGAATGCTTCCGCCTCTGCCAGCTTGAAAACATGCCGTGCACATGTACAGATTCCTGCAGTTGTCTTACAGGCTGAATGTGGTGCTCACAGTTGAGAGGAGAGGAGAGGAGAGGAGAGGAGAGGAGAGGGGAGGAGAGGAGAGGAGAGGAGAGAGGAGAAGAGAGGAGAGGAGGAGAGAAGAGAGGAGAAGAAAAGAGAGGAGCGAAGGAGAGAAGAAGAGAGAAGAGAGGGAGAGGAGAGGAGAGGAGAGAGAGAGGGAGAGGGGAGGGTGATGAGGAGGTTTAATTGTTGGCAGAGGCTTTTGGAGAAAAGCACAGTGGCAGGTCCTGGCAGACAGTCCTGTTTTATTCCCATGAATGAATTGAGCAGGAGTGTAATGCCTGTGAGAAGTCTTTAATTTTACTTGGCAGGCAGGAAATTGTCAAGTCAAGCGTCTGTACTAAAACACTATTGAGGTCAACCGAATGTTAAAATGTCAGAGCGTGAAGTAAATAAATAAATAAAAATGAATAGAATATATAGTGTTATTGTATATTGATCTTGATGTTGGAGGAAAATATATTAACCTTAGGGTGGAAGTTTGTGATAACATCAGGGTATCTGATAAATGAGAGTTTAAATTAAAAAAACACATCTGGGGGAGCTTTTTGTGTGACACTTCGATTTTCATTTCAGGGTTCTGCTACCACTGGTTCCATAATTAAAGTTTGGGGAGCCAGATGTAATCAGCTCGGTAAAAGTGCAACTTTAAGCCATACATTCATGTCATGGGTTCATACCAGCAGCATGAAATGCCAGCTGAGAGACATAAGTCTCTATATACTTTGAAACTGTGAAGATATTTGTAACATTCACACTATTTTGTTGCATTCGAATATCACAAGTCTGCAGCCAACCTCCTACATACAAATCAACTGTCTTGTTTGTGTTGCCATGCCTTCTTGACAGACTGTCAGACCTGAGACAGTTTGATAGGTCGGAATGAGGCCTTTATAAGTCGGTTCTTCCAGAAATTGTTTGCTTCTAGTTGTCACTACTATGCTGAATGTTCTCCAGTCCAAAACAATTTAACCATAATCACCATGGCTACTGCCACCACAGGAAATCTCTCATTTTTACAGCCTTCTTAGCATTAAATGTTTTTATTATACAACTCTTCACAATGCAAAGTAGAACACTCATATGACTTGAATGGGATTTTCCAATGTTCGACCAGTCATTATTTTCAACGAGAGGACCTCTGAAAAATGAATGACTGCTGTCAATGACAACGGAGTTTGTGCTTCTAATTCGAGTCTTTCATATCACTCCACAACAAGTCCATTTCCTTTTTGCAATGGAATTTCTTTGAAAGTGAAAGTTAGCTAGTAAAACGTTGCCACGCAACACTTGAAACTGTCAAGTTCTATCTGTGTGGCGAACTATTTACTTTGTTAGCGGAAGCCACGAAATGGTGGCCATGTCATTGCTAAAGGCACATTGTGTTAAGTTTCTTTTCTCGTTTTGGCAAGTAGCCGTATAATAAGCGGAGTAATGTATACAATGCAGGTCATTATCGCTTATTTTTGTAACAGTCAATTTAGTAGAGGTGGCTGTACATTAAGGGCCCTGTTAACAAGTGAGCGTTCATGTTGAACCACTTGGTGGTCATTAACCCAGAGACCTGTGAAGGTTAAGAATAAATGAGAGGAGAACAGATGCCTGGACACTTTAATTTCTTCAAGTGCATTCTAAGAAACCTGACAAACATTACTCATACTCTATCTGTAGGCATGTGAGTTCATATGCTCTTGTGCACATGTGAGGACATCAATGTCTGAGTTTTGTGTATTTCAGTTGTGTATGCACCGTGGCATTCCAGTTTTTGTTGGCGTTTGTGTTGTGTACAGTATGTATCTATATGGGTATGGTTATGTTTTCTCAGCACATGCTTTTATTCAAAACAATGTGCAACATAGAATATCAATTAACATTACGGTTGCATTAAAATAAACATTTCACTGTTACTTTTACAAGTAAATGTAAATACATTTAAAACAATGATAATGGACTTAGTAATGACATTGATAACTTGAATAATAACAACAAAAACCTAGAAAGGTTTACAAATTCTGACAGTGTAAAAATAGCCTAATAAGGTAGATTCACATTTTTTTAAACACTTCTGTGTGCTATTGTCAAGGTGACACACCGTAGCAAGCAAAGCTATCTATAATCAGTAAGAAATTTACAGTTGGACATGAGGAAGAATTAAGCATTTTGATACCTGAATGTCTGCAATTTGGTGTGTTGTATAACCATCTTATTATAGTATTTATAGCCATCTTACCATCTTCATGAGTCCATGCAATACTGTAACTGATTGAATGCACGCAGTTACTTGAGTGAATTATATTTATTGTTCAAGAGATATTAAGTCACTCTGGTGTTGTAATTGTGAGGTTTATTTGGTATTTTATTGTAAGGTTACTTAAAGTACCAGTTGTCGAAAGTGCGTTGACAGCCGTGAGCATTCCAAAGGAAAAAATACAGGCTATAATAGTGATGATGAAAATAATCACTGTGCTACAAATATAAAAATCCATTAGTCATCCTGTGAAATTCACAATGGCATTTTAATTCAAATCGGGCCTGAATGACACCCTGAAGCTCTACATCCCAAAATATGATCCATTATCACCATGCTCTTTCATTGCCCTCTCGACTGCAAACTTAGTGTGAGGCTTTTGTCATTTGTTTCAATCGCTCCAGCTAATGTGCCCACAGCCGTTAGCCATCCGAATAGGTCAAATGGATTAGCTATTCTGCCATTTTTTATGCTGTTGATATTGTTTATGCAAATGCAGGGTGGTAGATATTAACTGGTGGAGGTGGGGGAGGGCATGATACCCATAAGCTAGCGCACATCACCGCAGGCAAATGTCATATGTGTGGGCATGACCGAAAAATAAAAATAAGAAAACCCTGACACTTACTTAACAGGTAGAGCTATTCTGATTTCAGAAACACATCCTGTAATGCACAGCACATCTGCATAGCTCAGCACCAGTAACACGGTTCGGAGGTGCCCACTGCCCCTTAGTGAACCGTAGTCTCCATCCATGCTGGACACAGAGTCCAAGACGAACAGGAGTAATTACCGACGGTCCTGCCCAGATAATAGTGACCCACAAACCGTCGCGAAAGTGGAGCAGAGCAGAGCAGCGCGAGGTCTAA
>NC_084995.1:18411919-18464419 GCF_963854185.1 Sardina pilchardus | reverse complement strand
AGTATAGGTTAAATTATGGCTAAAAAGAAAGAAAACATCACATCTTCTTCCACAAGTCACAAAAATAGCGTATTTGGATGTATTTGGCCTATAGTCATATATTGGACTTTATTTATATTTAGCCTTTATTCAGTGTGTGAGTTAACAAACAAACAAGCAAAAAAAACAACAACAAAAACAAAAGCAACAACAATAATGATAATAATTAAAAAAAGAATGGCTACAGAAAAGGCACAGTATTCTACTGTACCATGCTAAAAAGATTCGGTGAATATGCAGATAAAATGCTTCATCCTACGCCCTCACCCTAATGCTGGCAGTCTGGGCTGCTCTGCTGCTTTTGTGTGTTTTGAAGGCGCCGTCTCTTCCTCTCGGTGTTTGTGAGCGCCACCATGCCTCTTAAGTTTGTCTGATTGAGCGGATACGCTTGTCCTGCTCCCCATTGCTTCCGCTCTGCCTCTACCCTGGCTATCAGAACCACTATGTCCCCATCCGTCTCACTATGTTGGCAATGAACAGTAAAGCCGCTAAATCCCTGTGTTCCTGTGGCAATTTAGATATCCCTGTTTAATGATACTGAGATTCATTGGAGCGGCCATGTTAAAAAGGTAAAACTGTGTGTGTGTGTGTGTGTGTGTGTGTGTGTGCATGTGTACTGTGTGTATCTGTATGTTTTCTCAAGATCATTTTCTTTTCTTTCTTTTCTTTTGCAAAGCACTTTCTAAAAAAAAAAAAAAAAAATCCCATTACGCTGTGTATTCAGCTCTCATAGTGGTGTGAGATCTTCATCATTATTCTGAGTTTCTCACTGGATATCCGGCCGCTTTTCACATTTCTGTGCACATTTCTGTGTTACTTGAAGGATATTATTATCCAACATAAACGACAAATTACAAAGAATGCAGCATCATGTGCAGACATGCCATCATCATTTTAAACCAATTTTGCAAATTAGGTAAGGAAATAGAAAACAGGTTCTACTATGCTTTAGAATATAATGCAGTAGAAATCAGGATAGCAATACTATCACATATTGCTGTAGGTCACTACAAAAAAATAAAAATGGTATGGCCACAATCATACATTTAACGATCAATAGACACCCACACAGTTTTTCAAATGAATATTTCCACAGTCAATTAAGCACCTGACAATGATAAGAATTAGTTATGAATTATACCTGAAAATAAAAACAGTCGCAACAAATTTAAGTTGCACAGTATTGCACACATTTTCAGTCAGTGAGAAAACTGTTGTTTGTTGTACATCATGTCATTGTTCTCCTTTAGAAATAAATAAATATTCACACAATGACTTTTTGTGACTAATGCTACAGCAGAAGACTTTGACAAGATTTGGGAAAGATTTTTGAAAGATTGTAGTCTTTTGAGTGATGCTTGAGCGGGGTGTGGGGGCATGTCTCACTGTTGCCACTCTGAGCCTCTATAATCTGCACACAAAGCTACAATCTAACCGCATCCCGTATACACACGGCAGCTTGTTAGACCTCAGAAGTTAAAAGATCCGTTTATTTGCTGAAGATCATTTAAGATGTGTGTGGGTGCAGGAATTTCTGAGCGGCCTGGTTGTTGGTGATGTTGCATTTTGAGCATGAGTCTACTGGCCTCTGGTTGGCCATAGCGAAGGAGAGTGACAGTGTGCAGTTCGCGGCAGTAGCCTTACTAAGACGCCTTTATGAGGTGTCACTAACATGTCACCGGTGCTGTCTGTGGAGTCTCAAATGTCTGCACTTTATCCTCTCTGTGTGTGTGTCTGTGTAAATGTGTGTATGTGTGTGTGTGTGTGTGTGTGTGTGTGTGTGTGTGTGTGTGTGTGTGTGTGTGTGTGTGTGTGTGTGTGTGTGTGTGTGTGTGTGTGTGTGTGTGTGTGTGTGTGTGTGTGTGCGTGCGTGTGTGTGTGTGAGAGAGCGAGAGCATTTGGGGTGAGTGTATGTGTATCTGTGTTTCACAGTGTGCAGTTCACAGCAAGAGTGTGTTACTTTGTCGTCACACCTTCAGATGCGCTTCCCTTGCCATACTGCCTGAAGTCCTTGATTGGTGTTATCACAAAAATTTGAGCATGACAAAGCCCTCCCTGTCCACTGGGACCGCTCGGGCTTTGGCTGTGAGACAGACATGGATTTGTACACACCGACCTGAGGAATGGCACAGGCTTATTCCGACCTCACAGCACGCGTTTGATTTATGATTTTCATTGCGCCGCTTTTTCCACTCCTCATCTCAGGGTTCATAAAGGCATGCACCCATGCAGAAGGAGCGGCAATACACGGCGCCAAAACATTGATCGCTGTTCAACAATTCCACATGTTTTATTAAGCAGGGGCGAGCCTGCCTTGTTTGAACCCAGGATAACACAGTGACACGAGACCTGCAGATTTTATGCCTTATGAAGTCTTTATTGCGCTACAGTTGTGTGGGGGAATCAATAAGCTATTCTAAACTAGGGCTGGCTGTTTGAACCGTTATGGGTCACACAAGGGTTTTAGCGTTCCATCTGGTCTCTCTCTCTCTCTTTCTTCTTTTCTTTTTTCTCTTTCTCTCTGTCTCCCTTTCTCTTCTCTCTTGTTCACCCTTTCTCTCATCACAAGCATTCCTGTCTGTAATAGACATATTTCCCTGTTCCCTTAGCAACTGAACACATTTTCAGTTTGACTTGCTCATCGTCCTTCCTTTTTATTATAATGAAGACCGCGACGTGAGAACAGGCTCATCAGCCAGCCGGAGCGGCCTCTCAAAAGGCCCACCGCTCTCTCTCTCTCTCCCTCTCCCTCTCTCTCTCTCCCTCTCCCTCTCTCTCTCTCTCCCTCTCTCTCTCTCCCTCTCTCTCTCTCTCTCTCTCCCTCTCTCTCTCTCTCCCTCTGTTTGACAGGACTCTCTTAATCAGGACCCTTAAAAAAAAAGCAAAACAGAAAGGTGGTTGATGCGGTGGCGTAGTGGCCCCTGTGATAGCCCCCGTGCCCTGGGCCTCATCCTGTCATGTGCGCCGCTCTGCTTTTTTTTGTAGCTGCTTTGTCACCGCTAGCGCTCTCGGCATCACTCCTGCTCGCTCCATCTGTTCCGTGTTGACCCGGTGGCTCGCCCTGAGCCGCCACAATCTGCTGGCGCCATCATCGCTGGCCCTTGAAAGGTGCCGCGGCGTAAACACCGCACCTGCCTCACCTCCGCCCCGCTCCGCTCCGAGCCGCTCTGAGCCGCTTGTCCTGCTGTCCGGCGCAGGGCTCGTGCCTTCTGTTGCTCAGCTACCATGCCGATGCCAGGCGCATCCTATGACCTGTCAGGGAAAGCAAGCAGAGAGGAGGTCCTGGAAAAAAAAATATGTGTGTGTGTGTGTGTGTGTGTGTGTGTGTGTGTGTGTGTGTGTGTGTGTGTGTGTGTGTGTGCTTTGATGGGTGTACAATAATTTCAGACCTTAACCTCATCCTTTTTTTGGAAGCATTCTTAACATTTAATGTATTCTATTTATCACGTGGAGGTTATCTCCAGATGCTTTTTAAGCACAGTTATTATTTAAAACTCATTCAGGTACACAAAGTACGTATTGTGCACCGCGATGCAGTCTAATTGGTTTTGTTGCGTATTTGTCAATTCCGCTTATACGCATAATGCAGGAGTGTACCTACACACAGAGAGGGAGAGGGAGGGAGAGAGAGAGAGAACTAATGTGTTTGCATTTGTGGTAATCTCAGTATTGTGTTGTCCTCGGTGTCACGAAATCTTTTCTGTCACGGAGGACATGGATCAGACATGGATGTTGAACTACTGCATCAAGCTCTATATTGTGGGCCCACAACCCGCTAAGGCGATTTGGAAGTGGAACTGATGGAATTAAAGAACAAGGAACAAAAACGCCTGTCCACAAACACTCCATGCACACTAGGGATGAGTTTTGCACCGCTGCCGAGGTAAAAAGCGTGTCTGGCATTTCAGGCAACGAAAACAACAGGTCCTCTCAGATGGAATTCACTCCTCACAAAATCGCCCAAAGCATGCTTGTTACCTCACTTCACTAACTGGCCCTGGCACTGCACAATTTCTGCGGCATATCGGTCTATTTTTTTTTGTTCTGGTCTTTTATTTTGCTTCTTGCTCTTTTTTTGGTTACATTTTTGTTATTTGTATTTTAATCGAATCGAAGTTAGTTTTTACTTGCCTAACAATTCATCTTTTATTTATTTTATTCATTCCATCCACATATTTTCATTTACAAAAGAAACAATTGGACAGTGGCAAGTGAACACACACACACACACACACACACACACACACAACACTTGGAGCAGTGGGCAGCCAGAAGAGTGCTGTTCAATCACTCCTCCCGCCCACATTTTGCCTATTGGTCAGGGATTGAATCGACTATCATTCGTTTACCAATTTGATTCCCTAACAGTTAGGCCACGCCTACTGACAGACGTTTAAAAAAAATATCTTCAAAGCAGCACTGGGAAGAATTTCCCCATGACCCTCAGCAACACTGGCACCTGTAGCCTCCCTCCTGAGATGTGCCTGTCTATCTTATCAGCTCCATCCGAAACGCATGTTGTGATGTCCGCTGATGAATAGACATAAAGCTGTTACAGGTAGGTTACATAGGGCGCATAACTGAAGCGTTCCATTCACATCGTGTTGTGTCTGCTTCGAGCATCCAGTATGATCAGTGGAACTGGCTATACCAGATGTGAACACATTTGGAAAAAATAGAGCAGTCTTCTAAAACTATTTTTACGAATCATAAACGGATTGATTCCGTTATGTGCTCGGTGTAGCCTTCCTGTTAGACTGTTGTCCTGGACTGTGAGTCTGCCCTCATGTCCAGCGTGCCAGTGGACTGCCAACAGCGCCCGGGCACTCCGTCTCCCAGGGGGCTCATCTCTTCTATTTGCCCACCTTTGTGATGTGAGGGCCTCCTCATTTACCTGCTGTCATGGCCAGAGCCATCACATTCAAACGAGGAAATTAACTCCTTCATGATGGCGCTCACTACATACTCAATTGAATAATGCTGGCTATTTGTCCATTTATCTGTTGCCCTTTGGATGGGAAGGAAAAGGAGACGTTTGTGGACATGTATTTGCATGCAATCAGTTAATGAATTATAATACACAGTTCTGATACAGCTTGACATTTAAGCAAAGGCAGGACATAGACATGTGCTGACCTGTCTGTGTCTGCACATAATTGCCACAACCCTTTCCCTCATCTTGTGTGTGTGTGTGTGTGTGTGTGTGTGTGTGTGTGTGTGTGTGTGTGTGTGTGTGTGTGTGTGTGTGTGTGTGTGTGTGTGTGTGTGTGTGTGTGTGTGTGTGTGATGTGGAGGGATGGGGTGGTCAGTTCATCAGTAACGCAGAGAGCCTGACAGGAGAGCAGAGCAATTGAGTGGGAGTGCTGAGCCAGTGTGCAGTCTTGGAGAGAGAGAGAGAGAGCGAGAGGGAAAGAGAGCGAGAGGGAGAGGGAGAGGGAGAGAAGGGTGAAAATTGAATTAGCTCCGATGAACAGCACTGACCAGGCTGGACTGGACTGGACTGGACTAATTGCAACAGTAAAACGTGAGCAACATAGAAACATATTGTATTTGTGACGGATACGCTTGAAAGATAAACAATGAAAGCTAACCCTACAATTATGGCATTTAAATTAATGCTCTGAATTAATTACTCTCGATGAGTCTCTCTGGAAGGCCAAACACATCAATATTTATCAGCTCTACACGGTGCAAATGTATACAAGTGAATTATCAAACAGCTCACAGAAATCGCTGTATAAATCAGATGAATGAAGACAGTGAAGATAAAGCATCACCTTCATGTTAGAGCCCATTGCGATAACGCCTTGTGATAACGTATGGACATTGTGTTAGCAGTTCACATAGCACGGATCCATATCTTATCAGAGCTGGCTGGCGGGAAGCTATCTCAGTGATTTCTGCAAAGGGAAAGTTATGTTTTGATTGTGTACATAATGGCCCGATGTGCCTTCATTTTCTCTAGTGATCTCAGTGTAGTATTATCTGCCCCTATTGCCCTCTATCTCTCTCTGCCCTTGAATGAGTTGAGTTCTCAAGGCACTGTTGAATGTGTGCATGTGTGTGTGTGCGTGTGCGTGTGCGTGTGCGTGCGTGTGTGTGTCGCGTGTCTTTGCGTGTGCGGATGCGTGCGTGCATGTGTGTGCGTGTGTGTGTGTGTGTGTGTGTGTGTGTGTGTGTGTGTGCATGTGTGTGTGTGTGTGTGTGCGTGTGTGTGTGTGTGTGTGTGTGTGTGTGTGTGTGTGTGTGTGTGTGTGTGTGTGTGCGTGCGTGTGTGTGTGGTGTAATGAATGAGTGGTGGGGGCATTGTAAGCTATTAAGGACATATGCTGGTCACATCCTCCACTGGGCTCTGTTAATTGAACATTTCTTTTGTGGCTCAAGCTCCCTCAGTAATTGCACTGGCAAGACCTGATACAACTCATTAACATCTTCACACAGAGGAACCATGCTCACAAACACACACACACACACACACACACACACACACACACACACACATACATACACACATGTGCAAGCACACACACAGACACAGACACACACACACACACACACACAAACACGTGCATAAATACAGACCTGAATAGAGATGAACAGGCATAATATACCCACCAGAGGTTAGCCAGTATGATTAGACAAAGCAGTGATATTTATGTGCTTTCCATGTGATTAATGTCATTGTTACTGTGTCGAATATGATTCTAGACGGTTTCATCAACCCATCCTACTAAACACAATACACAAATCGGTCATATTTTGTTAGTCTTGGTAACCTGCCGCAAGGCCACATGCGGCAAAAGCAAATGAACATACAGTAGACCTTCTCCGAGGCTAAACATGCTGTCTCTTTGTTGAGCTGCCTTGTGAGTTTTGTATTGTCTCGGCCGATGATGCTACTCCTTTCTACCAAGTATCATGAACACCAGGCAGGCTGTTTGTGTAATACTTGTGTAAAACACAGATAGACAGACACGAACGAGCCACGGAGAAAACATGATTATGACAGAGGTAAAAATGTAAAACTTTCTGGAAAGGGTCACTGAGTCTTGTCTTGTTTTTGTCTTGTCTCAAATGTCTTTCTTTTGTTGTTTTTTTAAAAGAGCAAAAATCAGCTCTTATTGAGATCTCGATTCACCCTCAGTAGAAAGAAGGAGCTATACAAATACTATTAAAAAATAGTAAGAGTACAGTATCTTATGTTGAATAGGTCAAACTTAGCAAAGACTGGAGCTAGAAGATTACTATTTTTCAGGAGTTCAAATTAGACAGCTTTTGTAATTCTTTTACCTTAATTTAACAATGTTATTGTTTATTCATTGTTTATTTTCATAAGGCTATTGATTGAATTTCCATTGTTGTTTATTATTGCTATTCTCCCTAATGTAGTCTGACCAAATTTCACTGCTAAATTAATTATTGTATTTTTTTTTTATTATTTGTAAGTCTTTTTGGACAAAAGCGTCTGCCAAATCCCATAACCATAGCCATAATCATATAACAAAGTCATAGTCACAGTCAAAGTAATTTTGATGGTAAGCTAACTTGTAATAGGGGAAATTGCAAGCCTTCCCTGCTGTACCCTATCTGTCTACGGAGAATCACCCTTGCAACTTCGCCCTCCCCGACCGGGAGAATCACAAATTGCTTAACTACTTGTATGAAGTTGTGTATTATAGCCTTGTCAGTTCACATGGCTCATCTGAGATTATCTTTGCGGGTTTCTAAACAAATCCACATGTACTGTGTCCAGGAGGAAAGGTATTTACCGCAGTTGTACAGTAAATAGTCAAGTAATAAAACCAATTTAAAAATAACAATACTGTGGTGAATACCTTTAAGAATTAAAAGAAATAACCAAAATATATTGACGTTAATGTGGGCTCAGTTATGTCTAGGGAAAATAGAATAGAGAGAAGATAGATCTTATTTTGATGTTTCCTTTCCTATGCGTGTCAATAAAGTGTGTTAGTAAGTGTTCCTAATGAAAATTCAAAACACTGAAACAGAGTGACTTACTATTAGAGTAGATTTATTGTGACTGAATAAATGAAACACTGGAAGAGAAATGACTTGAACCATGTTACTATATGCAATATCTGTAGTTTTGTAGGTTTATTTAGCCATGTAGACATTCACACTCTGTTTCACACATAGACTGTGGTTTCACGCATACAGTGTGTGATACCAGAAAGTTGTTGCCATTGTGTACAATGTGTGAATATAAACATTTGACTGTAAAAGATTGTTGACAAGAAGATACAAAACTAGCTGTAAAACTGTAATTAGCTAAATCCAAAAGGTTAAACACCCTCTCACCACACCATTAGTTCCTGATTGGAGGTTCAACACTCTTTATTTGTCAGGGGAAAAATCTGCAATGAGCACAGGGCAGTGCATGAGTGCAGGATTTGCCAACATACATTTAGAAATCTTTTTTGAAAATGATTTCAATCGTTTAAGTTTTTTGAAACTATGACTTAAATATTTGTTTTAACAACAAAAGTTGTTTTCTTTACTTATGACCAACAAAAAATCTGAATTTTTAATTTATAAAACCTTAGAACTGAATGATAACAGTTGGGGATTCCCTGTTGTATTTTAGACAATAAGCAACATCTCAGCTGCATGAGAAAACACTTTCATCCATTGAACTTCATTCAGTTCATCCATTCACTTCATTTTTTCCCATCCCACTAATTTTCATCAGCTTTTTTCCCTTTTGCATTACAAGATTGTTTAATTTATTTGTCTGGATACTACTACTACTACTACTACTACTACTACAACTAATATTAATACTACTACTACTACTACTACTACTAATAATAATAAGCCAAATGAAAACACACTAAAATGCTAAACTAAGGCCAATTGGCGGTCGTAACAAAAGTTTTAATTGTGTAATTAAAGCTTATTTGTTAATAGTTACACAATTCAGCAACTTATTGTTTTGTAGCCAAGGTTGCACATGGCTTCAGCTGTATATTATGTAAGGGATAATGGACGACACGCCGTTCTAGAAAAGTGTATTAACTTTGTATAATCGAACGACATGAAGTCCATTATCTCGCTTATTCCACTGTTGCCACTTGCGTTGTGTTCATTTCCGGATATAATTTAAACGTTTTAATCACTAGAACTGTTTTGTTTGTAGAACTACTTTTCCCAGAGACATTTCAACTAACTTCTCAACTGGTTGCTACAACCAAAAGCCAGTCGTTAGTTCTATCTCTCCTGTTAGCGGGCATATCCCACGATTCTGATTAACGTTAATTTTGAAAGGTCGCTATTTTTCTTACCTCTTGCCACCCAACAGCTAAAAGCCACCTCTGTCATATGCTAAATGTTACGATGTTCTGAATCTGATCGTCTGTATTTTACAGCTTGGATGCAACATGACAGTTAATTTAAACTTCACAAACGAGTTTTGGTGAAACAAGTTTGGCGAATTAATATACAAGTGTGATACGGCCAGCCCATAGACTGTATCTATATATACAGTCTATGGGCCAACCAATTGGAACTACTTCATAGGTGTGCAAATAACATAGTTAATGCAACCCCTTATAGAACGCAGGACAATGGGGAATTCAATCAAGCAGTGGACTGTAGTTCCACTGTAGTTATTTTGCAGTAGGCCTACTTTTTGGTCTTCTTTTTGTTTTTCTTTTTAGTTTCATATACTTTACGTCCTCATCAGTGTTAACTCTGTAAGAATACATTCTCCATTCTAGAGGTTGAATTTGGTTAAGGTGATGTTCAGTAATATTTCAACAACATTTTTGGCATACTGAACTTGAATCTTGACAGATTATGTGCATTTTACATGTATGAAACAAATACAAATATAGGGGAATCAGACGTTCCCATCTAGTCTTTCCTTACTGGTCCTATGAGTCATTGGGTTTCAGAATTATATTTGAGAAATGAATGGAAGGAGAAATAGTGAAGTTCACCAGAAATCTGGCCTCTTGCTCGGCCTCCTCCTTCCTGTCTCCAGCCTCTGGCCTCAACACTTTCTCTCCTTTTGTCCTTCTGAAGCTAAACAAATTGGGGGAGTAGTTCATTAAAATTAACTTCTGAACCATTTTGATGTTTTAAATGTGAGCTCACTTTTTGCATAGTCCAGTTATTGCTCAAGTCAGGTGTTGGTGATGCAAGGATACTCCTTACACCTACAGTAATGTGAAGAGATGTAGTCTACTCACCCAGAGTTGAGTCCACTTCCAACTCTTTTTCCAAGAATGCGTCCAGATCATCCAGGACATTTAGGACTTCAGTGATATCCATTGTCGTTGTGTGTTCCTTTTCATAGGCGTTGTTGTCCAGTTCAGTTTTGCATGGCTGGACCTCCTTTGCCTCATTTATTAGGAAACTTTGTAATTCTGACTTCCTTTTGTATTTCCTTTTAATTTCATCCACGTCGTCCTCAGTGTTACTTCTCAAAGTCTCCAGTTCATTCAAAGCAGACAGGACATGTTCAGGGAGCTCATCTTCGAAAGTCCTCTTGTCCAGTCCATTTTTGCCGTGCTCAATCTTCTTCTTTAGCTCCTTTATTAAGAGCTTTTGCAGTGTCTTTTTGGTCCTCTTTTTGTTTTTCTTTTTAGTGTCATCCATGTGCTCATCAATGTTGACTCCAAAAGACTCCAACTCTTTTTTTAATTCCACCAATCCGTATTTTTTTACGTGTCTCTTAATTTTTTTGTCTTCATTCTGCCATGCTGTCAGGCAGCAGGCTAAAAACCAGCAAAACTTCATTGAAATAAGGTCGCTAGGAGTCACTGTTTGAATATCAAATGATCAGCAAATCTGAAACCTGCCAACTTATACACAAACTCAAGCAAAAGTGAACAAAAATTCCATTTTACCCTGTGCAGTGTTCTATGGAATCATGATGTTGCCTGGCCACCTTTGTGATCCTAACAGAATGGTTTGACATCAGACTACCAGTTCGATGCATTATTCAATGGAATCTTTGTATAGTCTCTCTTGACTCTTGACTATCCACCTTATTCCTTAACCCAGAAATATGTATCATTACGATGGTTACGATACTGTTTTCAACTTCCGTTCATTCTGTTTACATGTGTGTTCTCGGTAGCTAGCTAGAATATGCTTCAACTTAGATTTCATTTTGAAATGTTGACATTTCTGCCCTCAGCATGGATATACTACATCATATATAACCAATATAAAATAGAAAAGTTTACTTTTACATGCGTTATGAGATGTTAAGCACTGTCAACCGTCACATTAGAATAGATACAACGCAGCTTCGCCGGAAATAGATAACTGTTTTCGGTGTCATGGCGACCCCCATTGTTGGCTGCGGAATAAGGTGGATAAGTACTTATCCTCATATCCATTTATTTACTAGACCGGTTTATTTATTTAACATCTTTCATACAAAGTGCAAAGCTAGGAGTTATTTCAGATGGGCAATAACAAGGAAGACAATTTGTGTGGTTGTCGTGAAGTTAGACTAGCATTACAACTGTTTAAAACCAGACGTTAATGGTACGCTAGAACAAAACTAAATGTAACTTAAGGCCGGCACCCACCGGACATGAGCACGGCGCGGCGCGACAATAAAGAATTTAGAACGGAGCAAAGCCCACTAGAAATGTCTGCCGCGCAGCAGTCGTACAGGGACAGAAAACTATTCTAAAACCCTGAGCGTCGAGCCCAGACCGCTGAACGCCGTGTCCGGTGGGCGCTGGCCTTTAGCCCTAGTAACATAGGGCTGTGAAACGTTGTCCAAATGAGTAGATCACTGTTAGATGTGCATAACCAATGGCCAATGCACAAACCTAGAACCGAGAAACGGACAAATATTGTCCAATATAAAAAAAAAAACATTTCGGTTCCAGCAACTGTTTCGGATCTTTCAAGAGGGGTCTTAAGGCATATTTGTTCAATATGCACTTAGTCTTAAGGCTTCTGCTAAATAACAATAACAACTAGAAATGCAATTCCAAGGAATTACCAGTGCATGAAAATGCAAAAAAATGTAGATATGGCTACTAAGGTGTAGCTAGGGTAAACATGGTGGTTGCATAGTTTAAACAGAGTTGATAGTGTTAAGGTAGACATTTTAAAGCTTAAACATTCCTGTTCTAACTTAACTAATAATTTCTAACAGGTATTCTAAAATGTTAACTATGCTAACAATGCTAACCAGGTTGATAAGTTAACTTAGCTGATAATTTCTAGCAGTAATGCTAAAAATGCTAACTATGCTAACATTGCTAACTATGTTAACAATGCTAACCAGGTTGATTAGCTAACTTAGCTAATCATTTTAGCAGTTGTGCTAAACATGCTAACTATGCTAACAATGTTAACTATGCTAACAATGCTAACCAGGTTGATTAGCTAACTTAGCTAATCATTTTTAGCAGTTATGCTAAAAATGCTAACTATGCTAACCATGCTAACAATGCTAACTTGCTAGTGAGGACTTTTATTTTGAAACAGTAGTTGCTAGGGTATCCATGGTGCCCACTATCAGGAATAAAGAAGTTACGAAAGTATAATCATGTTGGTTGCTATGGAAACTGTCAAAAACGCTTAATTTTAATGGTTGCTATGTTGGTTGCTAGGTACATGGAGGTTTCATGTAGTTGAATGGAAGCATAGTTGATGATAACTGACCGTTGGAATCGTTGAACAGTTCAATAGATGAGTAGTTTCAATGGTTAAATGATTTAATAGTGTATTATTGCAGCGAGGACTTTTATTTTGAAACAGTTGTGGACAGAGGAAACAGTTAACAGGATATGTAGTCTTCACAGAGAGATTGTCTGCTTAATAGCCTGAGAGAGAGAGGGCTGCTGCAGGTGGGGCTGGCCACCTGGCATAAGATTCTAATTGCTCAACGACCCGATTGTGATGTCATAGAGGCCAATGTTAAGTCTATGGGGTAATTTTTAATAGTTTTTAATTTATAGTTTAAAAAGTATAAAAGTTACAAAGTTGAAAAATTATAGCAACCCGATCCATTAGAAGACCTACGTTACAGAGTTTGAATGAAGTTTCTAAGTTAAACGGTTGAAGAGGAATTACGGGCAGAAAAAGTGGTAAGCAGAATAATAATAACTAGAAATGCAATTCCAAGGAATTACCAGTGCATGAAAATGCAAAAAAATGTAGATATGGCTACTAAGGTGTAGCTAGGGTAAACATGGTGGTTGCATAGTTTAAAGATAGTTGATAGTGTTAAGGTAGACATTTTAAAGCTTAAACATTCCTGTTCTAACTTAACTAATAATTTCTAACAGGTATTCTAAAATGTTAACCATGTTAACAATGCTAACCAGGTTGATAAGTTAACTTAGCTGATGATTTCTAGCAGTAATGTTAAAAATGCTAACTATGCTAACATTGCTAACTATGTTAACAATGCTAACCAGGTTGATTAGCTAACTTAGCTAATCATTTTAGCAGTTGTGCTAAAAATGCTAACTATGCTAACAATGCTAACCAGGTTGATTAGCTAACTTAGCTAATCATTTTTAGCAGTTATGCTAAAAATGCTAACTATGCTAACAATGCTAACCATGCTAACAATACTAACTTGCTAGTGAGGACTTTTATTTTGAAACAGTAGTTGCTAGGGTATTCATGGTGCCCACTATCAGGAATAAAGAAGTTACGGTAGTATAATCATGTTGGTTGCTATGGAAACTGTCAAAAACGCTTAATTTTAATGGTTGCTATGTTGGTTGCTAGGTACATGGAGGTTTCATGTAGTTGAATGGAAGCATAGTTGATGATAACTGACAGTTGGAATCGTTGAACAGTTCAATAGATGAGTAGTTTCAATGGTTAAATGATTTAATAGTGTATTATTGCAGCGAGGACTTTTATTTTGAAACAGTTGTGGACAGAGGAAACAGTTAACAGGATATGTAGTCTTCACAGAGAGATTGTATGCTTAATAGCCTGAGAGAGAGAGGGCTGCTGCAGGTGGGGCTGGCCACCTGGCATAAGATTCTAATTGCTCAACGACCCGATTGTGATGTCATAGAGGCCAATGTTAAGTCTATGGGGTAATTTTTAATAGTTTTTAATTCATAGTTTAAAAAGTATAAAAGTTACAAAGTTGAAAAATTATAGCAACCCGATCCATTAGAAGACCTACGTTACAGAGTTTGAATGAAGTTTCTAAGTTAAACGGTTGAAGAGAAATTGCGGTCAGAAAAAGTGGTAAGCGGAATAATAATAAATATAATAATAATAAGAAGTCTAGGAAGAACAGTACAGTGCATTTTCATGCACTGTAACTAGAAATGCAATTCCAAGGAATTACCAGTGCATGAAAATGCAAAAAAATGTAGATATGGCTACTAAGTGTAGCTAGGGTAAACATGGTGGTTGCATAGTTTAAAGAGAGTTGATAGTGTTAAGGTAGACATTTTAAAGCTTAAACATTCCTGTTCTAACTTAACTAATAATTTCTAACAGGGATTCTACAATGTTAACTATGCTAACAATGCTAACCAGGTTGATAAGTTAACTTAGCTGATGATTTCTAGCAGTAATATTAAAAATGCTAACTATGCTAACATTGCTAACTATGTTAACAATGCTAACCACGTTGATTAGCTAACTTTGCTAATCATTTTAGCAATTGTGCTAAAAATGTTAACAATGCTAACTATGCTAACAATGCTAACCAGGTTGATTAGCTAACTTAGCTAATCATTTTTTAGCAGTTATGCTAAAAATGCTAACTATGCTAACAATGTTAACTATGCTAACCATGCTAACAATGCTAACTTGCTAGTGAGGACTTTTATTTTGAAACAGTAGTTGCTAGGGTATCCATGGTGCCCACTATCAGGAATAAAGAAGTTACGAAAGTATAATCATGTTGGTTGCTATGGAAACTGTCAAAAACGCTTAATTTTAATGGTTGCTATGTTGGTTGCTAGGTACATGGAGGTTTCATGTAGTTGAATGGAAGCATAGTTGATGATAACTGACAGTTGGAATCGTTGAACAGTTCAATAGATGAGTAGTTTCAATGGTTAAATGATTTAATAGTGTATTATTGCAGCGAGGACTTTTATTTTGAAACAGTTGTGGACAGAGGAAACAGTTAACAGGATATGTAGTCTTCACAGAGAGATTGTCTGCTTAATAGCCTGAGAGAGAGAGGGCTGCTGCAGGTGGGGCTGGCCACCTGGCATAAGATTCTAATTGCTCAACGACCCGATTGTGATGTCATAGAGGCCAATGTTAAGTCTATGGGATAATTTTTAATAGTTTTTAATTTATAGTTTAAAAAGTATAAAAGTTACAAAGTTGAAAAATTATAGCAACCCGATCCATTAGAAGACCTACGTTACAGAATTTGAATGAAGTTTCTAAGTTAAACGGTTGAAGAGGAATTGCGGGCAGAAAAAGTGGTAAGCGGAATAATAATAACTAGAAATGCAATTCCAAGGAATTACCAGTGCATGAAAATGCAAAAAAATGTAGATATGGCTACTAAGGTGTAGCTAGGGTAAACATGGTGGTTGCATAGTTTAAAGAGAGTTGATAGTGTTAAGGTAGACATTTTACAGCTTAAACATTCCTGTTCTAACTCAACTAATAATTTCTAACAGGTATTCTAAAATGTTAACTATGCTAACAATGCTAACCAGGTTGATAAGTTAACTTAGCTGATGATTTCTAGCAGTAATGCTAAAAATGCTAACTATGCTAACATTGCTAACTATGTTAACAATGCTAACCACGTTGATTAGCTAACTTAGCTCATCATTTTAGCAGTTGTGCTAAAAATGTTAACTATGCTAACAATGCTAACCAGGTTGATTAGCTAACTTAGCCAATCATTTTTAGCAATTATGTTAAAAATGCTAACTATGCTAACAATGCTAACCATGCTAACAATGCTAACTTGCTAGTGAGGACTTTTATTTTGAAACAGTAGTTGCTAGAGTATCCATGGTGCCCACTATCAGGAATAAAGAAGTTACTGTAGTATAATCATGTTGGTTGCTATGGAAACTGTCAAAAACGCTTAGTTTTAATGGTTGCTATGTTGGTTGCTAGGTACATGGAGGTTTCATTTAGTTGACTGGAGGCATAGTTGATGATAACTGACAGTTGGAATGGTTGAACAGTTAAATAGTTGAGTAGTTTCAGTGGTTAAATGATTTAATAGTGTATTATTGCAGTGAGGACTTTTATTTTGAAACAGTTGTGGAAAGAGGAAACAGTTAACAGGATATGTAGTCTTCACAGAGAGATTGTATGCTTAAAGACTGAGAGAGAGAGGGCTGCTGCAGGTGGGGCTGGCCACCTGGCATAAGATTCTAATTGCTCAACGACCCGATTGTGATGTCATAGAGGCCAATGTTAAGTCTATGGGGAAATTTTGAATAGTTTTAATTTAATAGTTCAAAAAGTATAAAAGTTACAAAGTTGAAAAGTCATAGCAACCCGATCCATTAGAATACCTACGTTACAAAGTTTGAATGAAGTTTCTAAGTTAAACGGTTGAAGAGAAATTGCGGTCAGAAAAAGTGGTAAGCGGAATAATAATAAATATAATAATAATAAGAAGTCTAGGAAGAACAGTACAGTGCATTTTCATGCACTGTAATAAGAAGTCTAGGAAGAACAGTACAGTGCATTTTCATGCACTGTAACTAGAAATGCAATTCCAAGGAATTACCAGTGCATGAAAATGCAAAAAAATGTAGATATGGCTACTAAGGTGTAGCTAGGGTAAACATGGTGGTTGCATAGTTTAAACAGAGTTGATAGTGTTAAGGTAGACATTTTAAAGCTTAAACATTCCTGTTCTAACTTAACTAATAATTTCTAACAGGTATTCTAAAATGTTAACTATGCTAACAATGCTAACCAGGTTGATAAGTTAACTTAGCTGATAATTTCTAGCAGTAATGCTAAAAATGCTAACTATGCTAACATTGCTAACTATGTTAACAATGCTAACCAGGTTGATTAGCTAACTTAGCTAATCATTTTAGCAGTTGTGCTAAACATGCTAACTATGCTAACAATGTTAACTATGCTAACAATGCTAACCAGGTTGATTAGCTAACTTAGCTAATCATTTTTAGCAGTTATGCTAAAAATGCTAACTATGCTAACAATGCTAACCATGCTAACAATGCTAACTTGCTAGTGAGGACTTTTATTTTGAAACAGTAGTTGCTAGGGTATCCATGGTGCCCACTATCAGGAATAAAGAAGTTACGAAAGTATAATCATGTTGGTTGCTATGGAAACTGTCAAAAACGCTTAATTTTAATGGTTGCTATGTTGGTTGCTAGGTACATGGAGGTTTCATGTAGTTGAATGGAAGCATAGTTGATGATAACTGACCGTTGGAATCGTTGAACAGTTCAATAGATGAGTAGTTTCAATGGTTAAATGATTTAATAGTGTATTATTGCAGCGAGGACTTTTATTTTGAAACAGTTGTGGACAGAGGAAACAGTTAACAGGATATGTAGTCTTCACAGAGAGATTGTCTGCTTAATAGCCTGAGAGAGAGAGGGCTGCTGCAGGTGGGGCTGGCCACCTGGCATAAGATTCTAATTGCTCAACGACCCGATTGTGATGTCATAGAGGCCAATGTTAAGTCTATGGGGTAATTTTTAATAGTTTTTAATTTATAGTTTAAAAAGTATAAAAGTTACAAAGTTGAAAAATTATAGCAACCCGATCCATTAGAAGACCTACGTTACAGAGTTTGAATGAAGTTTCTAAGTTAAACGGTTGAAGAGGAATTGCGGGCAGAAAAAGTGGTAAGCAGAATAATAATAACTAGAAATGCAATTCCAAGGAATTACCAGTGCATGAAAATGCAAATATAGATAGATAATGTAGATATGGTTACTAAGGTGTAGCTAGGGTAAACATGGTGGTTGCATAGTTTACAGAGAGTTGATAGTGTGAAGGTAGACAGTTTAAAGATGAAACATTCCAGTTCTAACTTAACTAATGATTTCTATTAATGTTAAAATGTTGATTAGCTAACTTAGCTAATGATTTCTAGCAGTTACGCTAAAAATATTAATTATGCTAGCAATGCTAACTTTACTAACAATGCTAACCAGGTTGATTAGCTAACTTAACCGATGATTTCTAGCAGTAATGCTAAAAATGCTAACTATGCTAACAATGCAAAATTTGCTAACAATGCTAACCAGGTTGATTAGCTAACTTAGTTGATGATTTTTTGCAGTTATGCTAAAAATGCTAACAATGCTAACAATGCTAACCATGCTAACAATGCTAACTTGCTAGTGAGGACTTTTATTTTGAAACAGTAGTTGCTAGGGTATCCATGGTGCCCACTATCAGGAATAAAGAAGTTACTGTAGTATAATCATGTTGGTTGCTATGGAAACTGTCAAAAACGCTTAGTTTTAATGGTTGCTATGTTGGTTGCTAGGTACATGGAGGTTTCATTTAGTTGACTGGAGGCATAGTTGATGATAACTGACAGTTGGAATGGTTGAACAGTTAAATAGTTGAGTAGTTTCAGTGGTTAAATGATTTAATAGTGTATTATTGCAGTGAGGACTTTTATTTTGAAACAGTTGTGGAAAGAGGAAACAGTTAACAGGATATGTAGTCTTCACAGAGAGATTGTATGCTTAAAGACTGAGAGAGAGAGGGCTGCTGCAGGTGGGGCTGGCCACCTGGCATAAGATTCTAATTGCTCAACGACCCGATTGTGATGTCATAGAGGCCAATGTTAAGTCTATGGGGAAATTTTGAATAGTTTTTATTTAATAGTTCAAAAAGTATAAAAGTTACAAAGTTGAAAAGTCATAGCAACCCGATCCATTAGAATACCTACGTTACAAAGTTTGAATGAAGTTTCTAAGTTAAACGGTTGAAGAGAAATTGCGGTCAGAAAAAGTGGTAAGCGGAATAATAATAAGAAGAAGTCTAGGAAGAACAGTACAGTGCATTTTCATGCACTGTAATAAGAAGTCTAGGAAGAACAGTACAGTGCATTTTCATGCACTGTAACTAGAAATGCAATTCCAAGGAATTACCAGTGCATGAAAATGCAAAAAAATGTAGATATGGCTACTAAGGTGTAGCTAGGGTAAACATGGTGGTTGCATAGTTTAAAGAGAGTTGATAGTGTTAAGGTAGACATTTTAAAGCTTAAACATTCCTGTTCTAACTTAACTAATAATTTCTAACAGGTATTCTAAAATGTTAACTATGCTAACAATGCTAACCAGGTTGATTAGCTAACTTAGCTAATAATTTTTAGCAGTTATGCTAAAAATGCTAACTATGCTAACAATGCTAACTGTGCTAACCATGCTAACAATGCTAACTTGCTAGTGAGGACTTTTATTTTGAAACAGTAGTTGCTAGGGTATCCATGGTGCCCACTATCAAGAAACAAGAAGTTACTGTAGTATAATCATGTTGGTTGCTATGGAAACTGTCAAAAATGCTTAATTTTAATGGTTGCTATGTTGGTTGCTAGGTACATGGAGGATTCATTTAGTTGACTGGAGGCATAGTTGATGATAACTGACAGTTGGAATGGTTGAACAGTTAAATAGTTGAGTAGTTTCAGTGGTTAAATGATTTAATAGTGTATTATTGCAGTGAGGACTTTTATTTTGAAACAGTTGTGGACAGAGGAAACAGTTAACAGGATATGTAGTCTTCACAGAGAGATTGTATGCTGAAAGCCTGAGAGAGAGAGGGCTGCTGCAGGTGGGGCTGGCCACCTGGCATAAGATTCTAATTGCTCAACGACCCGATTGTGATGTCATAGAGGCCAATGTTAAGTCTATGGGGAAATTTTAATAGTTTTTATTTAATAGTTCAAAAAGTATAAAAGTTACAAAGTTAAAAAATCATAGCAACCCGATCCATTAGAATACCTACGTTACAAAGTTTGAATGGAGTTTCTAAGTTAAACGGTTGAAGAGAAATTGCGGTCAGAAAAAGTGGTAAGCGGAATAATAATAACTAGAAATGCAATTCCAAGGAATTACCAGTGCATGAAAATGCAAAAAAATTTAGATATGGCTACTAAGGTGTAGCTAGGGTAAACATGGTGGTTGCATAGTTTAAAGAGAGTTGATAGTGTTAAGGTAGACATTTTAAAGCTTAAACATTCCTGTTCTAACTTAACTAATAATTTCTAACAGGTATTCTAAAATGTTAACTATGTTAACAATGCTAACCAGGTTGATAAGTTAACTTAGCATTTTTAGCATTACTGCTAGAAATCATCAGCTAACTATGCTAACATTGCTAACTATGTTAACAATGCTAACCACGTTGATTAGCTAACTTAGCTAATCATTTTAGCAGTTGTGCTAAAAATGCTAACAATGCTAACTATGCTAACAATGCTAACCAGGTTGATTAGCTAACTTAGCTAATCATTTTTAGCAGTTATGCTAAAAATGCTAACTATGTTAACAATGCTAACCATGCTAACAATGCTAACTTGCTAGTGAGGACTTTTATTTTGAAACAGTAGTTGCTAGGGTATCCATGGTGCCCACTATCAGGAATAAAGAAGTTACTGTAGTATTATCATGTTGGTTGCTATGGAAACTGTCAAAAACACTTAATTTTAATGGTTGCTATGTTGATTGCTAGGTACATGGAGGTTTCATTTAGTTGACTGGAGGCATAGTTGATGATAACTGACAGTTGGAATGGTTGAACAGTTAAATAGTTGAGTAGTTTCAGTGGTTAAATGATTTAATAGTGTATTATTGCAGTGAGGACTTTTATTTTGAAACAGTTGTGGACAGAGGAAACAGTTAACAGGATATGTAGTCTTCACAGAGAGATTGTATGCTTAAAGCCTGAGAGAGAGAGGGCTGCTGCAGGTGGGGCTGGCCACCTGGCATAAGATTCTAATTGCTCAACGACCTGATTGTGATGTCATAGAGGCCAATGTTAAGTCTATGGGGAAATTTTTAATAGTTTTTAATTTTTAGTTCAAAAAGTATAAAAGTTACAAAGTTGAAAAATCATAGCAACCCGATCCATTAGAATACCTACGTTACAAAGTTTGAATGAAGTTTCTAAGTTAAACGGTTGAAGAGAAATTGCGGTTAGAAAAAGCTGTCAGCGGAATAATAATAAAGAAAACTAGAAATGCAATTCCAAGGAATTACCAGTGCATGAAAATGCAAAAAAATGTAGATATGGCTACTAAGGTGTAGCTAGGGTAAACATGGTGGTTGCATAGTTTAAAGAGAGTTGATAGTGTTAAGGTAGACATTTTAAAGCTTAAACATTCCTGTTCTAACTTAACTAATAATTTCTAACAGGTATTCTAAAATGTTAACTATGCTAACAATGCTAACCAGGTTGATTAGCTAACTTAGCATTTTTAGCATAACTGCTAAAAATGATTAGCTAACTATGCTAACAATGCTAACTGTGCTAACCATGCTAACAATGCTAACTTGCTAGTGAGGACTTTTATTTTGAAACAGTAGTTGCTAGGGTATCCATGGTGCCCACTATCAAGAAACAAGAAGTTACTGTAGTATAATCATGTTGGTTGCTATGGAAACTGTCAAAAATGCTTAATTTTAATGGTTGCTATGTTGGTTGCTAGGTACATGGAGGATTCATTTAGTTGACTGGAGGCATAGTTGATGATAACTGACAGTTGGAATGGTTGAACAGTTAAATAGTTGAGTAGTTTCAGTGGTTAAATGATTTAATAGTGTATTATTGCAGTGAGGACTTTTATTTTGAAACAGTTGTGGACAGAGGAAACAGTTAACAGGATATGTAGTCTTCACAGAGAGATTGTATGCTGAAAGCCTGAGAGAGAGAGGGCTGCTGCAGGTGGGGCTGGCCACCTGGCATAAGATTCTAATTGCTCAACGACCCGATTGTGATGTCATAGAGGCCAATGTTAAGTCTATGGGGAAATTTTAATAGTTTTTATTTAATAGTTCAAAAAGTATAAAAGTTACAAAGTTGAAAAGTCATAGCAACCCGATCCATTAGAATACCTACGTTACAAAGTTTGAATGGAGTTTCTAAGTTAAACGGTTGAAGAGAAATTGCGGTCAGAAAAAGTGGTAAGCGGAATAATAATAACTAGAAATGCAATTCCAAGGAATTACCAGTGCATGAAAATGCAAAAAAATTTAGATATGGCTACTAAGGTGTAGCTAGGGTAAACATGGTGGTTGCATAGTTTAAAGAGAGTTGATGGTGTTAAGGTAGACATTTTAAAGCTTAAACATTCCTGTCCTAACTTAACTAATGATTTCTAACAGGTATTCTAAAATGTTGACTATTATAACAATGATAACCAGGTTGATAAGTTAACTTAGCTGATGGTTTCTAGCAGTAATGCTAAAAATGTTAACTATGCTAACATTGCTAACTATGTTAACAATGCTAACCATGTTGATTAGCTAACTTAGCTAATCATTTTAGCAGATGTGCTAAAAATGCTAACTATGCTAACAATGCTAACCAGGTTGATTAGCTAACTTAGCTAATCATTTTTAGCAGTTATGCTAAAAATGCTAACTATGCTAACAATGCTAACTATGCTAACCATGCTAACAATGCTAACTTGCTAGTGAGGACTTTTATTTTGAAACAGTAGTTGCTAGGGTATCCATGGTGCCCACTATCAGGAATAAAGAAGTTACTGTAGTATAATCATGTTGGTTGCTATGGAAACTGTCAAAAACGCTTAGTTTTAATGGTTGCTATGTTGGTTGCTAGGTACATGGAGGTTTCATTTAGTTGACTGGAGGCATAGTTGATGATAACTGACAGTTGGAATGGTTGAACAGTTAAATAGTTGAGTAGTTTCAGTGGTTAGATGATTTAATAGTGTATTATTGCAGTGAGGACTTTTATTTTTAAACAGTTGTGGAAAGAGGAAACAGTTAACAGGATATGTAGTCTTCACAGAGAGATTGTATGCTTAAAGCCTGAGAGAGAGAGGGCTGCTGCAGGTGGGGCTGGCCACCTGGCATAAGATTCTAATTGCTCAACGACCCGATTGTGATGTCATAGAGGCCAATGTTAAGTCTATGGGGAAATTTTGAATAGTTTTTATTTAATAGTTCAAAAAGTATAAAAGTTACAAAGTTGAAAAGTCATAGCAACCCGATCCATTAGAATACCTACGTTACAAAGTTTGAATGAAGTTTCTAAGTTAAACGGTTGAAGAGAAATTGCGGTTAGAAAAAGTGGTAAGCGGAATAATAATAACTATAAGAAGCCTAGGAAGAACAGTACAGTGCATTTGCATGCACTGTAACAACAAATTAATGTTGATGAAATATTAGACTTTGCAATAACATGGCTACAATAAATCCTGGATTACAAATAGACATAAAAATAGGCATATTAATCAAAGGCAAATCAAATTTGAGGAGTCAAGCACTCTGCACATTGGTACAGATGCGAGTAAATTATTGTAATGTTTGCTTGTTGCTAGAGTTATAGGTTATAGCGATGGTTGTTAGGGTATTGCTAGGTAAGCAGCATCATGCATTATGTTATGTTGGGTAAAATGGTATAATCACATGGTAAATAATTTATTTCTAATCTCTAATGTACAAATCTAAGCAAAATAATGTCACACAAATTACATGTCAAGAGATTCAACAGCCATTTACCATCCGCCATCTTTTTTACTTATCAGAGCTGTTTCAGATGTTGCCGCAAAGGATTATGGGTAGGAGAGAGCATGGAGTATGCATCGATGTTGCCTTATTACTCGGGAAATCTAAGATATATAAGATAATTGTTTTTTGGTTTCAAACTGCACTTGCTGTCTTGTTCTCCAGTTAGATATCTTAGAAGGCAGCAGTTTTTACCGTTTTGAACAGAGCCAAGGTAATGATGTTGGTTGCCAGAATGTTGCTAGGGTAGTTGTGGTGGTTGCTATAGCAACTCAAATGGTTGCTGGACTGTTTGCTAGAGTAATCATGTAAGTCGCTATGTTGGTAAGTCGCTATGTTGGTTACTAGGTTGTCATCATGAAAGTGGTTGATGGGTTGTTGATAGGGTACTTGAGGTGGTTGGTGGGCTGTTGCTAGGTTAGCTGTTGTGGTTGCTATGCTAGTTACTAGCATCTGGCAGTTGTAATGGCTGAACAGGTAAATACAAATAACAGTAATAATAGAATTATTGTAGTGAGGACTTTTATTTTGAAACAGTTGTGGGCAGAGGACACAGTTGATGGGACCCATAGTTAATGACAACTATCAGATGGAATGTTGAACAGTTAAATTGTAGGATAGTTTCAATTGTTAGATTATTTAATAGTGAATTACTGTAGTAAGGACTTTTACTTTGAAACAGTTGTTGGAAGAGGAAAGAGTTGGCGGGAGTCATAGTTGATGACAACAGGCAGTTAAAATGGCTGAATAGTTAATTAATTGAGTAGTTTAAATGTTTCATTATTTAATAGTGAATAATTGTAGTGAGGACTTTTATTTTGAAACAGTTGTGGGTAGAGGAAACAGTTGGCAGGAGTCATAGTTGATGACAACTGGCAGATAGAATGGCTGAACAGTTAAACAGTTGGATAGTTTAAATTGTTGAATTATTTAGAAGGAAATTATTGTAGTGAGGACTTTTATTTTGAAACAGTTGTGGGTAGTGGAAACAGTGGGAGTCATAGTTCATGACAACTGGCAGTTGTAATGGCTGAACAGTTGAATTGTTGGATAGTTTAAATAGTAATATGATTTAATATGAATGATTGTACTGAGGACTTTTATTTTGAAACAGTTGTGGGCAGAGGAAACAGTTGGTGGGAGTCATAGTTGATGGCAACTGAGAGTTGGAATGGCCAAACAATTAAATAGTTGAGTAGTTTAAATAGTTACAGTATGTGATAGTAAATTATTGTAGTGAGGACTTTTATTTTGATACAGTTGTGGGCAGAGGAAACAGTGGAACAGGATAAGTAGTCTCAGCTAGATTGTATGTAAAGCCTGAGACAGAGAGTTGCTGCAGGTGGACTAGCCACCTGGGATAAGATTCTAATTGTTTAACAACCTGATTGTGATGTCATAGAGGCCAATGTTAAGTCTATGGGGAAATTTTGAATAGTTTTTATTTTATAGTTTAAAAAGTATAAAAGTTACAAAGTTGAAAAAAACATAGCAGCATTCTCCTATTGAAGACCTACGTTACAACGTTTGAATGAAGTTTCTAAGTTAAACGGTTCAAGCTGAATAGAAAAAATGAAATTGGTAAGCGGAATAATAATAATAAGAAGTCTTGGAAGAACAGTACAGTGCATTTTCATGCACTGTAATAAGAAGTCTAGGAAGAACAGTACAGTGCATTTTCATGCACTGTAATAAGAAGTCTAGGAAGAACAGTACAGTGCATTTTCATGCACTGTAATAAGAAGTCTAGGAAGAACAGTACAGTGCATTTTCATGCACTGTAACTAGAAATGTGCTTGTCCGAGGACCTGCAAGAGTGGGCTTGCAAAAATGCTACCTATGCTAACAATGCTAACTAGGCTAACAATGCTAACCAGGTTGATGAGCAAACTTAGCTGATGATTTCTAGCATTTATGAAAAAACCATGCTAACCATGCTAACAGTGCCAACATAGCTAATGACAAAATAATTTCCCCATTTATTTCAATGGGACCGAAAACCGGCGGAAAACGGGAATACCGGAAAAACAACAACCGGCAGCCACCCGATATGAACAAGCAACATACACCGGATTGTGCCTGAATTTTTAGTGTTGGAACCGCGTCGATAGCTCAAACGCTCTAGGAGAAGAGGCGTTCTCAAAAAGTGGGTGAAACGTTTGAAATGTGCAGCAAGCCCACTAATATAATAACCATATGTATATTATAATCACCTCTCTTGAATATCAATGAGACTCAAGGATATGGCGTTCACCTTATAGCTTCAGGTGTCTATAGTGAATAGAGAATGGGAATGTGACGTCGCGGACATTTCGCGGTTGCGCCGCGGTGGCGTCTGGGATACATGCGTGAGGCCACTTGTACGCTGCTGCCAATGCTGTACCATTGTAAACATCGTAAAACATTGCTAACTCGCTGTTTCTAACACTGTTTTTCACACATCATGGGACGAACCTGTTGTTTTGTTTGATGTAACGTCCGTGCCCACGATCGTCAGGTAAAAAAAATCAACAACGGAGTGTCTTTGTATTACTTTCAGGGTCTCACGTCCACTCTCCAGACGGTCTGTCATAGGGATCCATGTTCCCGATCAAAGATAATTTTCTATATAACGTTTCCTCGCGTCTGGCAGGAGCTTGTCTCTGTACGGTCCATTACTACTTCTACTACTAGTTTTTAGCATAGTAGCCTAGATGTTTACATCTAGTGTTACTGTTTAGGCTAGCCGATCTTGTTCGAAATATCATAGGTTTCCATAGGTTTCTTGTTTATAATTCGCGCCGCGGCCTCACCTAATGGAGGAAAACGCCCCTTTTGTCCCAGAATGCACTGCGCCGCTAACTTCCGTTCCCATTCTCTATAGATGTCTGATATGCATTGCCGTCAATAAAGCTAAATGGTAATGTTCTCTGTCTCTGAAGTTTGTGATTCATGGCAGTGCAGCATCTAAATTAATTGCTTTTATTCATGCAATGTTCTGTGTTTATCGCTCCTGCTCAGTAGTAAGTCTGTTTAGTAATTTTGATACTACCTTGCCTCATTGCTTGGCGATGAGAATGAATGGCTCACAGACAAACGGTTCGGCACGATGGTGGGAAACGACACAGTAGAGACCACAGAATTGTGTAAGTAAAGCCGAAGATCTGTGTAGAAAGGGGCTGAAGGGGAGATGGGGGGTATGCAGTATCTGTGAGGTAAACATGACTGAGGCCATCCTGTTCGTGTATGCAAGCATCATGCCCCCCTCCCCCCACACACACACACACACAAACACACACACACAGTCACGCATGCACGCACACACACACGCACACACAAACACACACACACACACACACACACACACACACACACACACACACAGTCATGCACAGATACAAACCAACACAAACACGCAGAGTTAGACAGAAGATAGCCTGAAGGCTAACTTATCAACCGTCTGCATTCCATAGTTTTTAACTGCGTGCATGAGGCTCTAATGAGTCCCCTAATAGCACCAGCTTCTAGCCCCTCCGTGCAAGAACTTAGTAACTCCTCATATAGGAAAACTAAATCAGTCCCACCATGGCTGACTCTCTCTCTCTCTCTCTCTCTCTCTCTCTCTCTCTCTCTCTCTCTCTCTCTCACACTCTCTCTCTCTCTTTCTCTACCTATTTCTGTTTTTTCTTTCATACAAACTGCTCATTCGTGTTTTAGTGTGAGGAGGAAGGGAATCGTTTCCCTGTGCAGTAGGATTGTTTTCTGTTGTCTTATTAGTGTGTGGCGAGTGGCGAAGTGAGCACAGAGATTATTGAATTCGTCCTTGGGCAAATGTGAAAAGAAGAAGGTAAATGTCCAATGCTGGCATTCCTCCATACATGAAATAGAAGTAGAATGCCAATAACGTAGCTGATTGAAAGAGATTTCTGGGAAATGAGAAATAGCCAAACACTCTTAAATGTATTATTCCTGTCCTTGTGGCGCTTTATTGATTTTGAAACATGGGTGTAAAGAGAGGGGAGATCTGGGAGGGGGTTATGAAGAAAGAGAGAGAGAGAGGTCGAGGATAACTGGAAAACAACATGAGAGAGAAAAGGAGAGAGCGAGGGAGGGAGGGAGGGAGGGGTGGTCGCTGAAGTGAAAAAATAAACATAGATATTTTAACACTGTTGACCTGCTGTAACTTGTTCATGATTTCTTCGCGAGGGTTTTGGAAGTCAGAACTAAAAATCCTGAACACTGAATTTAAACCTTATCACTCATGGCCATCTGAAGTAAGATTCTATTCAGTTCAGCTGAATTCAATTCAGTTCATTTCAGATCAATTCAATTTGTGCAGTTCAGTTCAATTTAGTTCAGGTCAATTCGATTGAATTAATTACAATATGAAATGAGTGCGACTAGACACACAGCTACATGACTAGATTTTACAGTTGCTGGATTTGCATCCATTTTTTATATGTGAACTTTGACCATTCAAGATACTGTATGTATTATCTCAAGATTCACATAGGGCATGGGTGCGGAATTTTTTTTGACTGAGTGCTGGTCTTGGGTAAATGACTGGGGGGCCCGCTCTTTGTGATTAGTTTTACATGGATTTGTGAATATGCCAGGAAAATAATTAATCAGTGTTAGCTCTGATCAACTGGTTCTACATTTAATCCATGTACCTCTGATGGTAAACTCCAGGATTAATCTCATAATAACTAGGAACTGACAGAAATACATTGAATTGCACCAAATCAAAGCATTCTTATCATATTTTGGGAAAGGGACCACATGGTTATTTGGCCCAGGGTCCAAGCTCCTTATAGTTCAGTGGCACCATTTAGTGAATTATGTTCAAGGTAATAAACAAGCCAATATGTTGTGCTGTAAAGGTTGACATTTCTCAAAATATTTTCACCCTGCTTCACTGTGGATTCATTCACAATGTTGTGTAGTTTCGTCCATAGGGGACACTGTAACAGACACATTTCAGTATTCCATGAACAGCTTTAGAATTCTTTTTTTGTGTGTGTGCTTACACTTGGCTTTATTTGCTGGCATCTGCTAAAGTTCCATATAGCTTGCTTGGCTAAATTCCTTTTTTTCTACGTATGTCCATGGAGACACTGTCATTTCAGGATCTCAGGAACCACTTTGAAATTGTATAAGCTTACACTTGGCTTAATTTGCTTACATCTCCTAAAGTTCTATTTAGCTCACTTAACAAAATGTCCGCCAAAATAAATGTAAATAAATCAGCAGCTAACACATGCCTGTATGAAAAGATAATCAACACAAACTTCTGTAGAGTTATTCATGGTGTTTTTTTTTTTTTTACAAAACATTCATGAGATGCCAAAACGGAACGCTTGTCTTCGTTCCTCTGATGTAGTTTGGTCTGTTTTCAAAATGTGCTTTGTTTTTCAATTCTTTTTACAAATTATAATTTTTTCCTTATATGGTCAAATCTATCACTAGGGGCAGTTTGAACCTCTGTCATAGGGGCAATTTGAACCTCTGCTACTAGGGGTAGTTTGCACATCTGTTTGGATGTTGCTATTTACTGTAAATACTATAGCACTGCAAACCCTATAATACCCATATCACTGTAGCCTACAGCTGGAACACTTTTCCTCAGAATAAGACATATTCCTAACCAAAGTGTGTGTTTTTGCCAAAACGTTATCATTCAAGATGAAACACTTTTATTAGAATGGTAAATATCTTCATTCTTGTTCATTCCATCACTTTATTTCAGTCATTTTACACACTACTGTAGAGTAGGCTGGAAAAATGCACACAAAACGACTCAAATTTCCTTCAGTCAAAATTTCATTAATACTCTGAAAATGTGTCCATGAGTTGGATGTAAAGAAAGATATTGATTGTTCCATTTTTTTTAAAGGATGATCAGCAGGTTCAGTGGCCCTCATTACATTGCATGTAAATGCAATGTACTGTTATCCCTGTTCTTCTTATTACATTGCATGCAAATGCAATGTACTGTTATCACTGTTCTTCTTCTTATTATATCTTCCGACCAAAATCAACGATCAAAGGCTCTAAAACCACTGAACCGTTTGACGTCATTCAAATACTCCTACACAGCTCTTGTAACGGAGATTTGTTCTATGTATTTTTCAAATGTGTGAACTTTATACTTTTTGAGATATTTACGATAAAAGAAATTAAAATTCCCATAGAGTTTACATTGAGACCCTTTGGCGGCAAAGATTAATTGTTACGTCAGTGCGCAGCTGTCAGTAATCAAGGATCTCTGATCTAAAGCCATGCCACCGCCGCTGCGCTGACCCAGGCTAAACGTGAATGTTACGTTATGTCTACTCATTAAGCTGTAACAGCTGCAGCTGCTGTAAACCAGGACGTTATCGTCTTGTCTCCTGTTAGGCTAGCCTACTCCTTACTTGATTTGTTTATATCGTTACAGTAGCCTAACCGGTTTGCTCTCGGTAACGTTATCAACAGCTAAAGACAATCTAACCTAACGTCAACGTAAACACTGAAGCCTGTAGGCCTATTTAGCTAACGACAACCAAACTTGGTCCAGCCCATAAAATATCCTACTGTAAGCTAACGTTACATTTGCTAGATAGGCCTACCCTACCTGTTGCTGCATCATCGTTGATTGGCGTTGTTTGAGATTGTATTCCGTATTCCAATGGTGTCTAATAGCCTATGTCCTACTTTTAACCTGCATTAGTGTAGATATGGCTATATGCTATCCTACAAGTCGTTTCACTGTAGGCTACTAAAGTGTCAGCTCTTGCAACTCGTTTGAAGTTGGCAACTTCATTTCAGTCTTTTAAATTCGAATAGGCCTAATTGAAGAGTTATTTTCCATAATAGCCTATATCCACAATTTTGATGCATTTTCATAAATCACTTTTTAAATGTGACTTTCCAAGTAATTTCAGTGGAATTGTAATTGGGTTATTGTTAGGCTATTTATCTATTCTTCTGTGTAGCCTAGTTGTCTTTTTAACTATAGGCCTAATACAATGTTTTACACAGTCAGCAACCTTTTTGCATTTACATGCAATGGTAATTCCTTCCATGGAATTACATTTTCTAGTTATCGTAATTATTCTGCTTCCGACCAAAATCAACGATCAAAGGCTCTAAAACCACTGAACCGTTTGACGTCATTCAAGCACTCCTACAAAGGTCTCGAAACGGACAGTTGTTCTATTATTTTTCACATTTGTAAACGTTATACTTTTTGAGGTATTTACGATAAAAGAGTTCAAAAATCCCATAGACTTAACGTTGAGACCCTTTGGCGGCAAAGATTAATTGTTACGTCAGTGCTCAGCTGTCAGTAATCAAGGATCTTTGATCCAAAGCCATGCCACCGCTGCTAAACCTGCATTGCTATTGTTTGTTTATTAGCAAGCTATTCGTTTCAGCAGCCAGGCAATCATTTAAAGCTTTCGGTATCATTCACAAATTAAAAACATTTGTTAACAGCTTATTGTACATTCCTATTAGGACAATCACGCTGGAGACACTTCGAAGAACATCGGCCGACATCCTGAATAGCCTAGGCCTACATAAAATATCCTGCGGCGTCGGGTCCTTAATATTACCACTTCGAACGTGCATTATTTTCCTATAAACGCACGGCGCGTCGTTGATTATCCCTTACGTAAGCTAACGTTACATTTGCTAAATGTCCTACCTGTTGCTGCATCATCGTTGATTGGCGTTGTTTGAGATTTTATTCCGTATTCCAATGGTGTCTAAGTCTATAGCCTATGGCCTACTTTTAACCTGCATTAGTAGCCTATATGAAGGCTATAAGCTATCCTACCAGTCGTTTCACTATAGGCTACTAAAGTGTCAGCTCTTGCAACTCGTTTGAAGTTGGCAACTTCATTTCAGTCTTTTAAATTCTAATGAAGAGTTATTTTCCATAATAGCCTATATCCACAATTTTGATGCATTTTCATAAATCACTTTTTAAATGTGACTTTCCATGTAATTTCAGTGTAATTGGGTTGTTGTTATTTATCTATTCTTCTGTGTAGCCTAGTAGTCTTTTTAACTATAGGCCTAATACAATGTTTTACACAGTCAGCAACCTTTTTGCATTACATGCAATGGTAATTCCTTCCATGGAATTACATTTTCTAGTTTTATACTGTACTTCCACACACACTTTCATTTCTCGAATGAAAGAAAAACACTTTGTTGAATGATCATTAACTGTGACGGATGCCTCGGCTTTAACAAGGCTCTCAATTTTCTTCCCTCTGCCAGTCTTGCTTCCAGCCACTGACCTCTGGGTGTTCATCTGACCCAGTCAACATGTTTTTTTTCTCTCTCTCTCCCTCTTTCCCTCTCCCACTCTCTCTCTCTATCTCACACTTTTGTTCTCTCTCTCTCTCTCACACTCACACACACACACACACACACACACACACACACACACACACACACACACACACACACACACACACACACACACACACACACACACACACACACACACACACACAGAGAGACACACACACACTCGAGTTGTTCTGTTTGTGTCTGGATATAGAGGTTCTTCCAGTTAATGCTCATCCCCAGACAGTTATTTGCTTTATCTTGTCAACTCAGTGCCCAAATGACAGAGCTTCAGAAGGGTTCAGAACGAAAAGGGCAGCTGAAGTCTTTGCTCGTATGCTTTATGAATTAGGAGTCAGTCTAATCCCCAGTGAATTAATTTCTTAATTGGCAGCCACATTTTGAGTTTCTACTCAGGATTTTCTCTTCAAATGATTTGCACATACAAAGATATGGATGGAATGTTTTATTCAACATAAATACTAGTGCCACCTCAGAGTAGTCCCTTACCCCGTGTCACCTATTGAAACAGGCAAGAGCTACTTGCAGTTGTTTTCAGTTAGATATTTAACACATGTAAAACTGGACATGTTGATTAACTCGTCATTGTCCTTCTTGCTTTGTAGACACTCTGGACCTAAATCAAAAATCATCCATGGACTTCATGGCTCCCATGGTGTTTGATTTGAGGATTTAGAGAGACTGTGTAAGTGCTGTCCTAATTACACAAGTGTCAGGAGTGAAAAAACATTCAAACAAACAGTAATTACAGCTGGCTTCTGCAATTAGCGCTAATGAGCCAATCGTGCTACCTTCTCCTTCTTATCCAAAGCACCAGTTCTCCCTTTCTCCTCTCCCCTCTAACCTCTAAAACATTATCATGGCCTCCTACGGACTGTCAAATGCATATCTCTTTTCATGCAACGCTGTAGAAGTTGTCCGGTTATTAGCTGCAGTCACAGCCATTTATAGCTATTTATCAGCATATGCAGTATACTGTAAATGCGAGTGCTATGGTGTTATATGTTTGATATCAGAGAGGTCACTCTAGAGAAGTGTGAGAGTGCTAAGAAACTGTAGGATATACAAGTCATAGAAGAGTTTTAATAAGTTTGGTGAAGTATAAATAAGCCATCAACACATCGGTGTGTTCCAAATGAACCTGACTGGAAATGAGCAGTATTGTCTGATAAACAGGCAAATGGCAAGTAGGTCTGTGAGAAGCATTTACTGTAATAGAGAACACATTGTGAACATTGACATGTCTTTAGACTAAAATACAGTAAATGTGTGACTCTTCATGCCAATACCAACTGGAAGTCGCACGTTGCTGCCAACACAGTTAGCAGAAGGATGACGGCCATACATTAAATTAGCATCAGTTTGAGTTTGAGCCAGAGTTTGTAGGATGTAAGCCAGACACGGGCTATGTTGGAAGCCTACTATTGAAATAGGCTAACCCAACTTATCTATAGCATGCTTTCAATGCACAAGATTTACACCTAGTATCACTTTGCTTGTCAAGCTGACAGCTCGATTATGGTAAACTTCATAGACAGATAAAGTTCTAGCAAATCAGATCAGATTAGTTTGGCCAGAGTGCACCACCACAACTTATAAATGCAGCAACACTTTATTTGCATTTGACAAACTGAAGCAACACTAACAGAATGCCAGCAGACGTGGCATGACATTTTTGACAAGTTCATGCAAGTTCATTGACGTGTAGATACAGCAGTGTCCAATGGTGTCTGTCGAATAGCATTTTTGTGACGTGTGCAATCAGAACACTTTGAATATTCTAATCTCTGTTGTTCAATATTCTATAATATGGGTTCCATCTGAGCACTTATTTTGTGCTCTTCCATGAAACCACAATACATGTAACTTAAATTTCCCCCATAAAAATGCATGCCTTTGTATGTTATGCATGCAGTGTGTGTGTGTGTGTGTTTTGTGTTTTTAGTTTTCTTATAGGCACTGTATTTGGCCGTAGTCCATCCCAAAGATATTCCATGTTATTATTTCTGTAAAGAGAGAAGGGTAAAGAGGGTTGGAGAGCATGGAAGAGGAGAGGAGAGGAGAGGAGTGGAAGAGGAGAGGAGAGGAGAGGAGCAGAAGAGGATAGCTCATCCTATCCTCTTGTTTATCCAGTAATCCTCTCAGGGTTTTCTGTTGCATTGATAAGTTTCTTGTTTCCACCAGCTTTGTGCCAGCGCTCAGTAGCCCCGTAGCGCTGCAGCAGCCCGCCACAGCACGGACCCCCACCTGCCCAGCACAAACCCAGACACAGATCAATGCGCTGTCCCCCTCTCTTCCCACATGTCGCACGCTTCCGATAGACAGGAACCGACTGCAACAGATTGAATTTTAAAACAACCCCCGCCCCCCCCCCCTCCACCACCACCCCCCTTTGGAAAAATCTATATTTTTTATGAATGCAAGATCAGCATTCATTTTTCTTCTGTCAAATAGTATGAATCCCTCAGCATTTGTAGTTTAAGCTGTCTCACCCAATATCTACTCTACTATTTAACCTGAAGATTATTAATTATTGTGGAAAACCATTCACAAGTAAATACGTCAGGTGGTGTCTTGTCTCTTAGAAGAGAGTGAGATCAGCTATCTGCTTATTTCAACTAGAGGAATAACAGAGGTAAAACTCACGTTAGGAAATAGTGTTATCTTGAACACCAGGCATCTCCAATTGTTGTGCATGTAGATGATGTTGTGGTATTACTCAATACCAGTTGACAGCATCCAGACAGATTTATCAGCAGGTTACAGTGCAAGGCTTTTCACAGGCTTTAGGGAAAACAAGCGAAAACAACATCAACACTTAGACGAATGACTGAACTTAACAAGGGTTCTACTATACAGAAAGACCAGGTGAAAGCAGTAGGCCATGCTTTGTCCATCTGTGGACAGACATCTCAAGGGCTTTATTTCTGAAGGGCCTTTCTTGAAAATAAAATATGACACACACACACACACACACTTTGAGATATCTCCCCGCCCTCTCTCTCTCTCTCTTTCTCTCTCTCTCTCTCTCTGTCTTAAATAAATGAGCAAATATTTCTGTCAGGGCATGTGGCTTCTATCGATCTGTCTTTCTCTTGGCAGTGGATCAGGCAGAGGTGCGATTGATCAGGCTGAAATGATGGCAGTCATTTATTACGGGAAACACTAACAGTGGTGTACATTGTGTGTGTGTGTGTGTGTGTGTGTGTGTGTGTGTGTGTGTGTGTGTGTGTGTGTGTGTGTGTGTGTGCGTGCGTGCGTGCGTGCGTGCGTGCGTGCGTGCGTGCGTGCGTGCGTGCGTGCGTGCGTGCGTGCGTGCGTGCGTGCGTGCGTGAGAGAGAGAGAGAGAGAGAATGTATATGTTCCTGTATATGTGTGCATGTGTTGTCGTGAGAAGGAATGTGAATGCAATGCACCAGATGAAATACGTATTTTTCCTTCAAAGTAGTTTCCCCTGTTAGAGAGAGACGCATAGTATCCCAGGAGTTGAAATGAATACATTGGAAATCGCCTTGTGCATTTGTTTTTTGTCTTTGTCTTTGTCTTTAGTTACAGTAACAACAAAGGTCAATTCAGTGCAAGAAGGGATGTATGGTATTACAATTATTTTCATGGATATGAAGACATCACATGCATTGAAATACATTCTGATAGACCTATGCATGTGAAGTGTGCAGTGGAAGCTGAATTAGGTTAATAGTGTGAGTTTCTCATTTGCCCATTAAAAGCAACACATTTTGATTCTGCCTTGAGCATGTTTTCACATGGCCTTTGTTGAGAGTTCATTGAGCTCATTAGAAATTGGGAGACAACATGGTTGTTTGCTGAACCATTGTAGTAGTGCAGCTCCTTCCCCTCAGCTTGCAATGCACCACTGCCTCAGGGGTGTGTGTGTGTGTGTGTGTGTGTGTGTGTGTGTGTGTGTGTGTGTGTGTGTGTGTGTGTGTGTGTGTGTGTGTGTGTGTGTGTGTGTGTGTGCGTGTGCGTGCGCGTGCGCGTGCGTGTGCGTAATTCGGCAGAGGGCCTATGATTCTGACGGTTCTGGGTCCGCCTTGGTGTCTTCTCACATCTGGAGTCAGCTGTTGTTACGGTAGACTGTATTGTTTTAATGGTATATATGTTTTCGCCAAGATGCCAAAACATCGCAAAGTATTGTCTCTCCACCGTGGGATGAGGACAGATACAGGTATAGGGACAAAATGGAATTTCTACATGAACAGATTGCTCGGACCAGATTGCATGTTTCAATTGAAGCATGTTTCTGTGTAAACACATGCCAATGTCCAGTGTTTTCTTTCTAATTGTGCCTATTATTTTACTGTGGAGGCAACTCATTTAGACACACATTATTTTGGTCTGCTATGAAAAAGAAGTTGCTGGCAAAGTGTGATCTCTATGATCTGGAAAAAAATATTTTTAAACTACCTCCATCCCCCACCCTATGCCACCCAACAAAACATTTGTTTTCCTCTCCTTCGATCCCCTTTCAAAAAATATCTGATAAAAACAGATATTGGTGTTATTGATACTGAGGTTAGTTTGTTTGGTTAGATGATTACATGATAATTCATATATAATTGATACACACATTACTGCACCTATAGTGCATCCATCCACCTAAGGATACAGAGAATGCTGCGTAATTCAAAATGACATCAACTAAATTAACATTCATAAATGGTTACCAGTCAGTCCACAGAGAAGTAGAAATCAGATATATTACAAGTCATATATGACAGTTTCCTTATTGGTATTCCTAGTACAACTCTTTGTACATGAGAATCCATACAACAATTTTGAAAAAAAATATATGAACCACTTCATGGAGCACTTAACAAGGCCTGGCTATGAGACGTGTGTCTGTGAGTATGTCTGTGTGCGTGCGTGCGTGCGTGCGTGCGTGCGTGCGTGTGTGTGTGTGCGTGTGTGTGCGTGCGTGCGTGCGTGTGTGTGTGTGTGTGTGTGTGTCTCTCTCTCTCTCTCTCTCCCTCTCTCTCTCTGTGTGTGTGTGTGTGTGTGTGTGTGTGTGTGTGTGTGTGTGTGTGTGTGTGTGTGTGTGCATGCGTGCGTGCGTGCGTGCGTGCGTGCGTGCGTGCGTGTGTGTGTGTATGTGACATGTCTTTGGAGATTATTGTAAAGGACCAGTGGGAAGCCAGCCAGTAAGAGAGAAGCAGAATGCATCGCTGGGGATGAGACAGCACAGCTCAGCAGACTAGTGAAACGGTCAGACACTCTCCCACAAACCCACCCCCCCCCCCACCTCCTCCACGGCCTCTCCACCGGTTCAGCCAGTGGTACAGGCGCCTTAGCAGGAGACGCTCCACCACAGGGACAAGGGGGACTCCTCAGAGTTTCTCTCCCAGTCTTCTCACACCAACCTGGGCTAATGAGCGATGGCAAAGCCCCTCTCTCCCTCCGGAGCTCTGCTTGAAAGGGTGAGTGACCGGAGGGCCCAGCAGAGGGACTGGAGCTCAGACGCAGCCCGCCGAGCGAGGGGGCCTGTGACAGCTGGGAGCGTCACTGGGCAGAGGAGTGTGGAAACACGCAAGGACACCGCAGCTAAAGTTTACATTAGTCTGGCATGGCTTCACCCATGTGGCAGGGTGGCAGAGAGAATCTCAGATCCAGACCTTTTTAAATACATTTATTGGCTTGAAAAAGAGAGAGAGGGAGTCTCTTTGACCATTACCGCGCTTCTTTTGGAACGGGGGGAGAAGATAAAGCATATAGATGTCCACTTTGAAATAGTTTTAACTTACTGAACTTATAGTCCTTCCCTTACCACTGCTAGTGAAAATAGAGAAGTTCACTCGCATACACATACACAGAGAGAGAAAAGGAGATGAAGAGAGAGATAGAGAGAATGAGAGAATGTGAGAGATTGAGAGATTGAGAGAATGAGAGAGATTGAGAGAATGAGAGATTAAGAGAATGAGAGAGACAGAGAGAATGAGAGAGATGGCTACAGAGAGAGACGAGTGCTTCACTGCTCCATAGGTGGGCTGTGAGGGGGGCGCTCGGGGGCAAGGCGGAGCTCTTTTGGCGCAGGCGGTGATGGAGGGTGCTAAAGCCATCCGTCTGTTGTGCGCAGGGCCCCTGCCACGCCTCTGAACTCTGCGCGGCCCACCGCTGAGAGCCAGATGGACGGAGACAGGTGCAGCTCACGCCAGGGACGCAGGGAGCCACGGAGCCCTTGAAATTGCACTCGGACAGATGTACACATCGACCATGCTCTTGCGCCGGTATGTTCCTGCAAATCTGGACAAACACTCACACGTGCACGTGCAGACAGACACATACACACACACACACACACACAACATGCAAGAAGAAGAGTATACTTCTTTAAGAGCCTTACAGTAATGCAAAAGTCGCACAAAGCACATTTGTGTGGGGAATGTAGTTTTGAGTAGTGATTTGTGGTATTTATGTATGTATGTATGTACTGTATGTATGTATGTAAGTGTGTGTGTGTGTGTGTGTGTGTGTGAGTGAGAGAGAGAGAGAGAGAGAGAGAGAGAGAGTGTGTGTGTGTCTGTGTGTGTGAACTCTGTAAAAACTCCTAAAACCAAAAAAAACATCCTCTTTCAGCCACTCATGTCACAGCTCCTCCAATAATCATCCTCGTGAGCGGCGCACATCACGGAAGACAATGTCCCAATCACAGCCGCTGATTGCGCCCGAGGCGGCTTGTTGACATCCCTGTCATGCCACCTCCCATAAATAACCAGGAGAGTGAGCAGGAGTCAGCGGCAGTCCTGGCTGTTTACCTTCAGCTCCTCCCGCATCTGTCACCAGGGGTGGTGGGGGGAAAGGACAGGCACGTCTTTTCAGTTTTCCTCTCTGTGACCCTGTTAATGTTAAAAACAGTTGGTAACGGCTGATGAGAATGTGCTTGTGCGTGTGTGTGTGTGTGTCTGTCTCTGTGTGTGTGTGTGTGTGTGTGTGTGTGTGTCTATCTGTCTGTGTGTGTGTGTGTCTGCGTGTGTGTTTGTGTGTGTGTATGTGAGTGTGTGTGTGTGTGTGTGTGTGTGTGTGTGTGTATGTGAGAGTGTGTGTGTGTGTGTCTGTGTGTATATGTGTGTGTGTGGGTGTGTGTGTGTGGGTGTCTGTGTGTGTGGTTGAAGGAGCAGAGGGGTGATAGATGCGAGCCTCTCGCTGCCTCGGCAGCCGGTTGCGTGGAGTCAACCCATCTGTGCTCGGGCGAGAACCTCCTGCTGAATGCTAATCACTGGTGGAATTATTCTAAAAGAGTGAGACGTGAGCATGTCAGTGTGTGTGTGTGTGTGTATGTGTGGCTGTGTGTGTGTGTGTGTGTGTGTGTGTGTGTGTGTAGCTGTGTTTTTATGGCTGTGTGTGTGTGTGTGTGTGTGTGTGTGTGTGTGTGTGTGTGTGTGTGTGTTGTAGGAGAGAGAGAGGCATTCATATATGTGTTTTGCTGGGGGGTGTGTGTGTGTGAGAACGATATGAAAGGCAGAAAGGTGTGTTTATATTGTCAGTCATACACTCGGGTTGCGGCACATTGTAAGATATAACCAATCAACCTTTCACTGACCTGTCGAGGTCCTTCATAACATGCACACTCCAATTTGTGATCTTGGAACATTATTACAACTGCACTTTTTTTTATTAGACTGCAGTGATATACGGTTCACATTTTATTATGACCGGCACCCACCCAACCCGTTTTTGAGATCCAATCCATCTCTTCCGACCCACCAAAATATGTGTTAAACATCGCCCCGAAGCCGACCTGACCCGACCCAGAAATTGCTCATTTAATGATAAGTAACGTGATTGCATCCTGTCTGAAGCATAAACTACATTATACTGCCTACTGCAATTGAAAGCTTCAGGAGTTAAACAACAATATAATCAGCCCTTCATTCAGACTATCTCTCTTGCTCTCTCCCTCACTCCCCCACACACACACACACACACACACACACATACAGACATGCTTGCACACACATATGCCTATCCTCCGTGTTTTTCACCTTAAGCAAAATATTAGCTGATATTATCTCCGTGCTTATTGCTGCCATCAAAAGTGTTTCGGTGGTCTAATTTGAAAAAGAGCTACAGGCTGATGAAGTCAACTGCATATTGATAAGAAGACTGGGCTGGTTTTAGTTGCGCAAAATTAAGTTATACAATTATAAACAAAATTGAATTAGCCTACAGGTTATAGGCCTGTTGAGTATGAAGAGTTGTGTGGTAGTAACTGGCCTTGAAGTAAGCTAACTTGCGCTGCTTTTTGTCTTGTCAAAGTGTGAGCTGTGCAGCTACCAGACTTACTAACTTACCAGACAATTGTGTTAGGATCTACTAACATAAATGCTGTCAATATGCTTACATCAGCTGTTTGATGAAATAGAAGTGTCATTTAGACAGTCGTCTGGATAATTTGAAGCAGCATTTATTGTATGTGGATATAGGCCTTGTCCCCTCTAATGGTGTACCAGCACTGGAGAGACTGCACTATGCAGTACATGTGCATTTGAAATTTGTTGTTTAAAAGGATAACCCCTTGAGATGTAGCATCTCGTTTTTGAGGGGGTCCTCGACTCCTCGAGACATAAGACAGCTCATGTACATTCACACACTCTTTAAAGCTCAAACATTTGAGACAGAGAGAGAAATCCCTCTTCAGCCTAATACAAACCTTTGCCTTTTATACACAATTCTATGGGTGTTTAGAAATGGATTGCTATCAGAAAGTTGCTATATCCAGCGATTTTGACCCATCCTACTCTCATCTTGCCTGTAACTGACCCACTCGCAGGTCAGTCCTTGGCCACCTGCCTGGTTACTGGTTGACCTGTGTGTCACTAGCCAGTCATATTTTCAACAAAGGTTTACTGATTGGAACGTGGGCCTCTGTTGAGCTCACTTCCTTTCTGTCAGTGTTACATTTTGGTTACCCTACGGCCTCATTGGTTCCAGCTGGACATTACTGTATCAGAGGAGCAATGATCACTCTCACTGTTACTGCTCATTCAGACTGTTTATCTCCCTCAACAATGGAATTCTCTTCTCTGATTGGCTGACGGGGTGGCCATTAACTTCGTATAACCTGCTACCTTTGAAGTAGTTCCCGTAACACACTTGAATATTAATTCGCCAAACTCGTTGCGAAGTTTAAATGAACTGTCACGTAGCATCCAAGCTGAAATACAGACGTGCAGAACCATAGTAACATTGTAGCATATGACGGAGGTGGATTGTAGCTAGTTGGATGCCATGTAGGCTATAAAAGTAGCGATCTTTCAAAGTTAAAGTTAATCAGAATCCTGGGATATGCCCGCTTGACAACGGGAGAGATAGAACTAACGACTGGCTTTTGGCCGTAGCAACCAGCCATTTAGAACTAACGACTGGCCTTTGGCCATAGCAACCATCCATTTTAGAACTAGTAACGGCAGTTTTGTCCTGCAAGTAGAAAGTTGATATGTGGCGGAAAGTAGTCCCACAGTCAAGACAGTTTTAGCGATGTTAACGGACGCAACGGTGGAATAAAACTATGTTCTAAATATACAGGTTATGAATACAAACGGGAGATAAGCGGGATAACGGCCTTCGAGGTCGACCGGTTCGATGGAAATAATGGCACGGCGGAGGTAACTCCGTCTCCGTGCTTCGCACGTCGCCGGAGTTCTAGACCTCCACCTAGCCATTATTTCCATCGAACCGGTCACCTCGTCGGCCGTTATCCCTTACTTATCTCACTGTGAATTCTCCCAGAAGACTGTAGATTCGATACTCTAACAGCAGCCAGTCTTCCCTTGCCTTCATGGTCCTAGTGTGACCCTTACTTCCCTATCAGAGATGGGCCTGCAGGCTTCTGATTTGACCAAATGACTCACTTAGATGTTAATCATGTGTCCTGCCTAATAATTAGTTGGCACACAGTAACCTCAATTCAGAGGTTTCATATCTCTGAGATTATCAGATACTGTATCATAACTGAACGAATCAGGTCTATACCTACAGTATGCAGTATACAATAGCCTATGGCAGAAATAGATAGTATTTATTAAATTAGTTTTGCTGGTAATAGTGCAGGGTTAAAATCAATTTAACCAAATAAAATGTAAAAATAATAAAAAATAAAATCAATAAAACCAAAATTCATGTTCAACATCTATGTCAAATTTTCTATCTGTCAACATTGGTCATACTTGATGTCTGCCTTTCTTGCTTTCCCAGAATGAAAAAGGAAAGGTCAAATTTGAAATGAATAGCCGTGAGGAGATTACTAACGTTACCATTAACTGAGCCTCATTGACGATAGCTACTGTAGCTGAAGATGTCTAATGAAAAACTGCCCCACGGATATACCATTTACCCCCTTTCTTGATACTGTTTGTCTGTACAGTGTGCTACCCCACCCTGTTCCGTTGCCCCCAGATGCCATCCACAGATCCATTATCTGCACAAGGAGGCATCAGACTCATACCATTTAAACCATAAAGTCATGCCTTAAAACATTCAACTGTTTTAATGGTGAAGGTAATCACCATTTACTCATTTTAATAATCACAAAATATTCGGCAGAATTATTTTATTTATTAAGATAAAAAATTAAAGTACCATGTGCAATTCACTGTGATGTGAGAGACTTTGACTCTCTCATAACTTTAGAGAACATTCTGTGTAAAAATAATTTCATAAAAAAATAGAATAAAAAAAAAAAACGATAGAAGTGAGATCACATTACTCTCAATTCAAATTCAAACAAGGTTTTTACTAGACTGCACAACAATACTATAAAAGCAAAGACCATGTAATAAACAATAAAAGCCTACAAGTACATAGCAAGTAGGGAGTGGAATGGCACAGAAAAGAAATCAAGAGAGCAATTGATCCAAGGGTATGACTATGAATATAAACACATCTGTAAATGAATAACATAGGGAATCTCGGCCGACCATTTCCCCTCTTGTGCTCACACTGACACACACACACACACACCTGCACGCACACACATACAGACACACACACACACACACACACACACATACACACACACCATATTCCCCCCCTCTCTCTCTCTCTCTCTCTCTCTCTTCCCCTCTCTTTCTGTCTCTCACCCTCTCTCATCCCTCTCCCTCTCTCCCTCTCTCTCTCTCATCCCTCCCTCTCTCTCACCCCCCCCCCCCTCTCTCTCTCTGTGGGCCCTGATCCTGGATGTCAGTTGACTGGATGCGGCCATGTTTGGCATCTCCTCTTTCATGTGTCATAATTTCAAGCTTGGCTGCTCCTCAAGTCATTGCACTTTAGCTCTGGCCCACCGTCTGTCACCACGAGGGCCTCACTCACTCACGGCCGACTGCCCGGTCACTTCAACACAACACAGAGGAAGAGCCACGAGAGACACACACACACAAAAAAAATGGATTGTGACAAAGAAAGTGTGGGGGGAAAAAATGCTGTGTGCCAACGCTGACATGCAGCGGTCAGGCTCCTGCTGCTATGCCACTCTCCGGCCATTTCATCAGTGCGCGTAATGGTGGATGTGAATCAGTGAACGTATCTCAGAAGAGCCGTGTCCGCGTTTTTGACAAGCTGCGGGGAGTCACTTTTATGGAGCCGTTATAAAAAAGGCAGGAGGTCACTGCTGTGGGAGCGCTGCCCGTTCTGCGGACTGACCCGTGCTCTGCTGTCTTATTTATTTACTGGCGGCTGTCTGTCGGGGGGGTCGGACAACTTTTATTGCTCCCAGATTTCACTTTTGGGCTTTGGCTTTGAATGAATGACTGAGGTGGGCGATTTTTCTTTTTTCTTTTTTAATCTCTCAATAACAACACTATTAGAAATACAGAGCACATTTTTTACTCTGTGCAGTTAAATGCCAGGAAGAAAAAGACAATAATTATGTTGATCAACGGATATCGTAGGACAGATGTGCAGACTGCCAGTCAGCTTCAGAACATTTATTACTGGAGGTAGTCAGCGAAGAGACACGTTAATTAATGTGTTTCATGTCTTTAAACATATTTGAAGTGGAGTGGATCTACCAGCAGGCTTAGAGAGTAAAACAGACAGAGGTTTAACTCCCGCCTTGTGTGTGCCGCAGAAGCAGTTCCCCTTGGTTACCCAGTTAGTGCGCCCGAATACCAAATTCATCTAAAACTGATGAAAAGTGTCTCTCGCCCCTACCTGCGCCAACAACGTTGAGTAGTGCAACAGCACACATTCTGGGCAGACATCAGCGCTGCCTGGGACTCCACTGTCCCAGTTGTAAATCAATCCAAATGAACTTTGAATGCTAAATGAACACATGTTAAGGTGAAAGAACTACACTGTATTGCATCAAGCTATGAGCCGTCCTCATTATTTTACATGGCCTTAAGGGCTTGTTTACTCACCCTCTCCCTGACCCCGGTGAGGAGGCTGCTGTGCATGTTTCTGCGTGTGGATTATGTGCTGCTGTGGTCCAGGTGTCTGTTGATTCCCCATCACCAGCAGAGGCCCTGAACAGCAGGAGCGGACCATCATCTCCGTAGCAGAGCGCTCTTCCCCTCGCCGCACTCGCTCTGCCCTCGCGCTGACATTTTCATATGATCCTCTCACCGACCTCATCACTCTGAGTCAATTATATCGAACAGCCTTGCATTAAAAATAGCACATGTGACAGTGGCTGTTTTGGCTGCGATCAGCTGTTTCTATGGGAACTGCTTGGAAATGCATAAGATGGAATGGTGACATCAGCGGCTCCATTGTATTTGTGTCATAGAAATATCTGCTTGACCAGCATACCTGGACTCAGAAGGTCCACATAGAGTCCCGAACACACACGCTTTGAAACGCACAATCTGTTCTCTCCTGAGAACCAGGGCTTTGTTCTCCAATGGCCTGCTGCTTGTAATGATGGTCATATTCTATTCCTCTATTACTTCCTCCCTTCTTCCTCTATATATGATCATATAAACTTTTGCTGTCTCTCTGATTCTTTACACTATACACATGCTTTCTTATCTGAAGCCATCAAGACGCAGAGCAGCCAATATTGTTTTTAAACCAGCTGTCTAGCATTCTGTCTTAAAGGGATAGTTCGGATTTTAAGACACGAAGTTGTATGGGTTCCCTGTCAGCAACGTAGTGCATCAGCACTGACTTACCCCCGACAGCGTCCTGTGAGCCGAGATCCAGCCGGTTTTTGATCGTTTTTGATGCCGGACTATTTTCTTCAGCAAGTTTCTGGGGTCACGAAAGTAAAGTGTTTTTCTTCTCAAAACCATATGCGTTCAACAGTGTGATATATTTGCACCACAAAAACGTTGTCCAGCTGTCAGTAGCGCGCAGTGATAGGAATCGCGAAAAATAAGTAAGTGATAACGAGGTTTGAATTTTTCCTGGACAACGTTTTTGTGGTGCAAATATATCACTCTGTTGAACGCATATGGTTTTGAGAAGAAAAACACTTTACTTTCGTGACCCCAGAAACTTGCCGGACTACTTTCTTCAGCATCAAAAACGATCTAAAACCGGCTGGATCTCGGCTCACAGGACGCTGTCGGGGGTAAGTCAGTGCTGATGCACTACGTTGCTGACAGGGAACCCATACAACTTCGTGTCTTAAAATCCGAACTATCCCTTTAAAGCATATGCACAACTGACGGCCGTCTCACTCTCCGCGGAAGTGATCTCCGCCAGCTAGAACTTCTAGATGACTGTTCAAACCGCTAATCATGTTTAGCTGCCGTAAGGGTCAGTTCCTGTGTCATGTTGAAGAGCGGTAGCAGCATTAAACTCCAATACACTGCGGTTTTAATGTGAGTTTTATGGGAATGTCAGTATGAGAGCTGCCTCCTCGGGCACTTCTTGATGCTTGACCTGAGTAGGAGTTTTAGCTCAGTGGTTGTCGGCCTGTGTCAGAGCAGCACAAAGAGATGGGGAGAGGGAGAGAAAAAAAACAGCTTATGTTTTATTAATAGAGCTGCATGATACAAAGTTGTTTTTCTTTGTGTTTTCACATGTTTTCATTTACTCCTTCCGAGGAAAAAGAAGTTTTAAATCATCGTTAATTAATTAGCAAGAACACAAAAGCCATCATGAGCAGTGAAGACGGGGGTGCGACGGGGGCATGGGGGTGCCATGCGGGTGGTTCTGAGGGGGGATAAAAGTCAGAAGGCAAGGTTCAGCGCTCAGCGACAATTTGCACAGCTCGAGCAAGACAATTAACGCATGCGGCAGACAGCGGGCGGCAGAGGCCCCTGACGTGATAATTGTCACCCCAGCTGTGGTCCCTGTGGGCAAGCTTGAGAGAGACCTTTTCACAACTGTCACGCCTCCGAAAAGTGGCCTGACGAACCCCTCCCAAATGCAGCCCTTTCAATGCTCACACACACACACACACACACACACACACACATAAAGATCCTTTCTTCTGCAATTATCAAGTTTCGGGGTTGAATTTAGCTCCGACGAAGTGTTGGTCTCGTGGCTCTCGTGGTCTGTTCGGAACAGCGTTGTGCTAATTGACAGCTGATTGTGGAGGGACAGAGGAGCCATCCCTCGACAAAACAAAGCAAGTCCAAAATGCTGTCTGTCAATAGACAAACGTGTTAACACGTCCCAGTAAACCAGACAGTTGGTGCTTATTTACAGAGTTCTTAGACAGTCCTCTGACCCTTGTGAATTGAGAAGATGCTGCCATAGTGTGTAGAGATAATATGGTATACACACAGCATGGTAGCAGCTGTATAGATTTGAGATGTTGAAATAGGATACAGATTATGATCTAAATATATTGGGGATACACAGAAAATTGCATTTTGTCATTGGAATTATTTTGTATTGCATTATGTTATGCAATGTATTGTAAGGCAGGTAAAAGCTTTGCAGACTATTTATATCCTGGATGGCCATAGTGACAATGACTTGTGTGCTTATCTGTCCTTTGCATGATCGTCTACCATCGAAATTTGTTTCAGGTTAATTTGCAAATGTGTATCATTTGCAAAACATTCATTTAAAAATTATTGGTCATTATTTAATTTTTTTGTTTGTTTACAGTTTGTGAAAAACTTTAATATTTTAAGACCGCAGAAGGAGTCTCGTGGAGTAATATTCTATGCATTGTCATGAATATAAATAATGTGAATTTATGTTTGGGTGATTGACTTGGGCTGCATGCAGTATGAGATATGCTAAAAGGTCTTATTGCTTTTGAGAGCACAGCAGAACATTTAATTCACTGGCCTAAGGCTTATGGACCTGACTGAACGCCACGGTCCAACGCATTTCATAACTACTACTTCGGAAATGCTTCTTGGTTATGATTCAGCCATGTTAGTAATGACCCCGTCCATCAGATTCAGACTAATGAATAGCATGAGATGATTTTATTATTTTGGCCAGTATGGATTTCCTGTATCTTATGAAAGCAGATATGTTTGAATCTTAAGATTATTTTATGTACTTAATTATTGTCTCTTAGCAATCCGTAGCAGACATGATTGTGCTTAATGTTACAATGCTCTCTCCTCCTATACACTGTGTGTGTGTGTGTGTGTGTGTGTGTGTGTGTGTGTGTGTGTGTGTGTGTGTGTGTGTGTGTGTGTGTGTGTGTGTGTGTGTGTGTGTGTGTGTGTGTGTGTGTGTGTGTGTGTGTGTGTGTGTGTGTGTGTATTAGCAGAGACTGATAGAACTCACTCCCCGCATAGTATTGTCCTAGTTAATCAGTAGCAGCTAATTTTCCAGAGCGCAGTAGCCACAGTGAAGAAGTGGGCTCTCGTTGTTGATTCACCACTCCCCATTTCCCAAGGCTGCTGCATAGCAGATTAATTGGATTTCAGATCCTGGTTCTTTTACACATGGAGGCAGTAGATCTTTAATTAAGTTGATATAATGGTAATTTTGATGTACATTCTCCTCAGGTCTTCTTGCACATGTGAAGAAAAATCAGTCGAAACATGCAAGGCCACAAGTTGTTCTCTGTAGCGGGCCTAAAGACAAATTGCTTCTGTATTTGGTTGTTATTTTAAAACAAATCAAAGTCATATGCTTTGTTCTGTCAGTTCCGTGATTGTGTTTCTTGGATCCCTGCTTCTCTGCTGGTATGCTGGCGCAGATGATTGCAGTCAGCCGTTTGGATTTGTGTGTCTTTTATGTGTTAAATTGTCTGGTGGGAAAATGTTTTCATGCGTTTGTGTTGGAGGAAAACAGTCTCATCTCATAGTAGTGAGGCTGGTCTTTGTTATGAATTTTAAATGTCAAATCTTGGATAAATATAGTCTCACACATTGTTCAGAAGTTTAGAATGTCCTAATTCGATTGAGATTAATAGCTAGGATCATGATTATTGACAGCAGTAATAAATAATCACCATCAAAGTTATCTCTTTACCCACACAAGCAAACATCTTTATTCAAAAATGATTTACAATTATCTGTGTCAGGTAATCAGTGTGTGTGTGACTGTGTGTGTGTGTGTGTGTGTGTGTGTGTGTGTGTGTGTGTTTGTGTGTGTGTGTGTGTGTGTGTGTGTGTGTGTGTGTGTGTGTGTGTGTGTGTGTGTGTGTGTGTGTGTGTGTGTGTGTGTGTGTGTGTGTGTGTGTGTGTGTGTGTGTGTGTGTGTGCAAGGCACAGCTATCTGTTTATATATTTATTCATCTGGGGACACACCTCTTTTGCACACACCTACATGTATTTGTCTTGTTCCATCCTCCTGGCCATATTCAGCCAGAGTGACTTTCTTGCGGCTATGCGGACGACTGGCCCCTGTCTGCGCTGCGAACTAAATCCAGCGACTTGCCACCTAGGACGCTTCAATTGCCGTAAATTTTACTGTTGAAATTGGTCCTCTAATGTTTCCCTTTTGAAATGCTTCCTGAGACCCACTGATTTCTTGTTAAGTATTGAATCGCAAATTTAATAGAATGGATTTTTATATTGCGTTCATTCCGGCTCATTGTGGCAAGTGCAATTGAGTAGATTCAGAAATGTGCTTCGAATGTGAAGTATTGCTTTTCTGGAAATGGGCAGGCTTTTGAGTTGAATGAATCCATTATCAGTTTCACAGTTCATACACAATTAGTGTAAGTGAGTTTAGCGTGAGTGGGCCTTATTCAAATGAAGGCCACTCTATTGTCAGGTGTGATTAATATAACCAAGTATATACTGTACGCTTCATCACTTGATTTCATGGTATTTTTGTTTTCACAGTTGCACACTGCTTCCAAAGAGTGCTGGCTGACACCTCGCAGATTTACCCATCCATATAAACCATGGAAAGATAAAGGCTAAATTATTGATTGTGCTAATAGATCTTCTCCATGGACCATTAACCACTGACGTTGAAGGGGCAATTTGCTGTGTTCAGTGGGAGAATGTTTTGCGTTGTGGTGTGTAGTGAATGAGCGGAAACCTTTTGCTTTTTTTTTTTTGCTTTTATTAAGCACCACCCCAGGGATGCTCTGGCCCCGGCCTAATGAGCTAGCACACCCTGCGAGTCCACTCGAGCCGTTTTGTAACGCAGCGCCACAGCGAGGCCATTTACAAAGTTTGCCCTCATGATGGCCCACTCTGCGCTGAGTTCCTGGAGGAAGCAGGGACACAGTGTGAAGGTCCTTTGGCATTCACCAGTGCTGTGCTTATGAGGCCCACGAGCAGCACTGGACAGAGCCACTGGTTGAGGATGAGCACAGTGAGCCCTGAGTCTGCAATCTGAAAGTGAACCCAAAGCAGTCTTCAGCAGCGTTTTTGCTAAGTGGTTTGTTTTATTTTTGTGGGTTATAGTGGGTATATTGCAAGTTAAATTGACTCACGCACGTTGTCACCGCCTGTTTTCCTTTCAGTGCTAAAGTAATTACGCCAGACACAGCCATGGCCTTTTTGTGAGCCTTCTATTTCACTTCATTTGTAGAGCTTTTTATATTCCGACTGATAGTGGTGTTGCTTTCATTGTTGGCCCTGAATTTAGACTTGAAAAGCACTTACACTGCTAAATACTGGCTGCTCAACCAGTTTATGTTTTTCACCACCTGAACATTATTGATGCCGAAAGGACACATTTTGATATCTATCTCCTCTCGATCTCATATCCTTTGAATAGGCAATAAAGAGGTTGCGATATGGCAACATCAATTGCTTTTAAACACAGATGTACAAGTGGTATTGCATTGTTCAGCTTTTTCAACAGTTACATTGTGATTAAGAGTATATACAGTATATAAGCATTAATTCACCAGCATACTAGAACCAAACCTACAAGCATATATTTAGGCAAGTGTATCTTGCTTTCACATTTTAGAAGGCTGATGAGACTAAACACTAAGCTTCTTCTGTGGTCAGTCAAGTTAGAGTTATAGTTTGCAGGCAAGCATCTCTTTTAGCTTCTGTCAAATGGGGAGTAGACCAAATATATGACTGTGAATGTGATGTATGGAGATCAAAAACATTTGGATCTCTCCAGAGATGTAAAAGTCCGGCTTCAGAAAATAAAAAAGCCTGCCACATTTTTGTTCCAACCATACACTTAAGCAGCTGATTCTAATTAGCAGAACTCTTAGGCCAGGTAGATCAGCTAATTAGTGAAATCACCTGTGCTAACCAATAAATGGCAGGGGAGTTTACTTTCTGAAGCCAGGCTTTTACATCTCTGGACCTCTCAAGGTAGTGTTGTACTGTGTGGCAACTGGTAAGCTGACAATCAGATGTTACACTTCTTTTTTTCCCCACCCTTGCAGCATAGCTCTTAGACTAGTGTGTTAGGCCAGTTTGCCAAAGCCAAACTCTTAATCCCTAACGCTGGCAGCTGAAACCTTTTGACATTCATTCACGCGGGGCTTGCACCCCTGCATTCACATAAAGCACCATAAGTAATGTCCCTCTCTGGGCTTGTGAAATGCCAACCAGTGGCCAGTGGAAAATAGGCATCATATTTTCAGCACAGATTGCTCAAGGCCCTTTGTAATAATGCTCTTAATTATTATTTTGTCATTTGCTCCCATTAATGCTCTTACCTAATCCATTAATTACAACGGCCATTAGCATTTAAATGAGAAGGATGGCAATAATTAAATCTGTCTATTTATAGCCATAATTAAATGACCCCTGGCTTCCCTTTTGAGAGGCTAACATCAGACTTGGGAGGGACCTGACTGAAAGGAAGAGGTACAGATTGGGCAGAGAAATTAGGATTTCATTTCAAAGAGGGAGAGGGAGAGGAGGGTTGTGTTGGGGGGGGGGGGTAGTTTGTTCTCTAGCTTTCATTGCAGAACTCTACTTTAATGTTGTATTCTTGTGCAGTGAGCTTTCTGAAGGATATTACCTATGGATAATTGCTCATACTGTATGTAAGGTATGGTTACTATGGAGATGGTATCTGCTATTCCCCAGTTCTATAGGATGCATGCATAACCGTGTAAATAGAACTGAAGAGCACAGTTGAGGACAAACATGCTGCATTTAAATGGTAGGATTTTCTCACCCTAGACACATTTGAGGGAAACAGATTCTCCCACAGTGGCTGACTTATGGTCAATTGGTTGGAAGGGGAACAAAATGGATTGAGTTGGCCAGCACCAGGGACTGACAGACAGCACCACCCAACAGGCTGTTTGTGTGGCACGCAGTGCAGAGCATCGTTCCTGATATAGTCAACTGGTCTTTGTTAATAATGTGTGATGCTGAATCGCATCCTGTTTTGTGTGTGTGTGTCTTTGTGTGTGTGTGTGTGTGTGTGTGTGTGTGTGTGATATCTGCTGATTGCCCCCCCCCCCCCCCCCGGCCTTGGTCATTTCCGTAGCTATATGAGCATGGCCCCTACATCAGTGCAGATGAGAGGACCCCGTGGCGTAGTCGGCAGGACACTGAGTGCTCGGCGGCAGCTCCGCGGTGTGCAAGGCCAACCCCCCCCCCCCCCCCCCCCCCCCCCCCTCCCGCTAATGTGTTTTCTTCGGGCTGAAATAACTCTGACCCGAGGGTGACCCCTCGCGGCGCCGGCTGATGTCAGGTGACGTGGAGCGGGTCGCCCCCGGGCTCCAGTGCCGTGCGGTGCCGGAGCAGGTCCGGTGTCAGAGGTGCGCCGCGCGCGGTGGCAGGGCTTAGCTGCCTTGCTAATGGCCGGGCGATGAGTCCGACGGGGGCTTGTAATAGCTTTCCAGTCCCGTGCACCGAGACCTCGTTAGAGTAGTTATACGAACTGACCCCCGTTGATGGAGGGGAAAGGGGGGAGGTGGGGGCGGGTGTTCATGATCACCTTTCTACTCGCACGTAAAGGCAGAGAGGAGAGAAGACAAAGCAGTTTCACTAAGTGGGTAATGCTTTTCTGTCCAACTTTGGTTTGCCTTGGATTTTCAGTTTTTTTTTTTATTATTTGTGTCATCACTGTAGATTATAATCTCAGGTCCACTCTACAAAGATTGGTAGGATTAGGATTAGGATGGTGTATTTGAGATTATTGAAGATTGATATGCTGCGCCACTGTGCGCTCAGTCTGTTGC